>NC_138375.1:31371104-31399001 GCF_054177405.1 Leptonychotes weddellii | reverse complement strand
ATGCGGGACTCGATCCAGGGACTCCAGGATCATGACCTGAGCCGAAGGCAGTCGCTTAACCAACTGAGCCACTCAGGCGCCCTCTTTTTTTTTTTTTTTTTAAAGATTTTATTTGACAGAGAAAGAGATAGCGAGAGCAAGAATAAAGCAGGGGGAGCTGGAGAGGGAGAAGCAAGCTTCCTGCGGAGCAGGGAGCCCAATGCGGGGCTGGATCCCAGGACTCTGGGATCATGACCTGAGCCAAAGGCAAACACTTAACAACTGAACTACCCAGGCGCCCCGAGAGAGAATCTTAAGAAGGCTCCATGCCCACTAGGAGTGCCTGGGTGGGTGGTCAGTCAGTTAAGTGTCCGACTCTTGATTTTGGCTCAGGTCATGATCTCAGGGTTGTGAGATGAAGCCCTGCATCAGGCTCTCTGCTGGGTGCAGAGCCTGCTTAAGATTCTCTCTCTCGGGCGCCTGAGTGGCTCAGTCGTTAAGCGTCTGCCTTCGGCTCAGGTCATGATCCCAGAGTCCTGGGATCGAGTCCCACATCGGGCTCCCTGCTCAGCGGGAAGCCTGCTTCTCCCTCTCCCACTCCCCCTGCTTGTGTTCGTGCTCTCGCTATCTCTCTCTCTGTCAAATAAATAAATAAAATCTTTAAAAAAAAAAAAAAAGATTCTCTCTCTCCCTCCGCCACTCCCCCGGGTCCCTCTCTTAAGAAAAATTTAAAAATACACTGCACAGATTATTTATATTCCTATCACTCCTACTTTTGTTCTTTTATTCCCACATCACTTTTCACTTAAAGAAATGTTGAGATTTTAATTCTTTTATCTCCTCCCTATCACCAAACTTCCAAATACACATAGGTACTCTTTCTTACTTTTTTAATTTTTTTTTTTAAGATTTTATTTATTTGACAGAGAGAGATGCAGCGAGAGAGGGAACACAAGCAGGGGGAGTGGCAGAGGGAGAAGCAGGCTTCCCGCTGAGCAGGGAGCCCAATGTGGGGCTCAATCCCAGGACCCTGGGATCATGACCTGAGCCAAAGGCAGACGCTTAATGACTAAGCCCCCCAGGCGCCCCACCTCTCTTATATCTTAACCAGTTTCTTCATCTGTAAGGGGTAGACCTGATAAGTTCTGAAGTACCAAATCTATTATGAATCCAAGGGATCTTCCTAATAGAGAAATAATATTTTAATATGAAGACCAGGCTTTCTGAAATTAAATGTACTTATATAATGAAAAATGCAGGGAAAAACTCCTTAACTAACCAACTTAGTTTTATTGGAAAATAGTGGTATCCTAAACCAGATTTCTAACAAAAAAACCAAAGAGTCATCTGATCATTATGAACCAAAATCTCCAGAAACCTTGCTGGAAGAAGTTAATGAAGAGAGAGTATCAGTGGCATTGAAAAAAACCTCTGAAATCCTTCAGGATATTGACTGTCTTCTATCAAGTTCTAAAAAGTGAAAAATGGAATTATTATAAACCTTAAGGATGTTGTTTCAACTGACTAGTATAAAATTACTAGTAAGCCAAGAAATTATATATATTACTTCTGTGCAATGATTATATAAAAAATGACATTTAACTTTGGAGGTTACCTAACTTGTAAATTTTAAACTATATGTTTATAATGTATTTTATTAATAAAGAACTGTTTTAGGATTTTGAACAATTATTTCAGATTTATGAGAAAAACTTATAAAATTATAGTTGCTGTTTTAGCTTGTGGAGCATTCACTATTAATCCTCAAGTTTTTTTTTTTTTTTTCTTCTTAAATATGCAGAATTGTGTGTATTTGGTCATTTGCTTTTTGGTCTCCAAATATTTTTCAACAGAACTACCAAAAGAGAATTAGATCTTTATATATATATATATATATATATATATATATATATATATATATATACGCAATATTGCTTCAAGCTAAGAATTGGGCACTTCAGCAAAGACCAAATTTTATCTGAATTGTCTGATTATTTTCATTTCTCTTGAACATCTGAAAAAAATTTATGCTACACAAGTGTGTGAAACTAAAATAGCTCATCAGAAGTGCTATTTATAGCAACCTAGTGCTGTTTATTGGGAAAGCACAAAACCACACATCTAATGAGACTTCAAGATTAGACCAATATAGCAGAAATGTTCTAATTTTAACTTCTGATTTCTAGAAAAGACTAGCTTCTTGACATAAAAGAAACAACAGAGGAAACAAGGAGAAAAAGAACAAAACAAGCAGAGCATAGATTAGGAGTGATAATGTCAATGATTTGAATGGGCACAATGTTCTCTTGTTAGCTCTTCTCACCCTGGGCTCCTTGCTACCTTCAGGTTTCAGCACAAATTACCACTTCTTCAGAAGGGCCTCCCCCACTTAGTCTCTACTACATCACCCTATTTATTTCCTTTACAGCACATACTACAGCCATCCAACTTTTGTCTCTTTGTGGTCTAGATCCTCCACTAGAACTTGAGCTCCATAAAGTCATTTTGTAGCCTGTTACCAAGCATTGCGCTTGGCACAAAGAGCATTCAGTATGTGTTGTATAAATGAATCAGTGCCTTTGGGCTGTAGGGTGATTACAGAGAAAAGAATTGTAACAATTCGTTGTTTTGGTTGCAGGCAGCCATCCATGTTGTTCTTCAACAGCTCTAGTAAGCCTAGAGTATAAGACATGTACAGTGCTGCGGTAAGGGCAATGCGAAATTGTTACTGCATTCAGACAGACAAACTGTCCTTAACATGACTAAAAGCACCCCATATTGTGGTTAATGTGATCTTTTTAATTAGCTTTTAAACTATGTGGGTTAAAATGTGTATCATTTTTCCCCTCAGTTGAGTCTTTTCCACTAAGAACCAAGACAAGCAATGAAAAGTTCTAGCATTGAGAAACTGAGCCACGCTTTAGGGTTCTGTGAGAGAGAGGTCTAGGAGTTTGCTTGAGATTGAAGATCTCACTTTCTACTATAGAATTGTCTTTCAACTGTACAATTAATATAACCCCACTACTGCCGTTGCTTTCCATCTCACCCTTGTTTTGAGAAACTACATAGGAAGAAGAAAGCAATTCACCTTTTTGAGACTATTCTTTTGCACCAGTGCTTCCTAGAGCCGATGCCAAGCTAGACATCTTGGTGCTCACTCAGGCGGAAAGGCAGGCTGGGACCTGGTCATAGTCCCATTAAAAAGCTGCATGTTGAGTCCGGTTAATTAGGGTCAAGCTACCTTTTATGCAGTTCTTTTTCCAACTCCTGTGCGTTTAGTAGTCATGATTAAATGGTCAAGCCCTGTCACTGCTGCCACAATAAAGTGGTAGCCCCCCACCGTCCGCCCACAAAGTGGCAAAGAATAATTATCAAGAAATCCCCAAGGGGGCGTTGGAGCGCTATGAAGAAACGGCGGATCTGCCGGATCGCGCGGTCCCTCCCTCTCGTGGAAAAACTCCGGCGCCCAACCTGAAAGACCCGGTAAAGGAAGCCAGAAATTTCTCTATCCCTTCGAGACCCAAGATGGCCCGTGACTCCTAGCTCAAGGTCTGGGTGTTGGGCCCGCACATCCAAAATTAGGTGAGGTCACTTCGTCCCCAGCTTCCCAGCCGCCAGTAAGGGTGCGTCGTATGTCGGCTGCTAAGTCTGGGGCACGGCGCCGGCAAAGCCAAGAACGAATGCTCAGGTTTGCCAGAGGAAACCAACAAGGCACTTTGCACTTCTCACCCCGCTGTCCCAAAGGTTTCCTTATGGGACACGGCGGGGAAGAACCCGTAGTACCCACCACCTCCTCCAAACAAAACCCAGCTATCGGTTCTCGTTCGTTAGGCATGGGGCCGGTATCCCGGCGTCCTCTCCGCCGACGTTTGGGGGCTGGAGCCGCTCTGGCCGGCGGCAGGCTTCTCTATGGTGCCGGCGGCGGGGAGGGGAAAGGGGCGGGGCCGCCGTTAGCGCGGCGTGCTTCAGGCTGGAGAGACGGAGGTGGGCGCGGCTGAGCTCGGAGAGGGCCCGGGCGGGAGGGGGACGGAGTGGACTCCGCCAAACTGCGTCCTGAGGTGGGAAGCCGAAGCCCCAGGTTCCAGATGGAGAGGGCGTGAAGGGGCGGCCAGCGCGCGGGACTCCAGAGGCAGCGGGGTGTGCTTGACCGCCGGCACTGTCTGACGATCCCGGGATGTGCGCGAAGCTCCGGCTTCCTCCGGCTTCGTGGAGCCTTCGAGATTCCACAGGCACCCAGTCCTCGCCTAGGCTCTGTGTCCCTGGCGTTTCCCTGGCCCAGAGCGGGGTGACGGGGTTCTTGTCGGAGTTGCCCATTGCCCTCTTTAACAGGCACGAGAGTCCCAAGCGCCCCGGGTCCCTGAAGGCGTGACTACTGTTAAGTGTGACAGGATCCCTTCCTTGCATAGGAAATGCTATGACGCCAGGGCTTCCTGCCCTGTTTTCTTAATGGGCATTTTAAAATTACTGCATCACACCAGCCTTGGGAAAGAATGATTTGGGGAATTTGCTGAGACTCGATAAATGTTTAAATTCAGAATTGTATGTTTTATTCCTAATGGTGTAGGAACTAAACAAAAGTTTCTGTGAAACTGAGCAGGATTTGTGTTTCTTTCCTTTGCAAATTAGCTGCATTTGGTATCTGCTTTAGGTATTATAGCATTAAAAAATTAAATATATTAGGGGCGCCTGGCTGGCTCAGTAGATGGAGTGTGTGACTCTTGATCTCCGGGTTGTGAGTTTAAGCCCCACATCCGGTGTAGAGATTACTTTAAAAAATTAAAATTTAAAAAAAATTAAATATATTAACTTTCACAGCACTGACACTGAAAAAGACTTATTTGTAAAGCAATACTAAAGGTAGTTATCAGATTTTAGACTGCTTTTACCTCAGGTTTTTGTAAACATTTGTGTGATGGGAAGAGTGAAGCAGATGATATTTACTTTGGGAATTTGTTCTTTGTTTTGGCAGAAAGATTTGTCTAAGATTATTAACAAACTGTATAATAGTGCATAACTAAAGTGACTGGCTAATTATGTTTGTGGAGTTAAGGAAAGGGAAGATTACTACTATGTATACTTAAAAGGCCCCATAGTTGATGATGTTTTACTATAATGGAATGGGGTGTGGCAGTTTGACCCTTGTAGAAAGTGGCTGCAAGTCATGAGGACATGTTAGGCTATTATGAGATAAGAAGTCATCCCCAAAATATTTTTAGTTCATAGGCTGAGGGTTGCTTACCTGCTTACCCCTTGTATTAGTATAATGAAATATTTATTAAATACCTTCAGCACATTTTATGCATGAGAGGCTAACAGAAAATTAAAATTACTACTCTTAAGGGAACTACCCAACAAAAGTAAGTATGTAGAATAAACAGAGTTATGTTACAGTTTTTGAGGTTCCAGTGTCCATTCTATTTGTAGGGGAGTGGTAGGAAGTGGAAAAAGGAAGAAAAAGGTATGAAGAAAAATGGGTACACTTGGGTGTCTTAGAGACAGTAAATAAAAGGCAGTACACTTATAAATGTTCTTTCTCCCCCCCAAAAAATGTTTTTTTCTTATCCTCATACTCAGAATCTAAGCTAAAGATGTTAAATATGTGCCCTAATAGAGTGGAATAGATGTCAGAATTGTGTTTCTGGGACCATAATTATACCTTTATAAAAATGGAAAGAGTATTGTGTTAGATACCTATTACTATATAACAAATCACCCCAAAACTTAGAGGCTTTAAATATTTAACAAGTATTATCTCACTGTGTCTGTGGGCTAGGACTTTGCAAGAGGCTTAGCTGGGTGATTCTGGCCCAGGGGCCCATGCAGTTGTAGTCCAGATGTTTGCAGGGCTCTAGTCATCTAAAAACTTGACTGGGGCTGACGGATCTCCTTCCACGTTCACTCATTAGCTTTTTGTTCCTCTGTCATCAAGCAAGCTGTTGTATACTCTCCATTTATAAAATGCATTTCGTGCTGCCCCATTATGTGTATGTGTTCCTATTCATAAACCATGATAGAATTATATTATTATAAACAATAAGGTTTTCTTTTTCAGGTCACTAAATCTGGATCATCATTTAAAGACTTGAAGTGATCTTTTGATGTTTCACTTTGCTCGTAACACATCATTAGCCTCCCCATCTTTTTAAAATCTGAACTTAAAACACAAGGTTAGTAACATTTAAATATATTTGGGGTGATGAAAATTGTTTCAAGAGTAAAAGAAGATGGGTGTAATGCAGTGGCTTTATAGTGGCATCATGCAATTTGCAATTAAGTGGATAATGACCTCTTATTTTTGTCCCCTTTCTGGGATAAGATGTGAAAATAAATTTGTAATAAATACAGATATAAGCATAGTTTGAGTGGCAGCAGAGCTTTTCTCTTGAACTTCTATGTAAGTGTGTCCAGCCTACATTCTACACTCTTTCACCTGAGTGACCTTCTTTCTTCTTTGGGCTAATTTGCAGGCCACAGCTTACTGAAGGAGGGGAATGTTTCTGCTAGTGTAGCACCTCTCTGGCGTGGTCATTCATTAAAATTTGTGTGTCCCAGTTCCCATCCAGCTAAGTGGATATTGGCATCTGTCTTTGGTTCAAAGGGATATTTTATAAACTTTAAAATTGTATGCACCAAACCTTTAAACATGTGACTTCTTTATCCATGCAAGTGTCAAGAGTTTATTTCGTAAAGTAAAAACAAATGCTTCATAATTTATGGGACTGTCTGAAGTTTATAGAAAGGTTTCATGACTTGGACGTATCTTTTGCCTTTTTTACATTTTGGTCTTGCTTGAAAGTACTTTGAAATCACTCATTTCCTCATCCTGGAAGAATCTACACTTTAACCCAATCTTAGTGCTTTTCAGAACAATTTTAATTATTGCAAATGATCAAGAATTTGAGGATTGTTGTTAATGGAGGACTCCATTATCATTAACAAAACAGTTGTTCAGTACAAAGCAAGTCTTCTTCACCATATGAAAGAATTAAAGGTGTCTATATAACTTTATTTCACCTGGAGATATAGAAATCTTTTGTACAGACTTTGCATATGTCAACTAACACATAAATATGAACAAATTATTTTTATTTTATCAGTTTGACTTATAAGAATTGTATAAAATTTTATTAATGTTTATTGATGTTATATATGCTAATATTTTTATTAATACATATTTTTAATGTTATAAGTATGTTTCTACTTTTCAAAAATTACACCGTTAAGATACTGACTTTAGCATCATGGTCTGAGTTGTTTGATGACTTCTGACTAATTTCAGAGTAGCTTTATTTGTTTTATGGTCATAATAGAAAGACATTAGAAATCTTTAGGGAGGGGCGCCTGGGTGGCTCAGTCGTTGAGCGTCTGCCTTTGGCTCGGGTCATGATCCCATGGTCCTGGGATCTCGTGATACCCAAGCACCCATAATTCCCTAAAGATTTCTTTTTTTTTTTTAAAGATTTGTTATTTATTTATTTGACAGAGAGAGAGAGACAGCTAGAGAGGGAACACAAGCAGGGGGAGTGGGAGAGGGAGAAAGAGGCTTCCCGCTGAGCAAGGAGCCCGATGCAGGGCTCGATCTCAGGACCCTGGGATCATGACCTGAGCTGAAGGCAGACGCTTAACCCACTGAGCCACCCAGGCACCCCATATTTGCTTATTTTTAAGTGATTTTTGATATATATTGTCAAATTGTGTACTAGAAAATTATACTAACTTATACTCCTGTTAATAAACAGAACGAGTGATCATCTTCCTACCACTACTAACAGAAAGCATTAGCAATCTTTTGTCAATTGTACATTGAAATATTGTTTTAATATAATTCAATTGATTGCTAATAAAGTTGAAACCTTCTAATAATTTTTTTTGATCATTTGTATTTCTTCCTTTTCCAAATTGCCTTTTGATAGACATTGCCCATGTTATTATTGGAATACTGATTTTTTCTTCTTAATTTTAAGAGACCTTAATAAAGTAAAACTTTGAATCTTTCCCCATCATAAAGAGAATCACAATTCCTCCATTGTCTTTAACTTTGCCATGTATAAGTTTTATATTCTTATGTAGTCATGTCTATCAATATTTAAAAAATAATTTTGAGGGACACCTGGGTGGCTCAGTCGGTTAAACATCTGCCTTTGGCTCAGGTCATGATCCCGGGGCCCTGGGATCAAGTACTGCATTGGGCTCCTTGCTCAATGTGGAGCCTACTTCTCCCCTCTGCCTGCCGTTCTCCCTGCTGGTACTGTCTCTCTGACAAATAAATAAAAAAAATTTTTTTTTAATAAAAATAATTTTGAGTTCCTCTCTCAAAGTCAAGCTAGCTCAACTATGTAGAAGTCTGTTTACAAATTCATGTAAATATCCCAAACTTGATAACCAAACTGATTACAAAAGCTATCTAATCATAGACATTTTCCAGGACTAGTCAACGAAACTGATTCCCTTTGTTAATTTAACCAGGGAAATGTTCTATCATGTTGCAAAACTCTGATCTGTGTGGATGTGACATTTTAAAACCTAGAGTTGTTTGATTAAACAACTCTACTGTATTGAACTATGCGTTGCACAGATTGAAAGGAGATGATCCATTCTCAGGTTTCGTCTGATCATTGACTCTCTCCAGTATTACTTAGCAATTAAAGCCTAACAGACTGACTACTAGTGTGGACAGCTCTTCCTGTCCAGCATGGTATATTTGTGAGTATGCTGTTCTAATGCAGCTGGAAGAAACAAAGAGCCCACTTTCCATAATATGTGCTGAGAAGGCCAAATACTGTCTTTTCCAGCCTCCCCGGTAGCTAGTCATGTGATGTAGGCCCAGCCAATCGGACACATACCCTGCCCCATCCAAATAGTGCATGAGTTCAAATAAGCAAATACAGTCAAGAGTCTTCCACGGCAGCAGTGGACAGGGCAGCACTGACTCAGTGCCAGTGGTAATACCTGGTGACAGGGGGTTAGGCAGTGTAAGCTGGGCTCCGTGGTGGGGAGGTCTTCACCAGACCAGTTGTCTGGTGTCATTTTCACTGAGGTGCTCGAGGTATAACTTGGAGGCCTGATTCTTGAAACCTGGCTGTGATTTCCCAGTATCCTTTTAATAAATTTGTTTTTTGCATTTACTGCCAGAGTGTTTTCTTTTCCATGCACTTAAGAATCCTAACCGTTACAGGATCAGAGTTAAATAATAATTGTTCCTCTACCAATTTAGAATTATATACACATTCTCCACACCCCCATACACACACTTATTTGATTTCTAGACTTTGTATTCACCTTTCAGTACTTACGTTACTCTGCTTTTCCAAGTTTATTGGCATTAACTCTTTTAAATGAAATTTAGAAACACTTTGTGAAGTTCCTAAAAGAAAATCCCTTTATGATTTTAATTAGATTAATATTAAATTTATAGATTTTATTTGAGGAGAATAACACCATCAATGTCTTCTTACTCAATAAAATGGTCTGGCTCTTGTATTGGTTACATTCCATCAAAGAAGCAGAACTACTTTGCCTGGGATTTAGACAGGGGTTAGACATTCTGTAATTGTGGGGACTGGGAAAGCAGTCTGGACAGACTCCTGCCTCTGAGTCTGTTGTTGAGCCTGAAGGGGGGGTTACAAACCAGCTAGACAGACACAGTCGAGAAGGGAAAGTGGATGTGGAGGAGAGCAGGGACAGAATGGAATCTGCATTGGCTTCTCACCAACTCGTTTTGATGCTGTGGGTGATGATCTACCAGGAGAGGCTAACACCCTTGACCCGGGGATTGCACATGCAGACCCAGGATTTGGAGAAGCTGAAGGAGCTGCAGGCCATTCCGCTTCCCCATGCCAACAAGGCAAGCTAACAGATCATGTGCAAGCTCCACATGCAAGGAAGAACTATACAAGAACTTTACAAGGAAGGGAATTGAAAAATGTGCTTCCAACTAAGCTGAGCTAACATAGTATGAAGCCACCAGAGCTCGAAAGAACTGATTGATCTTTTATGTCCTTTAATACAGCTTTGTTGTTTTCTTCACAAATATTTCCTGTTTAGTTTATTCCTTGGTATTTGGGTTTTTATTGCTGTTGTGAATGTTTTTTCCCACTTTTTTCTTACAATGATTGCTTATATATTATAAAGATTATTTTAGTATTTATCTTGAATTAGCCACCATTTGCAACTTAAATTCTAATGGTTTTCAATGGATTCTCTTGAATAGGCAGTCATTTCACTTGCCAACTAATGTAATTATCTTGTTCTTCCTGGTAAGGTAATGATACATTTCCTTCCCCCCCTCCCTCCGTCCCTTCCTTGCCTCGTTAAGTGGAATGAAACTGCCAGAACAATATTCTGATAGCTTTACTGTTTCTAACTTTTAAGGTAATATTTCTCAGTTTTCATGATTTTGGTTTCTGGTAAACTAGTGTTTCTCAATGTTTAGTGAATATAAAAATTACTTGGTAGTCATACTTGCTAAAAATGCAGATCCCAGGAATGGATATTACATTTTGCTAAATGCCATTTAAGTATTTAATATGCAGTTCCTGCTGGATAACAGATCCAGTATATGAAGATTTTTCATGAATTCATTCAACACTTATTGAGCACTTAGTATGCATGAAAGATATAGTAGTGAAGAAAGTTGACTGAGTCCTTGCTCTCTGAACTTTTGTTTTCCTTCCTGAAATGTGTACAGAGCATAAATACTTGAAAACAAGTATTTTGGCTCTAAAGGTATTACTTGCACCATCATTTAAGCTTAGTTTCTTTGAGCTAACTAGGCCACTCCATTCTTTTTAACCAGGTCCCATTCCCCCTGCTTATGTTCCCTCTCTCGCTGTGTCTCTTTCTGTCAAATAAATAACTAAAATCTTTAAAAAAAAAAAAAAAAAGTGATGAATTATATTGCATTGTGGTCAGAGAATTTGGCCTGAACATTTCCAATATTTAGATTTTATTGAAGTTTTTCTTGTGGATGAGTAAATGGGTAGTTAACTTTTGTAAATGTTTCATGGACAATTGGAAAGAATGTGTTTTCCATGTAAAATGTGTAATTTTAGACCTGCATATGAAATCAAACTTGTAATTATATTATTTAGATTATCTATACCTATTTTTGGCTACTTTATATAATTTACATATCTTACCTCTTTGTGGTTTGTCATGTAAGCATCTTTTTTTTAAAGATTTTATTTATTTATTTATTTATTTATTTATAGAGGGAGAGCAAGAATGCAAGAGAGAGCATGAGCGGGGGGAGGGACAGAGGGAGAGGGAGAAAGATTTTCAAGCAGACTCCGCTCTGAACACGCAGCTTGACTCAGGGCTTGATCCAGCGACCCTGAGTTCATGACCTGAGCCGAAATCGAGTCGGACGCTTAACCAACTGAGCTACCCCAGTGCCCTGTAAGCATCTTATATAACTTTATTTTATCCCTTTTAGTACCACTAAGTCTTTTGCCATGAATTTTGTATTTGATATTAATATTACCATGGCTGCTTTATTTGGCTAGTATATTCTAGATATATATTTTCTCATCTCTTTATTTTGTATATTGCTGAGACTTTGTTTGAGATATTTTCTTATGAACAATAACTGGGATGTTTCCTTTTGTCCCAATCTGTTTCTTTATAGATAAATTTAATACATGTGTGTTTGATGTTTGGTCCCTTTTACTCTTTTGGGGGGTTGGGGTGACAGTAAATTTTTTCTTTTTTTTCCTTTTATGTTTTGCTGTACTGATCAAGTTTTCTTTATTCCTCTTATGTCTTCCTAGTGATTTAGAAGTCCTGTTCCTCCATCCTTTTTCCCCCAGAAATTGTATATAGCTGTTATAATTTCAAAGGCAAAATTATGAAATTCATGATTGTCACAGAGGTGCCATAATTTAGTTTATGTAGAATCCTACAGTCATGATCCATTTCTCTCAGAGCTTTAGTAATGTTGCCCCACAGTATTTTGGCATTTATTGTTGGTATTAATCACATTTTCCTTTTGCAGATAACCTTTTTGGCTGGGGTGGGGCAGGATTTGGAAACTCTAAAGGATTTTATATTTATCTTTTGAATTTATTTTTTTCTTTCAGTGCTTAACTCTTTGTCATTTTTTTCCCCAACAAGCTTTGAGAAAATTCTTCAAAAATGTTCTTACTCACTAATTGTGTTTTTTGAAGCATTCATTTTATTATGCATTGTTCCTGTTGAGCTCTTATTTGGGCAATCAGACTTTTCATCTCCATAAGCTCTTGTTTTCAGAGTGCTCCTTTTACATGAAAGCCTGCTGTTGTTATTGACAATAAAGTATATTCTCTAACTTTTTAACATCTTTGTTGGAGTATAATTGACATAACATTTTGGTACATTTTGATGTATATATGAAACTATAAACCATGAAACTATCACCACAATCAAGATAATGAACACATCTGTTCCCCCAAAGTTTCTTTTTTTTTTTTTTTAAGATTTTTTATTTATTTATTTGAGAGAGAGCGAGTACATGAGAGAGGGGAGGGGCAGAGGGAGAAGCAGACTCCCCGCTGTGCAGGGAGCCCGATGCGGGACTTGATCCCGGGACTCCAGGATCATGACCTGAGCCGAAGGCAGTCGCTTAACCAACTGAGCCACCCAGGCGCCCTCCCCCAAAGTTTCTTAATGCTCCTTTTTTATCCTTCCAGCCCCACTGATCTGCTTTCTGTCACTTAAATTGGTTTACGTTTTCTTGAATTTTATATAAATGGAATCATGTTCTGTATTCTTTTAAAAATATTTCCAAATGAAAATTTCAAATATATAGAAAAGTAGAAGATAATATAATGAACTATAGTATATCCATTACCTATATTAAACAGTTATAACATTTTCCATACTTACTTCATTTATTTACTTTTTAAAAATTAAGACTTTCTTTTTTATTGCAGTTTTTGGTTTACAGAAAAATTGAGCAGATTGTACAGAGTGTTCCCATATGTTACTTCTCCCTCCACACACATTTCTCCTTATTATTAACATTCTGCATTAGTGTGATACCTTGTGACAATTAATACACCAACATTGATATATTGATTGAAGTCCATAGTTACATGAGGGTTCATTCTTTGTGTTGTATAGTTCCATGAGTTTTGACTGTGTACTCTGTTTTTCTTTTCTTTTTGTTTGGCTTATTTCACTAAGTATTATTTTGAAATTCATCAATGTTTTTGTTTGTATTATTTTTTTGTCTCTTTTTATTCCATGTTTTGTTTATCCAGTTGGGTTGTTCCAGTTTGGAGCTAATGTAGATAAAGCTGCTGTGAACATTCATGTACAAGTCTGTGTGTGGGTGTATGCTTGCATTTCTCTCAGGTAAATACTTAGGAGTAGAATGACTGAATCTATGATAGAAGTATGTTTAACATTTTGAGAAACTGAAAAGTGGTTTATCATTTTAAATTTCCTCCAGCAGTGTATGAGAGTTCTGGTTGCTCCACATCTTTTCTACGTTTGGGATGATAAGTCTTTAATTTTAGCCATTCTAATTAGGTATGTCTTGTATCTCATTGTGGTGTTTTAATTTGCATTTCCCTAATAATTAATGAGGTTGAGCATATTTCATGTGCTTATTGATCACCTGTATATCATCTTTGTAAAGTACCTTTTCAAATATTTTGCCCATTTTTGTATTAGTTTTTCTATTATTGTGTTTCCAGAATTCTTTGTTCTAGATATAAATCCTTTATCAAATATGAGATATGCAGATATTTTCTCCCAGTCTGTGGGTTGTCTTTTCGTTCTCGTAACATAGTCTTTCAAAGAGCAGAAGTTCTTAATTTTGATGAAGTTCAATTTATCAATTTTTAAAAAACAGGTCGGCCTTTTGATGTTGCTTCTAAGAACTCTTTGCATAACCCAAGGACACAAAAATATTCTTCCAGGATTTTTATAGTTTTATGTTTTACTTTTAGTTCTGTGATCCATTTTGACTTAATTTTTGTATATGGAGTAAAGTATGGTTTGAGAGTCATTATTTTTGCCTGTGGATATCTGCTTGTTTCAGCACCATTTGCTGAAAGGACTGTCTTTTCTCCATTTACTTGCTTTTGCATGTTTGTCAAACATCAATTGACAGTGTATGTGTGGACCTATCTCTTCTTTTAATTTATTTTATTTATTTATTTTTTTTAAAGATTTTATCTATTTGACAGAGAGAGCGAGAGCAGGAACACAAGCAGGGGGAGTGGGAGAGGGAGAAGCAGGCTTCCTGCTGAGCAGGGAGCCCGATGTGGGACTCGATCCCAGGACTCTGGGATCATGACCCGAGCCGAAGGCAGACGCTTAACTACTGAGCCACCCAGGCGCCCTCTTTTAATTTATTTTATATATATATATTTTTTAAGTAGGCTCCACACCCAGTGTGAAGCCCAACACAGGACTTGAATTCACAACCCTGAGGTCAAGACCTGAGCTGAGATCAGGAATCAGGTGTTCAACCAGCTGAGCCACTCAGGCATCCCTGTGTGGATCTATTTCTGATCACACTTTCTATTCTGTTTCATTGCTCTATTTGTCTGTCTTTATACCAATACCGCACTGTCGTTAATTACTGCAGCTGTGTAAGCCTTGAAGTCAAATGGTATAAGTCCTTCAACTTAGCTCATCTTTTTCCAAGTTGTTTTCCTGTTCTAGTGTTTTGTGTGTCCCTATAAATTTTAGAATATATGTAATGAGCAATGGATAGTTTTTATTACAGAATGGAAGTTGAATCATCCTTAATACATCATTTAGTTATTCTTTAGTCTCAGAATTAAAACAATACAAAACAAAAACTTCAGGTATCACATAATATTGATAACTTTAACTGGATGAATGATTTCAGTATTCTATGCCAGGTAAGTACTCAGCACAGAATTATGATTGCCTTTTTATATCAATTAAAGTGCTGTGGTTAGAGGCAACAGAAAAGAAAAAGGGATTTATTGGAAGAATCCTGGGTTAGCCCATAGAAGTAAAGTAAAGGGTAAGCTGTAAGAACTAGGGCAGCTCTGAAAAACTTAAAGATTGGACCTGAGGAGTTGATGTCCTTATGATTCTTTTTTCATAGGCTGCTCCATGTAGTGGAGCCCAGGTCTGTAAGAAGAAAAGGAACTTTCTCCCACCAGCTCCACTTAGGAAAATTCTAGAAGGAAGTCTGATTGGTCCAGCCTGGATCACCTTAATCACCAGATTATTTATCACTAGTCTAATCACTACTGGAAAATGATGAATTCTTTACTTACTTACTTTAGTAAGTAATTACTAATTAGTAATTACTAATTAATTACTACTACTGATAAGAGAGACAGAGAATTCTAATTGGTCAGCTCCAGAGTTTGGGTATTGTGATGAGCAGTTTTCCTAAAGGAAGGAGGTGCTGTTCTCAGAAGTTTGGAAAATAGTTGCTGGGTACAGAGACACAATGGGTGCCCACTACCATGTAGCACACATTACTGAGAGAGAGAACTATTTGATGACCTCAAAGTAATAGATTACAGTTGGTGGGCTTTCTTAAATTCACCTTGATGCATACTAACATGTAAACTGTTGTTCCTATAAAGCTAATCTATTCTCTTTGGGCTGCATGGCATATTGTATATAACATGTAAGAAGAACAGTTTTGTTATACCTGAAAGTTACTAGGAGAGTAGTCTTAATGTTCTCACCACATGCACAAAAAGGTAACTATGTGAGGTGATGGAGATGTTAACTAACCTTATTGTGGCCATCAGTTCACAATATGTCTGTATATGAAATCATCACAGTATACACCTTAAACTTAACAAGTATTATCTACCAACTATATCTCAATGAAGCTGGGAAAAATAAAATGAAATTACTGACAATGGTCAAAAAAAAAAAGAAATACCAGTTTTTACAGCTTGGTTTTGTATTTGTGAAATTATTGCTCAAGTTGTTTTGTTTAAATGTTACGTGGCATTAATCTTTTCCTCTGCTTTCTATTTTAGGGTGACTGGGAATGTAAACAAGAATAAGCTATTTGTTTCCTGATGGCTTTTAGTATATACTGACGGATTGTCTGGGATGGCATCTGAGGCTGAGAAGACCCATGCTTTACTCCAGTCTTGTAGCACTGAGTCTCTTATTTCCAGCCTTGGTCTGGGGATATTTTGCCTAGTAGCCGATAGACTTCTTCAGTTTTCAGTAATTCAGCAAAATGACTGGCTTCGAGCCCTCTCAGATAACGCCGTACATTGTGTGATTGGCATGTGGTTGTGGGCAATTGTCATTGGAGTCAAGAAGACAACTGACTTTGGAGAAATCATTTTAGCTGGATTTTTAGCCTCTGTTATTGATGTAGACCACTTTTTTCTAGCTGGATCTTTATCTTTAAAGGTAAGAAGCATATATGTTTAATTTTTCTGGTCTTTAATTTCTTTAGCACCATTATATTGATCTTCACAGCATCATTTTAGAACTAGAGAAGATTATCCTTATTTTAAAATAAGAAAGCCCATTCATCCAGCTTTTTTTTGAGCACTTAGTACTTCCTTGAGGCGAACACAGACATGTTGCTAATCAAGTTATTGGCATCACCAAGTGCCAAGGATGCATACAGAGCTAAGGACTCACTAAATGTACCTGAAGAGTTCTGTGCTGGCTTTACAGAGGATGGTACTTAGCCAAGTCTTGAAGGAAGCATTAATCAACTGGTTTAAAGTAATATGGGGGTCATTGTCAGGGTTCTCCTGGGTCTTTTTTCACTGTTCTTTCTTCAGGACCACACTTATAATTTCCCCCTTATTCTTCATGTTTCACAGTTAGTATGCGGCTTCTGAGTGTTCCATAACAGGGGAAGAGCTTTAAGATGATTCCTAGTGCTGGGGAATGACTTCAGTGGATTCATTCCCAGTCCCTTGTGGAGCCAAAGGTGTGCATTTCAATGGGCTGATTAGGGCAAAGTTCCTGGTGGAGAAGTTTGAGGAATTTCATTGAGGTGTTTAGCTATACAATGACCTATTAGCTTTGCAAATGAATGGAGCTTGAAATACAGTTAAGATCATATTTTCTAAGTGTCAGCAGATTTGCCTGCCTTTTCCATGCTTATGACCTGTAAACACTCACAGAGCAAGGACTTTGCTTTGTTCACCACTGGCCTGGAACAGTGCCTGGCTTATCTAGAAGGGTTTCAGTAAGTATTTGTTGAAAAAATGAGAAATGATCACTTCTTCCTTTTATGTGTCACATACCATGTATTTCTTAGAGGTTGTCTCACTTATTAAAAAACTTCAGTAAGGAATCAGTAATTCCTGATTAAAGACAAATTTTAGCTTTTTTGGTGTAGGTGAAGGCAGAATAACATTGTGTTTGAGATTGGAATCAGAAGACATGAGTTTGAATCCTAGTATGTAGTGTTAGAGCACTTTCTTGTCTCAATGTCGTCTTCTGTAAAGTGTGGATTCTGTCATTACTTACCTCACCCGGCGGTCATGGGTGTTAAATGAGCACATTAAAGGACAGACCCCAGCAAATAGTTCACAATAAATGTTAGAGTAGAGATTGGGATAAACTACCAAGCATCATAAAAAGTGTGGTTCCTAAATACATTCATCTAGAATTTATTGTAAGGGAGAAGGAAGAATGTAGCGTAAACTCTTTGACTGATATTCAGTCAATAGGTGAGAGTTAAAGACACGGGTTTAAGGGTTGTGTGACTGCATATGGTGAAGGTATAGTCTCTTTAATGGATGGCCTTGTATTTTAATGGTGGGAAGGTTATGCCTCTAATTTTTTTTTTATACGTACCTAATTTTTTTTTTTACTCCTTCTTTTCCTCTTTACCACCCGGTGTCCAAATGATTCCCCACCCTTCCTTTTTGCCATCTTCTGCCCCAGAACCAGTGCCTCTTAAAGCCTTGAAACATGCACACTTTTTTTTTTTTAAAGATTTTTTTTTTTTTTTTTTTTTTTTTATTTGAGACAGAATGAGAGAGAGCATGAGAGGGAGGAGGGTCAGAGGGAGAAGCAGACTCCCTGCTGAGCAGGGAGCCCGATGCAGGACTCGATCCTGGGACTCCAGGATCATGACCTGAGCCGAAGGCAGTCGCTTAACCAGCTGAGCCACCCAGGCGCCCAGAAACATGCACACTTTTAAGTCCTTGCTTTGTAGGCAGTGCTCTGATCAACCAGGACCGTTTTCAGTGCTTCTCTTTCCAGTGGTAATTTTAGATCAATCGTAGGTCCCCTCATCTTTCCTGGCTTGTGGTGGGAGTGTGAGAGAAAGCGCACTGATGTGGTATGTATTCTAATACTTTAGAGTATTTGAAGTTTTGGGCACTCTGGCTTCTGTCTGTGCTGAGTGGGGTTTGGTATAGTTTTATTTGCCCTTGTCTGTAATGTTTTTGAGGATATGTGGGGAGATTCGGATTTAGGCAGTCTTCACTGCCCTCGGCTTCCTTTTTATTTAGAAATTATCTAATTGAAAATTAGCCTTTAGAGTATGTGTGAGCAAAACCTTACTCAGGAATCATTCAGGGGCGCACCTGGGTGACTCAGATGGTTGAGCATCTGCCTTTGGCTCAGGGCATGATCTCAGGGTCCTGGGATCGAGCCCCGCATCGGGCTCCCTGCTCATCAGGGAGTCTGCTTCTCCCTCTCCTTCTCCTGCTCCCCCTGGTTGTGCTCTGTCAAATAAGTAAATAAAATCTTAAAAAAAAAAAAAAAAAAGAATCATTCAGGGGTTGGTTAACCCTGAAATTTTCATTTGTTTAGTTACTGATTAAATGTTTTGTACTGGTTTAAAATTTTTACTGGAATTTAACTCAACTTTGTAATACTTATTTAAAATAATACAATCTTTCTAAATGTTGTTTTAAGTGCATTCTGAAAATATTCAATGCTAATATAAAGTGGTTATAACAAAAACATTTCCTTTTCATGCCCTTGTTAATAGAATATTTTATTCAGTTGTGAGATTTTTTTCAATGCTTAGAGGCCCCAGATAATTCTCTAAAACTCCAAATTTACACAAACCAGACATTTGGGATATAAATTACATTTGTATTGTGACTTTTCTAAGCAACTAATAGGAAGCTTTAAAAAATTAATCACCATGTTCTTGAGATCTTGGTTTCATTGTTAATGCAGAGAATATCCCACTCACTCTTCTTTGCTTTATATGTAACAGATTTAATACATGTATTCATAGGTGATGCAGAAAATGTTTGCATTGTATTTCTAATAGACTCATAGAAGATGTTTTAGAATATTAAGAAGCATCTACCAAATTTTGTTTGCCAAGAGGGAAATGATACTAGCTACCGCTCTCCCCGGCAGGCTGCTTTGACTCTTCCACGAAGACCTGTTCTTCACTGCTCTACGGTCATACCAGTTGTGGTTCTGACCCTGAGGCTTACTATGCACCTTTTCAAGCTCAAAGACTCATGGTGCTTTCTTCCCTGGATGTTATTTATATCGTGGACCTCACATCATATCCGAGATGGAATTCGTCACGGCCTGTGGATATGCCCATTTGGAAAAACCTCTCCTTTGCCATTCTGGCTTTATGTCATCATCACCTCCTCTTTACCTCACATCTGTTCGTTCATTATGTATTTCACAGGGACCAGGCAAATGATGTCTTCAAAACATGGGATCCATATTGACGTCTGAGGTAACCGTATGCCAGTCTTAGAGAAGCAGGTGGTTCCGATAATGATAATTAAGGGTGGCTGACATTATCAAGTGAATTTTTAACAACATATTATATTTATTATTATAATTCCTGAATCCTCTTGCTCAGGAGGCATGTACACTTTTTTTTTTTAGGGCGCCTGGGTGGTTGAGTTAAGCGTCTGCCTTCGGCTCAGGTCGTGATCCCAGGGTCCTGGGATCGAGCCCCGCATCGGGCTCCCTGTTCCACGAGGAGCCTGCTTTTCCCTCTGCTGCTCCCCCTGCTTGTGTTCCTGCTCTCGCTCTGTCTGTCTCTGTCAAATAAACAAATAGAATCTTTAGGGGAAAAAAAATATCTGATACTGAGAAACAAAACATATGTTTTTCAAAATGAAGAATTTTTAGGAAATTTGCTTTTTCCTTTGTTCTTTCAGGTTGATCTGTTAAAAATGATTAACCTTTATTAGAGAAAGAAAATTTAATTGCAATAAAATTTTACATTTTCATAGTTTAATGTTACTTTGGTATAAAAGTCAGTGTCCTGATGGCACTTGCTTTTTTTCCCCAGTACCATTTGTTGTCTTTAGATTTTCTTACACATTTGTGATTTGTAATGCTAGTGATTGTGTGCCTTATTCTCTGAGAAATGGTGAAGCAATGCCTTATCCAAAGCATATTTTTCTTATCTATTAAGTTAAACAGAGCTGTGTAAATTGTTGTAAAGGTTCACGTTCTTTAGTTTTTCTTTTTGTTGTTAACCAGTTGGTTGCAATCTAATTATGTTTTAGAATCTGTTAGATTTTACATCTGTTATCTTTCAAGAGCAATGATTGTGTCAGTTTGGTTGGTATAATAAATATTATATAGTGGGGGTAAATTTGAATAAGAGATTTTTTTAAGTATATAATTTCAGAAATCCATGGAAATAAAATATCTTGTATCACTTTTTCTGACTAAATTACAAAACTCTACTTTTTTCTTTCTCCATATTAAACAAAGGAATGCCATTAAAATATAGGGCCTTACATAAGAATATCACACTGGCATTTTGGGGGCTGTCCTCTAACTTTTTGTATTAGAATGGGAATTCACTTTGACCATGACTCCTTGCTTAAACAGTAACTACAGATTTTAAGTGTGGGTTTATCCTTGTTCCTTCCTCTACCATCAGAAATGCTCCTTGTCCTCTAAATAGTCTATAACAGTTGTGGTGGTAACCTCTAGAAATATAACAGCCAACTTCCCATGCCACCATTTTGTTTTTTTATCTTATTGAAAAAGTTTGTGTCAGTATAACATTATATTGAAAACAGGATTATATCTTTTTTGCATGTATGTGTTTTCTCCATCCACTAGATGTCCTCCATTCATTTAATGGAGGCTGGTCCACTGATCTGACCTTCCAATCTACTGTGTTCTTGAGGCATGTTAGTTATGCTGACTACTCAGAAGAACTTCCACCATTGAGCTGTTTTCTACTCATCCTCAAGCCTAGTTTCCTTTAAGTGGTGGGCTAAGTTAAAACTCCCACGTATCCTCACCTCCTTTCTTCAACTTAGGCAGCCACCATCACTACCTCCAATCAGGCAGACACTCCCTGGCTCCTTTTTCTTTTGACAATTACTTAGTTTTTCCCATTTTCCCAACTAAAGAGGAGAGGAAATAGGGGCTATTCTGGTCCTTGCTCACTACTGTCATGGCTAAACCTTTTATCTACCACAGTTCTCAGTTTCTTTCATTTGATATCCCAATATATTACTCATTCTCAGTCTTTACCCTCACAGGCTATCCTCTAAGACTCACTTTCACCTTCTTTGATGATATGAGCGCCTGGATCTCTTTTTTCCTTTTATTCCAACCCTTGATTTTATCCTCAGCCATCAGATGACTCACCTGAATATTCCCTTCTTCTTTAACCACTGACTCATCACCACATCACATCAGCCATGAACCAGGACAACAGTCCTCTGTACCTCTTTGGAGGACAATGCTCATTGCTGAGATCTCAAACATTGTTTACTTTTTCTAGACCAGTGGTTCTCAAACTCTAACATACATCAGAATCACCTGTAAGACTTGTTAGAACAGGGATTGCTTGAGATCTACCTCCAGAGTTTTGACTCCGTAGGTCCCAAGAATTTGCATTTCTAACGAGTTCTCAGTTGATGTTGTGAAAGGTGAAATGAAATGGGGTCACTTGTGTCAAGGGGTTTTAAAATGCAGCCGGGAGGCCATTAAGGAGGTGGGCCTTTTGCACATCCTCACTGATGGAACCATGAACTTTTGAACTGGGTCAGATTGCAAATATTCCAAGGACTCAGCCTGAACACCTGCAACTTGCTATAGTAAGAGACTTTGCTTAGCGATAGCCTTAGTAACTAATTATATTGGGTCAAGAGTAGCTTTCTGCTGTCAACACCAATAAAAAATTCTTTGTAAACAACCTATACAAACTTTACTTTTTTGCTTTAAAAACCTGACTTTGCTCTCTAACGGGACACTATTTGGGTTACTACCCAAATTTGTGTACCCCGAATTGCAATTCCTTGATCCCAAGTAAATGTTCTTTCTTAATTATTGCCTCCTGACAATTTTAGGTTGACCATAGGACGCAGCTGTTCAGGAACCCCACTTTAAGAACCATGACTGTAGACCCAACCTGTTTCTTTAACTTCATTCCCTTCCCTCCTCTTCCTTGAGCCAACTCTTTGTCTTATCGATACCTTTAATTTTTCCCAACCTTCCTTTGCCCCCAGGTCCATCCAGTCCTGTGCTAGGTACATTTAACTCTGTTCCTGTCCTACCTATGCAGTGCTACAGGTTACTGTTTACTGTTTCAGCACTCCAATGCCCAGCTATCCTCGTGTACTGTCCAATTAGCCAATCCATATAATCCACATAGTCTGCTTTCCCCAGTTCTGCCTTAGGCCACATGTTTTGAAAGTTGTTACGAAACCCTGCTGACTCGACCGGCTACCTAACTTCAACTGGGGATTTAATAATACTTTGCTTACTACTGAACAATTTTTTTTCAAGTATGGTACCAAACAAGACAAGCCCCAGAATATCTGACCCTATTAGATCCAGCCCCAAGCCAGGAAGCTCACAGCATTCCACCGATCTGAGAAATTCATATTGATACTCAATCTCCACAGTTACTTTGCACTTTGCATAAACCCAAGGCATTGCCCACCTATGTCCCCTTGGCATTTCTTTGCTTCCCAGGAATAATGATGCTAATTTAAGTGTTTCTGAGGCATTTTACCCTTTGCCTGACCTTGCAAGGAGTTTTTTGGCTTACATACCCAGCAGCATTAAGTAATGTTGCTTCGACATTTGGCAAGAGGAGGGGAGTGTCAAATTCAAGCTCTAACACCCGTTCTGATCCCCCTCAGTACTCTGTGTGAGCTTTCAAAGAAAGTATCCATCTGAATTCACACACCCTTTCTCATTATTTATTTTTTATTATGAATATTTGAGAATCATTTCTCAAATATTCATTTGACTTAATTCAAGCCCCACCCAGTTCCCAGGTCAGCAACATTGATGCCATGCACGTAACGTGGAAGGCAGAGAACATTTTCCGAAGATATCTGGGTGATGCTAAATAAAGTATAAATTGTGGGATAGTGGTTACATAACAGACCACATGCAGGTATAACATATCTAAATGACACAGGTCATACCTCACTACCCTCAGCTTTTGCACAAAGTCACAGGAAATGTTTGGAGCTTTTTAGAGTATTCGTGAGAGACCCTGCTATAAAAACCTCATTGTGTGCTGTAGAGGCCCTGCTCTTCTTGGAGAGCCATGGTAAATACTACCCTTCCAACTTCCTGGACTGCCACGCTGTTTGCCCAGAGTCTGTAACAATTGTCCCTCAGTGCTAGGCCTGGTCTCCTGGCCAGCAGAGACTCTAGTGTTTCTCTAGATGCTAAACAGATTGGCACAGGACCACTCTTTGTCAATCTGGCTTCATGAAGGGTGGCATGGAGCCCAGGCCAATCCTTCTGGAAAGGGCTCTGCCAATTTCTCAGGGGTGAGACCCAGAGCCAATCACTCTGCAAGCCCTCTGCTCCCATTTTCACCTATCAATCCAAGGGAGATGGGATTAAAATAAACCTCAGGGGAATCTTTGAAAGGGTAAAAATACTACAAGAGTGAGAAGAAGGAATGGAGAGAGATGGGAAGCCTGTCTACTTGGCCTGCTTAGGGGTTATAGGGTGCATGCCTGTGTGTGTCCCGAATTACTCTTCTTTTGCTTCTATAACAAATTACCATGAATTTAGTGGTTTAAAACAACATAAGTGTATTATCTTACAGTTCTGCATGTCAGAAATCCAAAACAGGTCTCACTGGGTTAAAATCAAGTCATCAGCAGGGAGGTATTCCATCTGAGTTCCTAGGGAAGAATCTGTTTCCTTGGCTCCTTCAGCGTCTAGATGGCCGCCTACATCCCTTGGCTAGTGGCCCCCTTATTCCATCTTCAAAGCTAGCAATGGTAGGTCAGTTTTCTTCACATGTGTCTTTCTGATCTTTGCACTACCAAACTCTTTCCATTGTCACCTCTCTCTCAGGCCACAGCTGGGAAGATTCTCTGATTCACAGATGCATGTGATTATCTTGAGCCCAGCTGGATAATCCAGGCAAAGTTCCCCATCTCAAGGTTCTTTATCACATTTGCAAAGCCTCTTTTGCCATGTAGGGTAATCTATTCACAGGTCCCAGGAATTAAGATGTGGCGATCTTTGGGGGCCATTCTTCTGCTTATCCCTAGAGATTTTTTTTTTTTAAAGATTTTATTTATTTATTTGAGAGAGAGAGCACATGAGAGGGGGGAGAGTCAGAGGGAGAAGCAGACTTCCTGCTGAGCAGGGAGCCCGATGCGGGACTCGATCCTGGGACTCGAGGATCATGACCTGAGCCGAAGGCAGTAGCTTAACCAACTGAGCCACCCAGGCGTCCCCCCTAGAGACTTTTAATTGTTGTTTTGTTGCTGATGGTTTTGTTTGTTTAATATGAGCTGGCAGGACACCTCTCACTTAAGACTGCTCTTTTGAGTCCTGTGCACGGGACCGGAATCTAACCCTGATATCTTTGGACAAGTCACATGTCCTTTTTTGAGCCAATGAGGAAGAGGCCAAATGCCTTCCAAGACTCTTTTCCTGCTCTAACTTTCTATAATCCCAGCTCTTGTCCCAATAATGGTGGGGCTCCTCGAGTTCTGGGGAGATAACCTCCAACTTGTCTTGCCAGAGTTAAGTTTGCTCTTGGGAAGATAATATCCTCCTTTGTTCCTTTGCTATTGACATTATGGTTCTGTTTGTCCTCTATTTTCTCCATGTAGAACTGTTGAATCTTTGTACAAACTATTTCTCTATTTTCCATGAAAAAAAAAAGATTTAAATTCATAAAAGCCTAGGCCAATTAAACATCCATAGTTCATTTGGGTGAAAATGAATACTTGCTCTCATACAACACTGTTTCAGTTGGCCACTGAACAAGTGTTTGATGTTTCTACTCTGTAGCAGGCTTTGTATTAAAAAGTAATGTTCTGGGTGCCTGGGTGCCTTAGTTGGTTAAGCGTCTGCCTTTGGTCATGATCCCAGGGTCCGGGATCGAGTCCCGCATCAGGTTCCTTGCTCAGCGGGAATCTGCTTGAGATTCTCCCTCTCCCTCTGCCCCTCCCCCTGTGCATTCTTTCTCTCTCTTTAAAATAAGTAAATAAATCTTTAAAAAATTTAGTACACATTTGGGCATTTACCATATGGTCAGTTAAAGTAGAATGCTCAGTTGAGGCAAGTGGTAGCTTGGGATAATAGCCCCAGGATATTGGTTATCGAGCAACCAGTGCAAAAATATGTTAATGAACGGGATAGCACTTTCTCATCACACCAGAAGTTCAAATGGGAATTAATCTTGTGGGGGCTGAACCAACGATAGCCCTAACCTTTCTTCCCTACCCTTACTGTTTACTGAGTAGCAATACCTGGGCAGAGGAGGCAAGGACAGGGATGCAAATCTGCATGTCACCACAAGGCACCTGTGAGGATCGAGACGTGATTATTTCATAGGGAGGTGCCAGAGTGGAGCATGGGGTGAAGGAGTGCTATGGGGAGAAGGCTACTGAAAGGGAAGCAGAAGCAGGAAGAGATGGGAAATGATGCTTGCCTGAGGATCCCTCTGAAGGCCCAGGGAGAAGTCCCTTCAGGAGGCTCAAGGGATAAGGCTTTGTCCTAGAGAAAGAATGGCTCACACAGTGTGTGTTCTCTTTGAAGAAAAAGGTGAGGAAGTATCAGGAAGATTGATAGATGAGTTACTCCAGAGGTTACCAAACTTTCTTGGCTTACAGTTGGTGTTCTTAATGTCAGTGATTTTTTCACCATACCACTAGGCCAAAAGAAATACCAAGTAGCTCTGGTTATTTAGTTTGATCCAAATGACTTAATAGTAGTAGTTGGGTGGTGTCCAACAGACATCTGTTGTTTCCCTCAGTAATTTAGAATATCCCACAACACCCCTAAGAGTTCATCCCAGCACCCCAGGGTGCCTTGGCACACAGTTTAGGATCTTCCTTACTAATTTGAATGCAATGGCAGCCACCTTTTTAAGGGCTCGGGTGCTGGGAAGCATCAGTCCCAGACAAGACAAAGATCCAGCTGGAGATCTGTAAGGGTGGTTGTCTTGATTTGGCCCACTTGAGAGAGTAACAAAAGACTCACCCTGAGGAACAGAAAAGGAGGACCCTACCATAGGAATTAATATTGAAATTGTTGTTTCTCTTTCTCTCTTCCTCCACCAGCATGGGTTTCTTGAGGGCAGAGTCATTGTCTGCATCTCTTCCCTAGGGCTGTGCTCAGTGCAAGGAGGAAACTCGAACATTCCATTGAAAAAATGAATGACTGGATGGTTATATTTACTTCATCCTTCCCTATTTTCTTAGAAGATAAGAGCTGACATGTCCTAGATAGTCCTACCTCAGGCATCTTCCCTGAAATGTCAGCCAAAAGAAAGAAAACATAATTATTCAGCTCAGCAAAGACCCGATAGGAGCTTAAAATTTCATTTGTTCTCCACCCTAAGGGAAATGTAAGGGGGAAAGGTGATCTAGGAGTATAAAAACTGGAAAAAGAAAGACATTACTGTTTTATTATTTAAGATTGTGGGGCCTTTTTCTTGATGCTTTTGAAGAAAAGAATAGCTAAATTATTGGGATGGTTTGAGTACAGACTAGCTCTGAGATGGAGGACTCAATTGATCAATCTTTTGTGGAAGATTGACAGCAATATTTTAGGTCCTCATGTTCTTCTAGAACCTGGCCATTCACCACTGAGAGGTGAAGTCTATTTCCCCTGCCCTTCAACACAGGTAGGACTTTTTGACTATTCAGATGAATCGAATGCAGTAGAAGTGAACCAGTATAAATTCCAAGATAGGTCATAAAGGGCAATACAGCTTCTCCCTGGCTCACTCTCTCACTCATGGGGCGCTCGCCCTTGGAAACCCACCACCATGCTGTGAGGAAGGCAAACTCGTCACACGGAGAGGCCCACGTAAGAAACAACTAAGGTTCCCGGCCGACAGCCAGAGTCAACTGCCTGTACGGGAGTGAGTGAGCCCCTCCAGATGATTCTAACTTCCAGCCTCGAACCACTCGGGGTGATGCTGAGTGGAGCAGGTGTGAGCCATCCCCTGCCTGAAAAGTAGACTCATGAGCAAACCAAGTGCTGCGGTACTTTAAGCTACAAATGTTGGCATATTTGTTGTTTAGCCTCAGGTATTGGAACATTGAACTCTTTTTTATCACTGTCTGTATTTGCCAGATGTATGCAGTGGGTAGCAAGAAACACAGAACCCTGGACATAGACATTTCTAGCGCCAACATTTATAAGCTCTATGACCCTGGGAAACTATTTAAACTTATGCCTCTGTTTCCTTATCTGTAAAAGGGAGGAAGAGTTCCTACTTCATAGGATTGTCCTGACCTAATATATGCAAAATGTTTGAAACAGTGCCTACTACAAAATAAGCTCTACTTAAGTATTAGATAGTATTGTGGTGGTGATGGTGGTTTTATAGTTGGTCATATTGGTGTGGTAGGCAGAATTCTTTTTTTTGTTTTTTTTAAAGATTTTTTTTTTTTTTTAAAGATTTTATTTATTTATTTGACAGAGAGAGACACAGCGAGAGAGGGAACACAAGCAGGGGAGTGAGAGAGGGAGAAGCAGGCTTCCCGCCGAGCAGGGAGCCTGATGCGGGGCTCGATCCCAGGACCTGGAATCATG
>NC_138375.1:31263832-31370604 GCF_054177405.1 Leptonychotes weddellii | reverse complement strand
CCTGAGCCGAAGGCAGACGCTTAACGACTGAGCCACCCAGGCGCCCCTCTTTTTTTTGTTTTTAAAGATTTTATTTATTTATTTGACAGAGATAGAGAGAGAGAACAAGTAGGCAGAGAGGCAGGCAGAGGGAGAGGGAGAAGCAGGCTCCCCGCCGAGCAGGGAACCCGATGCAGTGCTCCATCCCAGGACCCTGGGATCATGACCTGAGCCGAAGGCAGCCGCTTAACCAACTGAGCCACCCAGGCGCCCCAGGCAGAATTCTAAGAAGAGCCTGGGAACTCGGGCTTCCTGGTATCCACACCACTGTACAATACCCTTGTCTTGAGTGCAGGCGGGACCTGTGAGTTGCTTCTAACCAATAGAATGTGGCAATGATGAAGGAATTTTGCAGAGGTAATTGAAGTCCTTAAAGTTGACTTAAAGTTAATCAAAGATGCGATTATCCTGGGTTGGCCTGATCTCATCAGGTGAGCTCTTTAAAAGAGGATCTGGAGATCAGAGATTCTCCTGCTGACCATGAAGAAGAAGCCACCATGAGTTCAACTGCAAGGCAATGAATGCCAACTACCCCATGGGCTCAGAAAGGAGCCCAAGCCTCAGATGAGACTGGGGCCCTGGCTGATACTTTGATGGCAGCCTGGTGAGATCCTGGCCAGATGATCCAGTTGAGTCACACTTGACCCCTGACCCATGGAAACTGCGAGCTAATAAAGAAACAGATGTTTTAAGCACTAAGTTGGTGCTAATTTGTTATTCAGCAATAGAAAACTAATGTACTTAATAAAAATTCAAACAATAAAAAAGAATATAAAATGAAAAGGAGATTTGTCTACCACCCCAGACCTTTACCCTTCACAGGGGCAACTGCTAATAAGAACTTGTGCTTCATCATTCCAGAAATCTACGTATATACAAGCACATGCATGCATCTGTGTGTTGTGTGTAGATATGTAGTGAAACTCTTAAGTCAAAGGATATCTTCATTTTAAATTGACATGTATTGCCAAATTAATGTCCTAAGACTCTGCACCAATTTACACTCCTACTACCTACATATGAGTCAACACTTGCTAACACCATGTAATATGAAACACTTTACTCTTTGCCAGGCTTCGCAGGTGAAAAATATGTCTCATTTTGTTGTTTTTATGGGTGTTTAAGTAATTTTGAATAATGTCAAGCATTAAGAAAATGTGTACAAATGTCCTCTTTCCCACACACTAGGTTTTTTTTTTTAAGATTTTTATTTATTTATTCATTTAAGTAATCTCTACACCCAATGTGGGGCTCAAACTCATGACCCTGGGATCAAGAGTTGCATGCTCTTCTGACTGAGCCAGCCAGGCGCTCCCTCCCACACACAACCTTTTGTCATTTGTCTTTTATTGAGTTTTATTTTTCCATTATGGAATTTCACTTTTTTGTACAGTCAAATTTTTCATTCTTTTCTTTTTGGTTTCTGAGTCTTGTTTTATGCTTATAAAGTCCTCCCCTGCCCCAAAATTTGAAAAAAAAAATCTGCAATATTTCCTGTGGACACTTTTATATTTTAATTCTTTACATTAGATACTTAATACATCTGAAATTTAAAGCTTCAACTTAATTTTCTTCCACATGGTTAACCAGTTGTTTCAGAACATTCATTGAATAATCCACAGTTTTCCCTGATGTAAAATGCTAACTTTATTATATATTAAATTCTCACAAGCATTATATATATATATATGTATAATGTATATATATATATATATATATACACACACACAGTATATTTTAACATCCAGAAAGGCTAGTTATCCACCATTGCTCTCCTTTTTAAGACTTTCGTGGGGGCATTCTTTTTGTTTTAATTAGATTGAGATAGTATTCTGCTCTATGATTCCCAATTTATTGACTAATCTAGTTAAGTCACCTAACTTCTGTGCCTCAGTATACTCAGTGTAAAACTTATCGTTGTTATCACAATGATACTGGAATGAATTTGGATTATGTATATATCTGGAAAGCATGAATGCTAAAACAGAAAAGTTATACATTCAAGTCTGAAAAGGAAACTAAAATGTTAACCAGGAATAAGACAATTCAGTGCAAGGGAAATTCCCACTTTGGCTCTAGGTTCAAACTGTTCCCACTGATTAGTCCTGCGTTTTTTTCTTCCCTGTTTACTTTGGCATATCTGATGCCCCACCCTATCACATGTTTAATTAACTACAGAGTGTAAATCATGAAACCACAGCCTGGCTTGGCTCTCCTAGAAGCCACCTCGGCTGGAAGATGTTCTATCTTGTTTCTAAAGGAAACAGATTTCTGAAATATCACACATACACACACACACACACACACACACACACACTCACTCACTGCCCTTGGTCCTAGTTTCAAGCCTATAAACCTTCTGATGACATATATTTTTATCACTCATCATCCTCCATGCTTTAAGGAAAACTCTATGTCTAATTTTTTTGTTTTCTATATGGCATAGAAAACAATTCCTTCTGAGAAACAAACATTTAAAATATTATTATGAATTAGGCTATAGATACTCAGAAAAGAACAAAAGTACCAATTGTAGACTTCTGTGGCCACACTGGCAAGATTTTGCCCATATAGTGAAGGCCTGCTTATTTGAATAATCCAATTCCTTATTCGTTCAACAAACTAAGCCTCTAGTATTTGTTGAGCACTGAACCAGGCACTGGGATAGAATGATGAATAAAATACAAGTCCTGCCCTCGCTGAGCCCTACTCTGCTGGAGGAGAGAGGCACACACATAGGTGCTTACAATACTGTGAGATAACTTGGCAATGTATATTAAAAAGTGATTTAAATGGGCATACCCGGGGTGCCTGGGTAGCTCAGTCGGTTGAGCAGCTGCCTTCGGCTCAGGTCATGGTCCCAGGGTCCTGGGATCAAGCCCCGCGTCAGGCTCCCTGCTCGGCGGGAAGCCTGCTTCTCCCTCTCCCTCTGCTGCTCCCCCGCTTGTACTCTCTCGCTCTCTCACTCAAATAAATACATCTAAAAAAATAAATAAATGAGCATACCCTTTGAGAAGTTCCATTTCTAAGAATTTATTTAAGAAAATATTGAGATGAATGAACAAAGCACATAGGACCAATTATTATTGCATCTCCATAATAGTAATAAACACTAGAAAGGTACCATAACCAAACTACCTAAATAGCCAGCATTTGGGGAAAATCAAGGAAATAAATTATAGCAAAACCACATGATTGGGCGCCTGGGTGGCTCAGTTGGTTAAGCAACTGCCTTCGGCTCAGGTCATGATCCTGGAGTCCCTGGATCGAGTCCCGCATCGGGCTCCCTGCTCAGCGGGGGGGGTCTGCTTCTCCCTCTGACCCTCTTCCCTCTCATGCTCTCTCTCATTCTCAAATAAATAAATAAAATCTTTAAAAAAAAAAAAAAAACACCACATGATTGAATACTATTAAACCACTGCAAGAAAAAAAAACTATAGATCTGTAAGTATGGCTATAGAAGACTATCCCTGATCTGTTAACTAAAAATAAATCTCACAAAATAGCAAGTGTTATATGACTCTATTTTTCTAAGAATAAAATATACTACTTAGAGGCAAATGAAAAATATCTAAAAGGACATACATCCAAATGTTAAAGAGTTCGTATTTAATGGACTACTTGGTTATGAATGATTTTTATATTTTCATATAATAGATTGTTACATATATAATTATATATTAACATAAATACAAATGATATTTTATATTGATGTAAGTACTTTACAAAGAACTTTTTTTTTTGAAGATTTTATTTATTTATTTGACAGAGAGAGACACAGCAAGAGAAGGAACATAAGCAGGGGGAGTGGGAGAGGGAGAAGCAGGCTTCCTGCCAAGCAGGGAGCCCGACGTGGGGCTCGATCCCAGGACCCTGGGATCATGACCCGAGCTGAAGGCAGACGCTTAACAACCGAGCCACCCAGGCCCCAAGAACTTTCTTTTTAAGTCAGAACAAAAGTTTATAAAAACATAAGGTGTTGAGTACAGTAACAGTGATTAAACAGGCATTCTTTCACAAACTTGAATGAAACACCTTCTATGTGTCTGGCCTGGGCTGCACTTGGGGGAGGCAAAGCTAACTGGAACTTTCCTGCTCTCAAGGTGCAGCCTGAAGACTAGAGGTAAGAAAGCAAACAAGGAGGGCAGGAAGATGCAGAGTGACATTGGAGCTGTGCCTTAAAGAATGAGGAGTTTTCTAGATGGGATGAGGGAATGGGAGAGGATGCTTGTTCCAGGCAAGGGGAACGAGATCAGAGAAGAAACAGGAAAATCAGGGTTGCTGTGGACAGTTGTTCAGTTTGTGCACTGTGGAAGGCAACCTGCTGAGAAAGGACTGGGGGGTGAAAATACAGGGTGTTTGCGTGTTTGCTTGCCAAGTCATACACCCGAGTTCCATTTTCCCAGAGGAAGGGGCACACCCTCCCCCCTTTTTTAATAGAGAAAAGGAGCTTCTTTTTTTTTTTTAAGATTTTATTTATTTGAGAGAGAGAGCACAAGTGGGGGGGGGGGCAGAAGGAGAGAGAGCAGCAGACTCCCCACCGAGTAGGGAGCCTGACGTGGGGCTCCATCCCAGGACCCTGAGATCATGACCTGAACCAATCATGACCTGAGCCAAAGGCAGACGCTTAATTGACTGAGCACCCAGGTGCCCCGAGCAAAGGAGCTTTTGTTTCTACAAGTACCTTCTGCTTGTCACGCTGTGGGTCCACCCAGAAAGGGACACCTTTTTCTATTTACATGAGGTGCACTGAGGGGGTCATAGGCCTTGCACAAGAAAGTCTTTAAATTCTGACTTGGGAGAGAGACCAGAGGACAGAAACGCCCTGCCATGTGCTCTCCAGAACCATTTTAAAGCACATAATTTGCTTTATATCATCAGAGCTATCATTGCAGGACACTGGAAAACTGTACAAAGTACTGGAGAAAAACATGTAGGTAAAATTTTCAGCCTCGCCTGAATATGTATCAAAAGCCTTTCAAATAACTATAGCCTTTAACTATGCAGTCCTGCTTTTCAAAATTTATTCTGAAGAATCAGCATAAAGGTTTGAATTATAGAAGTGATCCGATGAGGAATTATTGATGATAGTGGGGAAAAAAATCCACAATCTAAAAGTTCAGTATTAAGAGGTGGGTTCAATAAAATACAATACCCCCGAATTACAAAATATTAAACTATGCAACAGTTAAAAAGCCTGGGTGGTTCAGTCGGTTGAGTGTCTGACTCTTGATCTCAGCTCAGGTCTTGATCTCAGGGTCATGAGTTCAAGCCCTGCACTGGGCTCCATCCTGGGCATGGAGCCTACTTAAAAAAAAAAAAAGGAAAGAAAAAGCATCTTTTCAAGCTGGTTCATTTCCAGACTGGGTAAAACATCCCTGCTCTGAGTACCCTAAGCACTTGCCTGTATTGGCACTTAAAAGACTATTGTTATGGCTTGCTTAATAATCCAGTCCTCCCTGGGGCGCCTGGGTGGCTCAGTCGTTGGACGTCTGCCTTCGGCTCGGGTCATGATCCCAGGGTCCTGGGATCGAGCCCCACATCGGGCCCCTGCTCCGCGGGAAGCCTGCTTCTCCCTCTCCCACTCCCCCTGCTTGTGTCCCCTCTCTTGCTCTCTCTCTCTCTGTCAAATAAATAAAATATTAAAAAAAATAATAAAAAAAATAATCCGGTCCTCCCTGTGCTAGGGACCATGGCCCCTTTGCCATCTGTCTAACACAACATCTTGCACATAGGAGAGTCCTGGTAAAAGTTTATCCAATGTGTGAATGACTAGATCTTCATGGAAAACTGGAAGGATATGCACCAACATAAGAAAGCTTATTTCTGGATATCTAAACATTTTTCTTCCTTATACTTTTTTACAAGCTCCAAATTTTCTCAAATGGACCTAATATTCTGTAGTCAGAAAAGATAGCATACAATTACTAAACATAGTAACTCAGAGCCTGCCATGAAATACTTGGAGCCCAGTTTTTTTGTTTTTTTTTTTAAGACTTTATTTATTTATTTGACAGAGAGACACACAGAGAGAGGCAACACAAGCAGGGGGAGTGGGAAATGGAGAAGCAGGCTTCCTGCTGAGCAGGGAGCCCGATGCAGGGCTCGATTCCAGGACCCTGGGATCATGACCTGAGCCGAAGGCAGACGCTTAATGACTGAGCCACCCAGGCACCCCTGGAGCCCAGTTTTTAGTATGAGCTCCCTGTTAGGCTCTGTCCTGTTTCATCAAATCCATTATTTACAAATCAGAACTCAAATAACACATATATTAAAAGGTGATTTTTCTCAACACCAGAAGATTCATGGAAGGGGGTCCATTAAACTGTAAATTCTTCTAAGACATGTTGACATAATTTCCTTTTTTTTTTAAGATTTTATTTATTTGACAGAGAGAGAGAGAAAATAAGCAGGGGAGTGACAGGCGGCTGGGGGGGAAGCAGGCTCCCCACTGAGCAGGGAACCCGATGCAGTGCTCCATCCCAGGACCCTGGGATCATGACCTGAGCTGAAGGCAGACGCTTAACTGGCTGAGCCACCCAGGTGTCCCTGACATCATTTTCAAAATAGTCCATTATCTACTTATTTTCAAGAAATATCTTCAAGGGAAGTTCACTGACTTAATTTTATTTTGTGAAAGCTACTGTTTAGAAATCTTCATCCTCCTAATCCACTGGTCATTATACCTAGAGCATGGATGGTATCAAGTATTTTTATGAAAGTCTGAGGTTTATACTTTACTTTTCTCTAAGGTGAAACGATTTGCTTTTTCCTGGTAAAATTTATAAGAGAATTTTTTTTTAAGATTTTATTTATTTATTTGAGAGAGAGAGAGCATGAGAGGGGAGAGGGTCAGAGGGAGAAGCAGACTCCTCATTCAGCAGGGAGCCTGATGTGGGACTTGATCCAAGGACTCCAGGATCATGACCTGAGCCAAAGGCAGTCACTTAACCAAATGAGCCACCCAGGTGCCCTAAAAGAGAATTTTTTTAAAGTTTGCATCCTGGCATCCTTAGCCAGGGATGTTTCACAATGGAAAACACAAAACCATATTTAGTTTTAGGTTGTCCTCAAACTGTTTCATTCTATGGCTCTACCCTCTAACTATCCCCTAGGTCCTAAAGGTATACATTTCCCAGGCTTCTCCTCATTTGGTTTTGTAGAAGCTCCAAGCCCATATAAAAATATTTGATTAATCAAAGTTGTTCTGATCTCACTCTTTTTTTTTTAATAGATCTTATTTATTTATTAGAGAGAGAGAGAGAGATCGCGTGAGAAAGGAAGACCATGAGCAGAGGGGACGGGCAGAGGGGAGAGGGAGAGGGAGAAGCAGACTCCCCGCTGGGGCAGAGGGGAGGGGGAGAGGGGGAAGCAGACTCCCCGGTGAGCAGGGAGCCCAAAGCAGGACTTGATCCCAGGACCCTGGGATCGTGGCCTGAGCCGAAGACAGATGCTAAACTGACTGATCCACCCAGGCGCCCCTGATCTCTCTCTTTTGAGGCTCCTTCCCAGTTAATTCTGTTCTGTGTCTGCCTAGTGAACATCCTGTCACACACATACATACCCCATAACTGTAGCTTGGCAAAAATTCCATCCTTCCATTTGCCCTCACTCCAATCAAACTGGTCTGCCCAGCATGCCTCTCATTCTCGTTACATAACAGTACAGCATAAGGTTTCGAGCGGTTTATTGGTTCCTGCTGGTGGGTGTCAGGCTTGCCTTTTAACAGCAGGCTGACATAACAGCCTTGCCCCAGGCTGTCGTTCTAATAATGGTGGTAATTTCATGCCTTTCTGCCATACCACCATCTCATTGCAGTGGCCCCCTGGGAAGAAGTGGGAAGGAGAGGGGAAATGCTAACCCCCTGAGACAACTCAAGGAGGAGCCCCAGTGTTGTCCAAGTGTTTGCATTTCTGTCCCTATGCCTTCTTCCTGGCAGGCCCTTGGTGACGTTCCCTACCAGAAGAGTAGGCACGTGGTCAAATGGAAACTGTCCCATCAAATAGAGAAGCAAATAAGAACACAAGGGTAAGTACATTGAGCCCAGCCTTCCTGTTAGATTAAAATGGAGCCCAGCCTTCCTGTTGGACTAAAAATGGAGCCCAGCCTTCCTGTTGGACTAAAAATGGAGCCCAGCCTTCCTGTTGGACTAAAAATGGAGCCCAGCCTTCCTGTTGGACTAAAAATCTCTCTGGGTTATCCAGTAGTCACCCTTCATTTTATCTGAACAGAGGCTTTTTTTCTACTGTGGAGAAGCAGGTCACCTCCGCAGGTTCTCTGTGCTCTATTACCTAGACCTGTGGAAGGGTCCCCTTGCTTGGTGGCAGAGTCTGGAACTGCTGCTCGGCAGGACTGGGTCATTCAGGCCGCCATCTTTGCCTAGACCCACGTACTCCAAAGCTCCCTTTTCCTAGTTTACTATAACTCCAGTCCTTTTTCTTTTTAATTTGCTTCTCTTTCTTTTCAAAAAATTTTATTTATTTTTTAAATTGAAGTATAATTAACCTTCAGTGTTATATTAGTCTCAGGTGTACAGAATGTTTCTCAAGAATTCTTTACATTACTCAGTGCTCATCATGGTAAGTGTGCTCTTAATCCCCATCACCTATTTCACCCATCTCCTTACCCACCACCCCTTTGGTAACCACCAGTTTGTTCTCTATATTTTAAGAGTCTGGTTTTTTTGTTTGTCTCTTATTTTCTTTGTTTCATTTCTTAAATTCTACACATGAGTGAAATCATATGGTATTTGTCTTTCTCTGACTGATTTATTTCATTTAGCATTATACCCTCTGGATCCATCCATGTCGTTGCAAATGGCAAGATTTCATCCTCTTTTATGGTTGTTCTTGATGGTGACATTGGAGCTTGTTTAAGTACATCTTGACAGCTGGAGGGACAATTCTGACCTCTAGCCCTTGACCTTACAAAGCAACTGCCCAATGCAAATATAATATAAGCTACATATATGACTTAAAATTTTCTGAGTAGTTATAGGAAAAAAGTAAAAAGAAACAAGTGAAGTTAATTTTAATAGTATTTTATTCAACTCAATATATCCAAATACATTTATACCCAATTACATTTCAGCATGTAATCAATATGAAAATTATTTATGAAATATTTTATATTTTTTGTACTAAGTCCTTGAAATCTGGTGTGTATTTTGTGCTCACAGTGCATCTGAATTTGGACTAGCACATTTCAAATGCCCAGGGGCCACATATGGACAAACGCTACTGCATGAAACCGGGCAATTATAGAGGAAGTATGGCAGGATTTTGGAGATTGTCCAGCCTGACTTCTTATTTACAGAAAAGTTAAGTACATAACTCTGAAGTTATGCAACCAGTTAGTAAAAAAGGCGGGATTAGAAGCCAATTATCCTCACCCTACCCTATAGTCTTATTCTCAAAGCTGATTCGCAGCAAAGCTGGACTAGAACCCGAACCTCCTTAGGCCTGCTCACACCTACTCTGGACCTCTCTTTTTTACCAGGCAAGCCTAGAGGGAAGAAGCCTTTCTACCTGTCTTACTTTCCTCCTAAATAGACTAACAGCTCCACTGGAAACAATTTGGCTGTAAACCAAGACCAGAGTGGGGTTGAATTTTTCCATATCTTTCCACCAGATAATGTTTTTTTTATGACTTGTCACCCTTGTCCCCGAAACCAGAAACTCTTAGTTTCACCAAGCCACTTAAAAAACTCTGATTCGGGCGCCTGGGTGGCTCAGTCGTTAAGCGTCTGCCTTCGGCTCAGGTCATGATTCCAGATCCTGGGATCGAGCCCCACATCGGGCTCCCTGCTCCGCGGAAAACCTGCTTCTCCCTCTCCCACTCCCCCTGCTTGTGTTCCTTCTCTCACTGTGTCTCTCTCTCTGTCAAATAAATAAATAAAATCTTTAAAAAAAAAAAACCAAAAAACAACTCTGATTCCTTTAGGCAGTGGTTCTCAATAGAGGTGTCCATCAGAATCACCTATGGAGCTTCAAAATAATTCAAATGACTGGTCCCCCTCTCCAAATCCTGATGTATAGGTTTGTGGAGGAAGTCAAGTAGATCACTATTTTTTAATGGTTCCCAAGTGATTCTGATGCACACCCCCAACTCACAATGACCTCACCAACTGCCAAATCCCTGCTGATGTTGCCAGACCCTCAGGTGTCTGACACTGTTGACCTTGCCAGACCAGACAGGTTGGGTCTTAAGAAAGAACCTGGTCTCAAGGAAAGAAACATGAGATAGGTACCCCAGCACCCCGGGGGCGGGGCTTCCTGCTTCCTTTTCCTCCACATGCTCTGCTCCCAAGGCCACCTCCAGCCTCATTTCCTGATCCTCCAGCCTCTGCTGCAGCACAGCCCCGGCTGGTGAGGCAGGCAGGAATGCAGCAGACAGGACTCGCTCTCGTGGCCTTGGCTGCCTGTGTGGCCCTTCCCTCCTCAGAAGGTGAGTGGGGGTGCTGGCTCTCTAAGCCTCCAGTGGAAAGAGGGGCTGCTGCCTCCCAAGATGGAGCTGGAAGGAGTGAGGTGCTGGTGGCAGTTTGGGGCAGGAAGTTCGATCTCTTCAGGTAGGAATTTCCAATTATCTACAAGAGAGCGGCGTAGGTTTAAGTTCCTGATCTTCAAGAAGGACGGAACCTCATTTGAACAGGCATATTAGTAATTTGCCACATGGAGGATGAGATCCTTCCATACAGCAACTTTAAGCTGTGTTTCCTTTTCTGACAACAGTATCTTAGAAAACACCCAGGTAGAAGTTGGAGGAAAGCCCTTATTATTCCTCTGTCTCCCCCCTCACCCTAGCCTGCTACACTGGGTACAAGTGTGCATGTTCCTACAGGAAAGACAGATGTGACCTTCTGGGTTAGGGGTGTGGTAAGCAACAAAGTCAGCCCTGTGGATGCTGCAAACCAAAACTTCAATCTGACATTGAAAAAGGGATGCAGGAGAGGGGCGGCTGGGTGACTCAGTTGGTTAAGCCTCTGACTCTTGATTTTGGCTCAGGTCATGATCTTGGGGTCTTGCGGTCATGGGATTGAGCCCCACTTGGGGCTCTGTGCTCAACGGGGCATCTGCTTCTCTCCCTCTCCCTCTGCCCCCTTCCACTGCCTTCTCTCTCTCTCTCTCTAAAATAAATAAGTGGGTCTTGGGGCACCTGGGTGGCTCAATTGGTTAAGCGTCTGTGTTCAGCTCAGGTCATGATCTCAGGGCCCTGGGATCGAGCCCCATGTCGGGCTCCCTGCTCAGTGGGGAGCCTGCTTCCCTCTCTCCTCCCTGCTCCTGCTCTCTCTCTCGCTATCTTTGTCTCTCTCTCCAATAAATAAATAAAATTTAAAAAATAAATGGGTCTTTATAAAAAAAAGGGATGCAGGATAGAGGAGATCGAACCATACAAATTATATCAAAGAGAACTTAATTTGTGAATTGCTAGCATATATATGGAGATTATAACTGCATTTGGACGAGAGGCAATGTTTGCTACTGTACTTAGGAAAACCTAAACATAAGTACTTATTACTTGACTGATTTGACTCTTATCCCCTTTATTCTGAATAGATTCTCTAAATCCAGAACAGAGGTGAGATACAAGTTTTATTTGGTCTGCTTTAGAAAACATTAAGCCAACATTCAAAAACTGACAGATTTCATGTACACATTCTCATACAGACACACAAACTGGATTTTTTTTTTTTAAAGATTTTATTTATTTATTTGAGAGAGAGGATGAGAGGAGAGAGAGAGCCCATGAGAGGGGGGAGGGTCAGAGGGAGAAGCAGACTCCCCGCCGAGCAAGGAGCCCGATGTGGGGCTGGATCCCAGGACTCCAGGATCATGACCCGAGCCGAAGGCAGTCGCTTAACCAACTGAGCCACCCAGGCACCCCACAAACTGGATTTTTTAAAGCTTCTCTTGAAAAATCACAGCTGGCCACAATGGTTCCATGTTCCCTGGCAAAAGCTGGCTGGAGCAGACTAGCCTCTGTCCTCTGAAGTTGGCTCTCATCCTAACTGCCTGGTTCCTCCAGGTATTTGTTTCGGGGCCCCAGAATAGTGCACCAGCGTACTGGGTTTTATATGAGCACGGGAAAAAACCTGGGTGATCTCTTCTTCACGTCTATCAATCTGTCTTATCAAGACAAAGACGCGAGTGTGTCATCTGATATGTTTCTGTAAAAATTTTTCCAGAAAAATTCACCATGGAAGTTTTAGGATTCGCTTTCACGGTCTCTCAAAGGTTTACCTGCGAAGGCTTTAGTCCTAGTTTTGGCAGTGCAAATTTTATTTTTTTCACATAAAACTTTGAAATAAAAGTGTATGTTTCTCCCTTCCGCTTCCTGACCTGTTTCCAACTGTCCCCGCAGCAGCCCCCCTCCGGGAGGGGAGGGAGAGAAGGGCGGGCGGAGGGACAGGGGAGGTGGGGGGTGCCCCCGCCGCACCCAGGACCCAGGGCCAAGCTTCGCGGGGGACCCAGTCCTGGCAGAGAGGGCGGGACCGCAAAACACAGAGGGGTTTGAAAAAGGAACGGTTGGTGATGGTAAGAAAGAAAGAGAACTGAGGAGACCCGCGGTGGCCTTCTGGGTTGTTCCCAGGGCTTTTTTTCCTAAAGCAGTTTGGGCCACCGGAAAATCACAATGTCCTCTGCCATTTAAAAACAAGCAATGCCTGAGAGCAGCTGTGGAACCGAGAGGGGCAACCAGCTGCTTTCCAGAAAAGACTTCCGCGGACTACCTCTGTGTCCCGCGTGCCCTGTGGGAGGCTCTACGGGATTCCGGCCTGGGACGGGGAGGGAGGCAGGGACCGGGGCATACTGAGCAGGGCAGGGAAGGTGGAACAGGTAGCTTTGGCAGTCGTCACAGGCTGGGGCTGGGCACCGGGAAGTGGTCTGTGCCCGCTGGAGACTTTGAACTACATTTTGTTCTTACAGGCATCACCCGTTCCATTATCTTACTGTTGCTGTAAGTGACCATTTTATTTTTATTTATTTTATTTATTTTTTTAAAGATTCCATTTATTTATTTGACAGAGACGCAGCGAGAGAGGGAACACAAGCAGGGGGAGTGGCAGAGGGAGAAGCAGGCTTCCCGCTGAGCAGGGAGCCCGATGCGGGGCTGGATCCCAGAACCCTGGGATCATGGCTTGAGCTGAAGGCAGACGCTTAATGACTGAGCCACCCAGGTGCCCCCGTAAATGACCATTTTAATGTTAGGGCTCAGTAATTGGCATTCCCTAAGTGTTGTGCATAAATCAGGAAGCAGTTGACTTACCTGTAATTAAAAGGCTTGGATTTCACCCAAAGGTAGGAGGGCAAGCTCTCTAGCTGCTGACGTGGCTGCTGGCTCCCAGAACTCAATGCTGAGTCCATAAAAATGTCTATCATCCATCCTCAGTGGCCCTGAGCCAGATGATTCAAAGCCGCAGTCTGGGGCTTTGTGGGCCTGGCGTTTTTACTCTGTACATGGAGACTAAGGCTCCGCTTGTGTCCGGCAGATGCAAGCTGGCAGATTTTGCTTCAGAACCCAAACGGACTTCTTTCTGACAACCTATTTTCTCAGAGTAGGATGGCTCCTCCTTACACAGACTCTTGCTAGGGACTTGCTGCTGGCATCTTTTTTTTTTTTTTTTTAAGATTTTATTTATTTATTTGAGAGAGAGAGAGAGAATGAGCAGGGGGTAGGCAGAGGGAGAGGGAGAAGCAGAATCCCCGCTGAGCAGGGAGCCCCGACTGGGGCTCAATCCCAGGACCCCGGGATCATGACCTGAGCCAAAGCCAGGAGTCACCCATTCAACTGACTGAGCCACCCAGGCGCCACCAGGGGTTTTTTAAATGTCCTTTCTATGTCTGGAGAAGCAGAATGATATAACAGCAGTCTTCTCAAATCTGAGTCATATATGGGCCCCTTTAAAGGAAAACATTTTTACTCTCAATGATGACCTTTATATTATTTTACTATGTTACTTGATATATAAACATGAAACCAGTTATGAATGCCCAAATAAATTTAAATTTTACATAAAAACACAACTACAAAGCCAAGAATATGTCAATATAATAATATTAATTTAAATTAATAGTTAATGTTTGGCCAAAACTCACATCATCATTCCAAACATGAATATAGCACTGATTCTTAAGATGCAAATTTTGAGTTTTATGTGCATATACTACCGTGTTCAGAATGAGAAGTGCTTTATCCCCACAACTTTTTTGTTTGAACCACAGTGATATAACTGAGTCCTCCCTTAGCATGAATGTGTTTTGAAATTCCAGTCTGTTCTTTTCTGACTGACCTAGGACAATTAAGGTAGGGTCTCACTTGATAACAACACTAGCATAACAAGCAAAATTTAAATGTCCTGAAAGTACTCTTTTAAGATGGTCTTCCAGAAGATCCAGAACATGTCTATTTAAAGATTATGATTGAGATGACATACTAAGATTTAGGGAATTGTCTGTAGAGCTCATGAACCCTGAGAACACACCCAGAGGCCCCCTCCTATGAAACCCAGTTTGAGAAACACTGGCAAGACTGGGAAGAGTCACTTTGGACTCCAAAAAGCCCAGTCAAAATTCTAAATACATGAACTTAAGAAATTACTTAATCGCTCTGAGCCCATTTTCTTAATGGTAAAACAGGAATAATAATGCCTCTCTTACCTAGTTATTTTCATGATTAAATGAAATAACATAAGGAAAGTGTTTGGCATAGAGGACGTGCTCAATAATAGTTTCCAGGGCGCCTGGGTGGCTCAGTAGGTTAAGTGTCTGCCTTTGGCTCAGGTCATGATCCCAGGGTCCTGGGATCAAGCCCCACATCAGGCTTCCCATTCAGTGGGGAGTCTGCTTCTCCCTCTCCCTCTGCTCCTCCCCTTGCTTGTGTGCTCTCTCTGTCAAATAAGTAAATAAAATATTAAAAAAAAATAATAGTCTGTTTCCTTCCCTTTCCTCTCACCAGGTTCTATCACCAACTTTTTAAATTAAAATTATGAAAAGTCACAAAAATCAAAGAATTTAATTCCTAAAATTATAAAAATTATAAAAGTAACAAATACTCAGTGTAAATTTTTAAAATAGAAAATATAGAATAAAAAATGTGAAAGTCCCCCTTCTCCATTCCTTTCATCCCTCTCCTCTATCCAGAGATAATAACCCCTCTGGGTTCTCTGTATCCTTCCAGAACTCTCTCTATGCATTTGCAAATATGAACCCACACACATTCACACAGATTTTTGAAAACATAAAAAGGAAAACTATCTACACATTACCTACTATTTTCTTCATTTAATTTTTTTTTAAATTTTATTTTATTGTTATGTTAATCACATTACATCATTAGTTTTTGATGTAGTGTTCCATCCACCCAGTGCTCCATTCCATACGTGCCCTCTTTAATACCCATCACCAGGCTAACCCCTCCCCCCACCCCCTCCCCTCTAGAACCCTCAGTTTGTTTCTCAGAGTCCATAGTCTCTCAAGGTTCGTCTCCCCCTCCGATTCCCCCCCTTCATTTTTCCCTTCCTACTATCGTCTTCTTTTTTTTAACATATAATGTATTATTTGTTTCAGAGGTACAGGCCTGTGATTCAACAGTTAAAGATTTTTATTTATTCATTTGAGAAGGAGAGAGAGAGAGAGCACAAGCAGGGGGAGCAGCAGAGGGAGAGGGAGAAGCAGACTTCCAGCCGAGCAGGGAGCCCAATGAGGGACTCAATCCCAGGACCCTGGAAACATGACCCAAGCCCAAGGCAGATGCTTAACCAACTGAGCCACCCAGGTGCCCCTCCATTTAATTCATCATAGATAAGAGTATAGCTATTTAACACACAGTCATTTTTAAAAATTTGGATCATTCATCTTATAGGCAACATACAAACTTCTGGGAATAGTTTGGAATATTGAAGTTCCATTTATTCATTCATTATCAGCGAGAGTCTTATTAAGAGACAGAAACCTGATAAAAAATTTGAACAGGGTAAGTTTAATATATCAAATTATTAACTATAACAAGACATAGGCTAGAAGGAGGTAAACAGAACTCTAAAGAGTATAGGGATGGGTAGGGCTGATATTGGTAGAGCTGAAGTGGAGTTTTCAAGGGAAGAGATCCTGTCCCCCTTCCCTGCCCAGCTGAGATTCAGACCGTGTTGGAGAGGGCACAGCTGCGGCTCACCGAATGGCCAAGAAATCCCTTGGTCTGCCCTCCAGTGTGCAGGGGGCAAGTTCTTCACGGGGAGGTGTCCCGCTGGAGACATTCTGCCACCAAACTGCCTGGGCGGGTGCTGCTAGCTGTCCTGAGCTACCGGAGTGGGGGCCAGAGAAGCTGCAGCCCGGCGGGAGTGGGGCTGGCATGAACCCCCCGGGGAGGAGCACCTGCAGCCTGGAAGGAGAACCCCTTCTCGCTGCAATGCGTTCCAGTGTCCTCCATGACGAAACTTAACATCAGGCCAGCTGGTGAAGGGAAGATATTTAAAGGGCTCATGTTACTTCCACAGAACTAGCAATTAAGGATGAATTTGAAGCTGAGGGGCAGTAAATGGACAATGGGCACATTTTACAAACACTTAATATTGACACCTGGATACCTACTATGGGGCAGGCAATGCAGTTTTGTTTCTAATTATTATTATTATTTTTAAAGATTTTATTTATTTATTTGACAGAGAGAGTGCACAAGCAGGGGGAGCGGCAGGGAGAGGGAGAGGAGAAGCAGGCTCCCTGCTGAGCAAGGAGCCTGATGCAGGGCTCGATCCCAAGACCCTGGGCCGAAGGCAGACGCTCAACGACTGAGCCACCCAGGCGCCCCTTGTTTCTAATGATTGTTTACTATTTGTCACTTTGTTCTAAGCACTTAAGTATATAAAGCCATGCAATCTTCATAACACGCCTATGAGGTAGGTGCTATTACCACCCCCATATTACAGATAAAGAAACAGACAGAATTAAGTAACTCATCCAACATAAGCTAGTAAGTGGTAAAGCCAGGAACTGAATCTGGTTGGTTGTCTCCATATGCTTTACTACTGTGCAGTAATGCCTTTCAGCATGTCCCTCTGGCACAAAATTATCCCCATCCCCTTCAGGACTACTCCTGACCACTCCAAGTGTCCATGCTGTGAGAAGTACTAATGACCAAATGTCTTCACATTAAGGTAAAGAAAAAGCCTCATTCACTCTTCATTACCAAACATTATCCCATGGTTCCAAAAAGTATCTGCGAGGATATTAACTGGGCATAGCAATTTCATGCATCATTGCTTGGTGAGTCCTTCCTGCTTCCTCGATGTTAGCAGTGGACACCTTCATCTGTAGGCATCCATAGTGTGATGTGGCTCCGTAAAGTGTGAAGTCCACTAGAACAGGGAAATGTAACCTTAACCAAACACATTCAAAACATTATCTTTATTTACGTATTGGCCTTCTTAAATGGCACTCACAAACTTGAGATGCTGATAGCAGGCAAGTGAATCTTTCTTACTGTTTTTATCTTTATCCTGGGAATCCTTTCTCCACTAGTAGCATAAACCTTTGCTTTGTTTCTGTTTTACTATGTTCTATAAAGCGTTCTTTATACCAGTGTTTTTCAAACTGCATTTCTAAGAAGCCCTCAAACGATGCCACTGCTGCAGCTCTGGGAATCACACTTCGAGCAGCAAGAGACTACACAGCTCAGTAAGAGGGGAAGCTGGTTCATCGCTCTGTAATAACAGGATCATTTCCTTAAAACCCTGAATCTAATTTTTATATCATGAATTTGATGTGCAGTGTTTTAGCATTAATCTTAACAGATCTTGAGCAGGAAATTTTTAAAGCCTTGATACAAAATTGGATCACAGACAGAACAAAATCAGGGACAGACATTCGTGGCAAATGACCCACCCAACTCTCTGAATACTGGAAATATTACAATAACAAAACTCAAAACCAACAGAATCAATAGCAATAACACTTTAATAAGACAAACAGTAATACTTTTAATTGAGATACCAATATCTTTATTATTATATATAATTATTAAATTATTAATTATATTGGATTATTAAATTAATTATATTATCAAATTATTAAATATAATGGACAAATTATTTATCATATTGAGTTGACCCCTAATTACTTGAGTGATGGTGGAGGAATAATGTTTCTGAAAAGCATGTGTGATTTAAGGACATTTGGGACATAAGACCTTGATCAAATATAGGTAATCTTATTTCCTAAAAAAAAAAAAGGAAAATTATTTTAATAGCATTAAAAGCCTTAAAACAAGATACAATGAAATTAAGACAAAAGAGCTTAGTTCAGCTCAAGAGACATTTATTTAGCATTAATACCAGGTACTATGCTATGTGGTGTGGGTACAAATATACACTGAGGGAGCTCACAGTCAAAAGACACAGTCAGAAACTCTTAATTTTATATATGGTAATGACAGGAAAGCACAGGATGCTGTGGGACCAGAGATTCACATAAGAAAACAGCAAGACTGGGAAAAAGGAGACAATTAATGACATCTTGAACTTGGTCATTAGTTAACAGGGATGAAAAGGGGGGAGACAAATCTGAGAAATGTCAGAGTAAAATATACAGGAGTTTGTGACTGGCTGTGGGGAGTACAGAAGGAGGATGGAATGACACATGGGTTTCTGGGTAGCAGTAAATGACCATTATGTGAGATGAGAAAAGGAAAGGAACAGATTTTCAGTGGTAAGAAATAATGCCTTCAGTTTGGGATTTATTAAGTTGGGGGGTCTGTGGAATATTCAAGTGTATGTTCAACAGCAGTTGAATATATGTCAGAATTATTGGGGTAGAGGCTAAAGCAGACAGAGATATCTTAAAGTTACTGACACAGGTAGTAATTCAAAGCATGAGAAGATGTGAATGGAAAGAAGAGTGGAAGGTCAAGGATGGAACTTTGAGGAATGCTAACTATCGAGGAGAGGGCAAAGGAGGAGGCGTTCAAGAGCAGAGAACGTAATTTCTCAGTATTAGGAAAATTAGGAGAGATTAGTGTCTTGTCAACCAGGGATATGGAAAATTCCCAGGAAGGACTGGGTACCAATGTCACATGCGGCAAGGAGGCCCTGAAAGATTAATGTGAGACAAACATCTGCTTTTGGAGGCATCCTGAGGGCAGGTACTTTGACTAATTTTTGTGTATTTAGTGCCTAGAACAATGAAAGACACAAGGTAGGCACTCCACAAATGCTTATGGAATTTTATTGAGCTGGTAATCACTTTCATTAGTAAAATAATAAATTTACTCAAATGATTCAAACTCAAAAACTTTTGTGAGATGGTGCTGATATTTTCCCAAGGGAGTTTTTCCTTAACCTAATCCAGGCTAAATTTTCAGTAAAAAATAAAATAAAGGAAATGTAGAAAAATCATCAATCCAATGAAGGAAAGGAGGAAAAAATGATAAAAACACAAAATAAGGTGGGTAAGTAAATTTAACCAAAAGGTTAGTGTCACAGTATTAATATCAGAAAAGTAGAATTTAGGCAAAAACTTGCAATAGGACTAGAGGAATGTTACAGAAGGATAAAAAGTATTAGTTCAGGGGTGCCTGGGTGGCTCAGTCATTGAGCGTCTGCCTTTGGCTCAGGTCATGATCCCAGTGTCCTTGGATCAAGCCTTGCATCGGGCTCCCTGCTCCACGGGAAGCCTGCTTCTCCCTCTCCCACTCTCCCTGCTTGTGTTCCTTCTCTCGCTATATCTCTCTCTGTCAAATAAATAAATAAAATCTTTAAAAAAATAAAAAAATAAAATTGTAGTAAGGTTGATCCTTGAACATCCCAGGGTTAGGGGCCCCCACCTCACCCTACCCTAATGGAAAGTCCCCACATAACTTGACTCCCCCAAAACTTAATAGCCTACCATTGACAGAAAGCCTTACCAATAACATAAACAGCTGATAAATACGTATTTTGTATGCTACATGTATTATATACTATGTTCTTAAAGTAAGCCAAAGAAAATGTTAAAATCATGAGGCAAATATATCTAGGTCACTATTTATCAAAAAGAAATCCCTTGGGTGCCTGGGTGGCTCAGTCATTGAGCATCTGCCTTCGGCTCAGGTCATGATCACAGCGTCCTAGGATCTAGGCCCACATCGGGCTTCCTGCTCTGCGGGACGCCTGCTTCTTCCTCTCTCGTTCCCCCTGCTTGTGTTCCCTCCCTCGCTGTGTCCCTGTCAAATAAATAAATAAAATCTTAAAAAAAAAAAAAAAAAGAAATCCCTTATAGGTGGGCCCACACATTCTAAACCCATGTTGTTCAAGGGTCAACTGTATTTTATTCATCACAAACTTTTTTGTATAAACTTTTATTTTTAAAAGTATTGCCTAAAAATATTATTTAATCTCAATTACTGAGTTTTTTGGGCACCCATTTAAATTTTGCCCCTGGTGCACCTGGGTGACTCAGTCGTTCAGCGTCTGCCTGCGGCTCAGGTCATGATCCCAGGATCCTGGGATCAGCCCCGCATCGGGCTCCCTGCTCGGCGGGAAGCCTGCTTCTCCCTCTCCCACTCCCCCTGCTTGTGTTCCCTCTTTCGGTGTGTCTCTCTCTGTCAAACAAACGAGTCTGCCTTCAGTTCAGGTCAGGATCCTGGGGTCCTGGGATCCTGCCAGTGGGCTCCCTGCTCAGTGGGGAGCCTGCTTCTCCCTCTCCCTCTGCCCCTACCTCCTGCTCATGCTCTCTCTCACGCGCGTTCTATCTCAAATAAATAAAATCTTAAAAAAACAAAAACAAAAAACTGCCTGCAAGGCTAGTGCCTCACTCCAACCCCGGGTGTGGACAGAAGGATACTTGTGCGTATCTGAAAATATAACCCCAAGTGATATACTGCAAAATCGTAAGAAAAAAATCTGACATAATCTCGACAATAGCGTAAGATTTTTAACCTACCCGCATCAGAAACTGATCAATCAAAAAACGACAATTTCCCCGCAGCTCTATGAAGGGCAGGCGTTAGTAGGCCAGGCCGGTGCTGGGCGCTCGGGGCCCTGTCCCGCCACCCAAACGCGTCCCTAGGACTCCGGGGCAGAGGCTGGACTCTGGCGAGCTCCCAGGCCACGCCGAGCAGGTGCATGCACTTCCTCCAAGCCTTCCCGGAAAAGGCCAGCGCTCGCGGGCGACCACGGCCCCTCCCCTGGGCGTATTCCTTATTCTACGTGGGCCGTTTCTTCCTGAAGTTCCTCTCCCTGCGCCGCGCGCACCACCCACGGGCTAACCGAAAAGTCGCCGGACCTCGCCAGTGGTGCCAAGCCCGTTGCGCACGCGCACAGGCCGGAAGAGCGGCGGGATGTGGCCCCAGTATACGAAGAGAAACACCACCCGCTTCTCGTTGCAGCCGCTCTCTGTCTTGGGCTCTGGCTTGGGCTCCGGTTCCAGCACCAAGTATCCCGCTCCCAGCCTCTCCTACTCCACGGCCGCCATGACCGCAGACACGTGGGCGCGACAGCCGTAAAGCGCCCCGACGTCGTGCTTTTGTCTTTTCCCCCATCTTTGGTTTTGGTTTAGTTTCCTCTGATTTTTCTTTTCTAGGTTCTTGGGTAGAACGCTTAGTTATTTTTCGTGAGTGTGTTTTAAATAAATGCACTTAGGCTAAATTTACATCCCACCCGATATAATAAGTAGTACTTCCATTTTTTGGAGTAAATATTTTGTGATTTTTTTTTTCTTTAACCTATGAATCGAATACAGTTTTTAGTTTCAAAACATGGTATTTGTAAGTTTATAAATATTTTATATAATATTTAGATCCAAACTTTAAAAAAAATTAAAAATATTTATTTATTTGACAGAGAGAGGGAGAGAGCACAAGCAGGGGGAGCTGCAAGCAGGAGAGGCAGAAGCAGGCTACCCTAGGAGCAGGGAGCCGGATGTGGGGCTCGATCCCAGGACCCCCGGATCATGACCTGAGCCCAAGGCGGAGCTAACGAGGCGCCCCAAGATCCAAACTTTTAAACAGATACTTTGCACAGGAACCTCCTCTTCAAACACTATTAAGAAGAAGAATTAAAAAAAAAAGCCCTCACTGCAGATAATGCTATATAATTTTGTGATGTAAGGGAGGAAAAAACCCTTTTCCTTCTTCCCTTCTAGTTTCTCGACTGTGGCCCCTGTAACAAAAGACATTAAAAAGGGAAAAAGCATACAAATCTATGTAAGTTTTAGTTGACATGGGAGCCTTCATAAGGAAAGGAAGACCCAAAGGAGCAGTTTGAGTCAACGCTTATAAAGTTGGACTGAGTGGTAAATTGTGAAAAAGTAACAAGACAAAGGGACTTGGGCTAGGGCGGTTAATCATGAAAGTGACCGGGAAGATAAGGGTTAGTTTAACCGGGGTTGGTTTGTACAGATTTCTCTTCGCCTCAACTTGCCCTGGAGTGCAGTAACACCATCTCACTCCACCCAGAGGAGGGGTGAAGTGCCGCCCTCTGGTGATAAAAATGTCTTTCTTCCTCCAAGTGCAGGGAGGGCACCTTTTACTTAAGAGTTTATCTCCTGCTTTTAGGAAGTTAGAAAGCGGGGCGCCTGGGTGGCTCAGTCTTGGGCGTCTGCCTTCGCTCGTGTCATGATCTCAGGGTCCTGGGATCGAGCCCCACCTCGGGCTCCCTGCTCAGCGGGAAGCCTGCTTCTCCCTCTCCCACTCCCCCTGCTTGTGTTCCCTCTCTTGCTGTGTCTCTGTCAAATAAAATCTTAAAAAAGGAAAAAAGGAAAGGAAAGTTAGAATGCCCTTTTTGCATTGCTGTTTTTTTAAGTTAAGTTTTTAAACTTAAAATCAGTATGCCAGAGTGGCAATTTTTGGGGTGGAGTTTTCTGAATACCTTCAGTGAAAGTAAATTAGAAATTGTAGTTGAAATGGACAATTTCTTAGAAAACTAAGATACCAAGATTGACTGGAGAAGGTATAGAAAACCCAAAAAAGCATAACTATTAAAGAAATTAAATCAGAGTTGAACATATTTCCGTCAAATAGACACCAGGCCTGGATGGTTTCAGAGGTTTTACCAAGCACTGGAGGAACAGATAGTCCTCATCTTATTACAAACTCTTCAAATAATAGAATAACAGAGAAAGCTGCTCAATGCATTGTTGAGATTAATATAACCTTAACACCCAAAACATTCAAGATTCATATCAGAGGATGAAAGTATGGACTGATCTTGTTTATGAAAATAAATGCAAAAATTTAAATAAATAGCAGATCAAACTCAGAATCATATAAAAATTAATACCTTATGACCAAGTATGGTTTATCCCAGGAGGGCAGGGAAGAAAATAGATTAATCCATCATAGTAATTTAAAATCTTTGTATTGAGTTTACCATGGGCTAAGCACTGTTCTAGGCATCTAGCAAAGTAATGAATTAAAGGAAAAAAGCCTTGGGGTGCCTGGCTGGCTCAGTCTGTAGAGCATGTGACTCTTGTTCTTGGAGTTGTGAGTTCAAGCCCCACATTGGGTGTAGAGATTACTTTCAAAAATTTTTTTTAAATGAAGGAGAAAAAAAGAGGAAAAAAAAGAGAAAAAATGGAGAAAAGCCTTTCATTGCTATATAGGAATTAAGAAGGAAGAGATAAAAACATGTTTACCTAGAAAACCAAAGAATGTCAACTCCAAATGATTATACCTATAAAAAGCTCAGCAAAGTTGCTGGATACAAGATCAACATAAAACAATCCACAGCATTTCTACACATCAAAAATAACTAGAAAAAGTAATTTTTCCAAAAACCACAATAGCATAAAACCTATAAGGTACTTAGGAATATATCTAAGATAAGATATATAACAATATTTTATTATTTTCTTTATAAAGGTCTGGAAGGACATCAAAGAAACCCTGAATAACTAGAGAGATAATTCAACATTTATGGAGGGGAAAACAATATTTTTCAGATGTCCGGTCTCCCAAAATAATAAATAAATTCAGTGTAATTCCAACCAAAATTTCAAAGATTTTTGCAGAACTTAACAAGCAGATTCTAAAATTTATAGGAATGGTAAAGGGCCAAGAATAGTCAAGACAATTTTGAAGAACAAGTTGGGTAAGGGGACTTAATTGTGTTAGGTATTAGGTTTGATTAAAAAGTCATCTTAATTGAGACAGTATGAAACTGATGCAAAGATAGGTAAATAGAGCAACGAAACAAGAGAAAGCCCAGAAACAGCCCTATGTGTATGTGGGAACACGAAGACCTAAGGGGTGTCTACACATCAGTGAGACTGGGCAGTTCCACTGTGGAAAGGCAGCGATCTTGCCAACAGAAGATCCCTCTGTACTGATACAGACAAGAGAACACACTATATTACTGAGTGAGCATTAGCAGATTTACAAGCCTTTTGAAAGTGACTCTGAAGTTAGAACAGAATCGCACACATTTTATACAGGAAACAAGCAAGAATAACTTCTTATCTCCTCAAAAAACAGAGGTTTGCACCTTGTGGCAATCCCCGTACATCCTGTGAGAGACCCTGAGCTAATTCCAGAGGCACGTTTTTACACATCTAGAGGTTCTTTGGCAGTGACCTTAGATATATAGCTATAGTATAACAACTGGAGACTGGGTTTTAATACTTAGGGAAATTTGCCTCTGTTGCAAAAGTTAGGGTAAGAACTCAGACTCACTATGTCTCTAAGGAAACACTCTTTAAGAAAGAAGGGAAGGGGAAAATGATCTCTTTGTCTTTTATAAATGGAGAAAATAATTTTTATTTACCTCTATGGTTCTGAGATACTGGTTATCTTTATGCAAACAATTATGTTCCTGGCTCACAACATACATAAAATCTGGGTGTAAAAAGCAAAACTTTTTTTTTTAATTAGAAAATACGTACTGAACACTAATTATGTCCTGGACACCACGGATATGAAAATGGATAAAGCATCGTCCTTTCAATCAAGGAGTGTAGATTCTAGCAAAGGAAATAGATCTATAAACCAAAAAATGATGATGAACACCCTATAAAGAAGTAAACACTCTAAAAGAAGTATAGGGCGCCTGGGGGAAGCCTGTTGAGATTTGATGATGGGATCTGATGTCAGGTCCCAAGTCCTCAACTGGCCACCCTAAGCTACGTTTGCGGGGGAAATTGTCCAGAAGGCTGCTTTAGTTAAGGAAAGATTCACACTGGCTGGAACTTTAGCCTCAAGCCTGGTGGGCTGGCCTCTGTGGCTGAGAACTGGCAGGCTCAGTTGCTAAAAAGCAAAGCTTTTAAAACAAAATGTTATTTTTATGACCTCCAGCTAGATAAGGATTTGCTAAATATGATATAATAGTGAACTATAAAGAAAAACTTTAAACATAGTTAAAAGATAAGCTACCAAGTGGGAGAAAATAGTATCTAATAAAAAAGATTGGAACCCAAGATATTTTAGGAATTCCTTTAAATAAATAAGGGGAGGGAAACAAACTAAAAACCAAACAAAAAAACTGGTAAAATAGGATTCAGCAATTTAAAGAGGTAATTTAATAGCCAATCATTTCACTCATATGGAAATGGCAAATTTAGGCCACATTGCGATATCATTTCAATCCCACCAGACTGGCAAAATTTTTTTTTTTTTAAAGATTTTATTTATTTATTTGACAGAGAGAGACACAGCGAGAGAGGGAACACAAATAGGGGGAGTGGGAGAGGGAGAAGCAGGCTTCCCGCGGAGCAGGGAGCCCGATGCGGGGCTCTATCCCAGGACCCTGGGATCATGACCTGAGCCAAAGGCAGACGCTTAACCGACTGAGCCACCCAGGCGCCCCCAGACTGGCAAAATTTTAAAGTGACATTATGAAGTGTTGTGGAGAATGTACAGAAATGGAACTTTAGGGGCACCTGGGTGGCTCAGTCGTTAAGCGTCTGCCTTCGGCTCAGGTCATGATCCCAGGGTCTTGGGATCGAGCCCTGCATCGGGCTCTCTGCTCAGCGGGGAGTCTGCTTCTCCCTCTCCCACTCCCTCTGCTTGTCTCTCACTCCCCCTGCTTGTCTCCCACTCCCCCAGGGAGTTCCCTCTCTCGCTGTGTCTCTCTCTGTCACATAAATAAATAAAATCTTTAAAAAAAAAAAAAAAGAACAGAAATGGAACTTTAATCTACTACAGGTGGGAGTGTAAGTAGGTATAATCACTTTGAGAGCAATTTGCCAGTATCACAGGATAAGGTGCATATTTCCTCTCTGTAGCCTTCCGATTTTAGTCTATGTGCTGCCAAAGCAAGTATATCCTACAACCTAGTGATTCCATGCAGTCTGTTCTCTAGAGCAGTGGTTCTCCAAGAGTGTTCCAGAACTGGCAGAATCAGCATCACTTGGGGAGTTGTTAGATGTGCACATTTTCAGGCCTCATCCCAGATTTACTGAATCAGAAACCTAAAGTGGGGGAGAGATTGACAGCAATTGGGTTGAAAAAGCTCTCCAAATGATTCTGATGCACGTTTAATTTTGAGAACCACTGCCTTAGAGAACTTCTCATACAGCCCTGGGGGAGACATAGAAGACCAAGCAAAGCTTAGCTTAAGGTGCCAGACCTTCTGGTATCTGGATTCCAATCCCAGCCCCACCATTTCTTGGCCCCCCCTTTAAGCTGGAGAAAGTTATGTAACTTTTCTTTTTATTAGTGACCCATCTCTGAGATGGGGATAAATATAGTACCTTCGGCATGGAGTTGCTGTGAATGAAGTAATTCACATATGGCAGTGGATGGCCCAGAGTAAGCACTCAACAAATGTAGGCTCTTATTATCATTAGGGTATTTATTGCAGCCCTACTTGTTAACCCTAAAGTATTGAAAACATATTTCTTAAAAGTAAGACTGAAAGCAAGCATGGAAAAGGATTAAAATTGGTAAAATTTGGTTAGTGGATATATAGGTGTTGTATCATCCTTTGTACTTTTCTAGGTGTTATTTCGCAAGCAAAGAAGAATAGCAGAAGTGTTATTAGTATCCCTCCGCACTTAGATTTCTACATAAGATTGTTTAAGTAAATCATGATGTTTTCATTAGAAATGTTTCCATAGAGGTTACTGAACTTGTGTTTTTGGCAGAAGATACAAGGTGATGTGGTCCCAACACACTTTTCATATCTTCCTCTCATAACTTGCACTCATAATATCCTATAATCCCCACTAAATGTGCATAAATTCTGTCTTTTCCCACTTTTGTGCCTTTATACCCATTCTCATCCACTTTTACAGCCCTATTCAAACTCTCCATCTTTCAAGTTCCCAGCTCAAATGTCACCTCCTTGATAAAGATGTACGTGGATCTGTTATCTTTTCTGCCTCTGAATGTTCCAGATTTGAAAGATGATGCAGGGACGCCTGGGTGGCTCAGTCAATTAAGCATCCGATTCTTCATTTTGGCTCAGGTCATGATCTCAGGATTGTGAGATCGAGCCCTGCATCTTTCTCCGCGCTGAGCATGGAACCTGCTTAAGACTCTCTCTCTCCCTCTCCCTCTGCCCCCACCCACCTGGCTCATGCTCTCTCTCTCTAAAAAAAAAAAAAAAAAAGATGATTCAAACATCGACTTCAATTCACTGAATACACACATCAGATGCTACCCATGGAAACTGTATGGTCCAGGCTTCACTGACCGGTGAATTGGTGAATAGAAATTATGATGTTCTGAGTCCTGGCCTTCTTCCTTAGTCAGTCATTACAGGGTTTTCCCCAGGATCCGCAATACAAATATTCTTGATAATTCTCAAATTGCAGGTCATAGAGAAGGGTCTTTCCCTCTAGGAGTCTGGGAAAGGTGGTCTGAAGTGATGAAGGATAGCTGGAAGGCAGGCAGGCAGGCAGGTAGGGACAAGGGACCCCCACCCTAAGAGGAAACCACCCTGAAAAGGATTTTACATCACCCTGGAAGGAGCCTTCCACCCTTTCCCATGTGATAGACAGATGACAAAAACCTGATTGGATGGCAGGTGCATGGAGGGTTAATCAGATGAAAACAGCCCGCCAACAAGCCCATAAGGACCCCTAGACTTAGAAACTCCGGTGGCAACCCTCTCGGGTCTCCTTCCTCTTGGGGAGCTTTATACTATCGCTCAATAAACTTTACTATCGCTCAATAAACTGCTTTGCTGCCCACAGCTCTTCATCTGGTCTACCTCTTCGTTCTTTGAAGCGGCGTGACCAAGAACTGTGGGCAATGAAGGAGAAGGAAATCCTGTAACAATAGGTTCGAGAGGCTGACCTCTCACGTAATCAGTGCACCTACCTGCAGGTTTTTGTGCCTCTGCTGGGCAGCCGCTGTTGACCCACTGCCTACCCACCGGTGGGTCCCTTTTCCCCAGAGGAATGACCTTAGGACAGCACGGAAGTGCATCTACTGTTCTCATAAATCACCTCTCCAAAGAGATTCCCAGATGGAGCTGTTAGGCCAACACACTCTGGAGTGTCCTTTCCTTTCCTTTTTTTTTAAAGATTTTATTTATTTATTTGACAGAGACACAGCGAGAGAGGGAACACAAGCAGGGTGAGTGGGAGAGGGAGAAGCAGGCTTCCCGCTGAGCAGCGAGCCCGATGCGGGGCTCGATCCCAGGACCCTGGGATCATGACCTGAGCCGAAGGCAGACGCTTAACGACTGAGCCACCCAGGCGCCCCTGGAGTGTCCTTTCCAAAGCAAAGATGCATGTCTGGGGCAGTTAGGAAGGGGGGTGGGTGTGGAGCAGAAAAAGCCTCACAATAAACCGAAGATCATTGCTTGTTCACACCTCTGGGCCCTGCAGTTTTAGTAAGCCCACTCTGCAAGACTTCTTTTTTATTTGCAATAATTTTCTTCCCATATTTCCCTCGGGGAACCCCTACTCCATCAGACAGTCTGTGTCTGTGTAAACTCCAGCTTGGGAACAAAAGCAGGTTCTTTCCCGTGGGATTCCTTGCTTTATGCAGTGGTAGACCAGGGTGGTGTTTTGGGGAAGGCTTAGCTTTCTAATCTCATATCAGCTTGCTTTCCCAACCAAGTAACTGTATCAATTGGATTAAAACTATGTAAATGCGGGGCGCCTGGGTGGCTCAGTCGTTAGGCGTCTGCCTTCAGCTCAGGTCATGATCCCAGGGTCCTGGGATCGAGTCCCGCGTCGGGCTCCCTGCTCTGCGGGAAGCCTGCTTCTCCCTCTCCCGCTCCCCCTGCTTGTGTTCCTGCTCTTGCTATGTCTCTCTCTGTCAAAAAAATAAATAAAATCTTTAAAAACAAAAAAAAACAACAAAAAAAACCCTATGTAAATGCGGAAGAAATGTCACCTGATCCCTTTTCTCAACCTTATTGTCATCTCTAAATCTTTCCTATCTGGAAATTCTGGATCATCACTGAAATAGAGGGAGTTGCTGACCACTCTGAAATGGAAATATTCTGACAGGAGGCCGAATGAAAAAACCTGTAGGAGGCGCTGTTCCCCAGAATAATCTTAACATTGACCCAGTCTGAACTGCCCTGGTAACAGTTTTGGTTGCCTGACTTTTTGAGCACTCTTCAAAGGATTCCATCTCTCTTGGTTTTTTTATATTTCCAGCTGCCTCAGGAGGGCACCAGTCACTTCTGCCAACATGTAATAAATCTGGCCTGCCTCTTGCCTTTTGATAGTTAATCCAGTTTAGATTAAAGGATCTCCAGGTGTGTCCATCCTACCTTAACATAGGAGAAATATAATCCAGTTTACTAAGTGCATATCGGTCCTGGGTGCTTTTCTGGCTTAAAACTATTCCTTGAATTGATGTCACCACTCAGATCACTCAAATTCCTAATCACACAGGTTTGCCTATGATTCTTAATTCCCACGATGCTTCTGAAAGTCCATTTCATATTTTATAGCTGCTCGGGTCAAAACTAATAGCAGGGTTCTGAGTATTAGCTCTCTGAAGCTAGTAACTCTTCATCTTTCTACTCCCAGGGCTAGCATAGTGATTCACTATATAAGAACTTATAAGTATGTATATATATAGAGAGAGAGATCACTCTATAAGAATTCACCTGTAATTCTTACATAGTGAGATGATGAATGAATGGATGGCTACATGAATAAACCCAAAACTTTGGGATATCAAACTTGACTTGGAGAATAGGAAGCACAGCGTAGCTAAATAAGCAATTAGTTTTAAGAAATAAATTCATTAATAAATGTAAGGACAACCAATGTTCTGTTCTCCTATAGCACTTAAAAAATGGAAATATAATTCACATACCATAAAATTCAACATTTTAAAGTGTACAATTCAGTGGTTTTTAGTATATTCACAGATTTGTACAACCATCACTACTATCCAATTCCAACACGTTTCATTAACCCCAGAAGAGACCATGCACCTGCTAGCAGTCACTCCCCCTTCCCGCCTGCCCCCAACCCCTGGCTACAACTAATCTGCTTTCTGTCTCTGTGGATTTGCCTCTCCTGGACATTTCCTATAAATGGAATTGTATACTATGCGGCCTTTTGAATCTGGCTTCTTTCACTTGTAACCTCATTCCACTTTGACCATCAGTCTGTTAACATTTGTTTTGCTGTGTTGTGACTATTTGTTGACCTCCCTGCCTCCCACCGGACTATTAAGTATCACAAGGACAGAAACTATGCCTTGTTTATTTCAACATTTCTAATGCAGAGTTCAGGACCTGGCACAGAGCAGACACTCAGTAAATGTTTGCTTTTCCCATTCTGGTGAATCTGGTTGTTTGGTGCTTGGGTATTCCTCTCTGCACATATGCATAACATTGCATAACAATGCAATATGCATATATTATATGCATAACAAAATGAAAAGCCCCTTACTTGGTCTAGATTGAGAGGAAAGAGGCAGATCCTTGTGGCATGACATGGCTTGCACTGGGAAAGGTAAACATTTTCCTCATTTGGGCTGCTGCAGACTTGCTTGACAGGTAAATTAAAACAAGTGAGGCTAAGCAGGACCATTAATGCTCTGTATCATTTATGTGGATATATTTCAACTATATGAATTCAAATTAGTGGCTTAAAAGTTATTGAGGGGCATGTGGGATGCCAACCTTGTCTTCCCTACTTAGAGTTAATTTTTCTAATTTTCTGTGTTTCTATAGTAGGACTTGGTTCAGATTTCCATAACAGTGGAGGTTTAAAAAAATAGAAATATTGCATGCCTGTTGAAAACTGGCCCCCTCTCTAGAAGTAGTTTTTGCTTATAAATTTGGGCATATATATTTCCATAATTTTTCCTTTGTGTATGTGTCACATTCTTTTTATAAAAATGGGATCATTTACAGTTCTTGGACTGAAACTTGCTTCTCTCACTTAACAATAAATTATGGGCATTCATTTATCTTAGTGTATATATCCATATATACCTCATCCTTTATTCCATTTGGATGTACTATTACTTATTTAACTCTTGGTAGACATTTAGGTGGGCTCTAATGTTTTGCTATAGTGAACAGCTGTGCACCTGTCTTTAAGTCTTGTGGGAGTCTTTTGGAAGGACAGAATTCCAGAAGTACAATTGTAGTGGGCCAAGAGGATTGTATCCTAAGCATTTAGTTCCAAATGTGCCTCCTCTACTATAGCCCCTTGAGGACAGGGACATACTATTTTATTTATTCTTGTACCTCCTACTTACTGGTATTGTGCCTGGAACATTTTAACTGCTCAATAAATGTTGTTGAATAATTGAATGAGTAAGTGAATAAATGAGTAATAATGGAAAGTTTTGATGCTCAAAGAGTGGGACACATAAACATTTTTTTAAGTCACATAAACATTTTTTTTTTAAGATTTTATTTATTTACTTGACAGAGAGAGACACAGCGAGAGAGGGAACACAAGCAGGGGGACTGGGAGAGGGAGAAGCAGGCTTCCTGCAGAGCAGGGAGCCCGATGCGGGGCTCGATCCCAGGACTTTGGGATCATGACCTGAGGTGAAGGCAGATGCTTAACAACTGAGCCACCCAGGCACCCCTCACATAAACATTCTTAATTTCATAATCAGCTCCTTCTCTACTCCATTGTTGTGAGTGACCTGATGTTTCCATGTGGACAAAGCATGGATATAGAGATCTTCCCCTATCCTAAGGGCAGATACCTCTGTTGCTTAGAGCTGACACTGTGGAGGGATCTAAACATTTCTTTTAGCACCTAATTCAGTGGCTAACTTCTGTTATGAGGCTGACATCTGCAGCCACTATTGGCTGTAATTTCTGAAAAATACTTTTAAAATTTACTACCTGCTTGGTGGAATGGGAAGCGTAGGAGAATACTGTGTGCATGAGGCCCGTAGGGATCTGCAGATACACGTTTTAGTAGGGGATTGGATTTCCTTTCATATTTGTGTTGCCCTCCTTACATCAGGGGAACATAAGCTCCTCCTAGCTTGACCTCCTTCTCTAGTCACTCCCCACCTTAATGCATCTTGCTTATCATTGCAAGATGGATTTTCCTAAAATCCTTCTCCTTTCCCAAATCTCTAATGGTCCCCATTTCATAAAAACTAACCCTCCTTAGATTCACATTCAGGGCCTCAGTAGTGTGATCTCAGTCTATCTTTTGAACCAAATCTCCCATCGCTCACCTTCCTAACTACCCAGTTCAGATGAAGTGGTTGATTTTTCTCCAGACCCTCAATGCATCTTGGGCTTTTCTGTCTCAGAATTCTTGACCATGCACTTCCTTTAGTATTGACAAGTTGTCTTCGTTTTTCTCCAGCCGTCCAAATCCTTAAAGATTCATCCGAGTCCTTCCCTGGTAGGAAACGCAAACCTGCTCCAGGGGCCCCTGTGGTCCTTCTCTTCTAAACTCTGTGGGACACTCTGTCCACCTCACTTCTTTCATCTCTTCACTGGTTTTGTGTCTTTGTCTGTACTTAATGTTTTATCTTCCCCAAATACAATGTAAGTTCTGGAAGGGAGAGACATGTCTTGTCCCAGGTCTGCAATCACAAAGCCCTTAGTAAGTTTCTGCCCCTTGCTTGGGTGGATTGGCATTCTGTTTCTCTGGAATCTAAAAAGAGAGCCAGGCATGATGTAATGAGCACTGGGTGTTATATGCAACTGATGAATCACTGAACTCTACCTCTGAAACTAATAATATACTATATGTTAATTAATTGAATTTAAATAAAATAAAATAAAAAAAGAAGAGAGCCAGGCCATTATTTGTTTGTTGTTTTTGTTTTTTAAATGCCAGTATAATTAACAGACAATGTTATATTAGTTTCAGGTGTACAATATAGTGATTCAACACTTCCTTGCATCACCCGGTGCTCATCGCAAGTGCCCTCCTTCATCCCCATCACCTATTTTACCCAGCCCCACACCCATCTCCCCTCTGGTAACCATCAGTTTGTTCTCTATAGTCAAGAGTCTGTTTCTTGGCTTGCCTCTCTCTCTCTTCCTTCCTTCTTTTCTTTCCTTTCTTCCCTCCTTTCTCCTTCCTTCCTTTTTTTTACCTTTGCTTCTTTGTTTTGTTTCTTAAATTCCACATATGAGTGAAATCATGTGGTATTTCTCTTTCTCTGACCGACTTATTTCACTTAGCATTATACTCTCCGGCTCTATCCATGTTGTTGCAAATGGCAATATTTCATTCTTTTTGATGGCTGAATAATGTTCCAACACACACACACACACACACACACACACACTCTCTCTCTCTCTCTCTCTCTCTTTCTCTCTCTCTCTCCATCTTCTTTATCCATTCATCTATTGATGGATACTTGGGCTGCTTCCATAATTTGGCTATTGTAAATAATGCTGCTATAAACACAGGGTTACATGTATCTCTTTGAATTAGTGTTTTTGTATTTTTTGGGTAAATACCCAGTAGTGTGATTACTGGATTGTAAGGTAGTTGTATTTTTTACTTTTTGAGGAACCTCCATACTGTTTTCCAGAGTGACTGCACCAGTTTGCATTCCCACCAACAGTGCACGAAGATTCCTTTTTCTCCACATCCTCAGCGACACTTGTTGTTTCTTGTGGTGTTGATTTTAGCCATTCTGACAGGTGTGAGGTGATATCTCATTGTGGTTTTGATTTGCATTTCCCTGATGATCAGTGCTTTTGAGCATCTCTTCATGTGTCTGTTGGCCATCTGTGTGTCTTCTTTGGAGAAATGTCTGTTACTGTCTTCTGCCCATTTTTTATTTGGATTATTGGGGTTTTTTTTTTAAAGATTTTATTTATTTATTTGAGAGAGAGTGAGAGAGAGCCCAAGAGGGGGTAGGGTCAGAGGGAGAAGCAGACTCCCTACTGAGCAGGGAGCCCGACGTGGGACTCAATCCCGGGACTCTGGGATCATGACCTGAGCCGAAGGCAGTCGCCCAACCAACTGAGCCACCCAGGTACCCTGCAAGATGTAACATTTTCTTTCTTTCTTCTTTCAGCCATACTTCCCATTGCCTCCAGCTGTTGCACTGAGGTTTCTCATCATGTCTCCCGAAGGCTTCTGGAGAGAGTGAATCTGTGCCGCATCCAGAGAGCCGACGGGGACTGTGACTTGGCTGCTGTCATGTGAGCACTCTTCCGCAGGGAGGGTCTAAACCTGTCCGGGGATCCTTTCTCAGCCCGTGCGCAGAAGGCTGCGCAGACGTTGCCTGCTGTGCGGCATACAAGGAATCATTCAAACAAGGGAGGGGAGACTAAATATTCCACCTTCTTTCTGGCCCCAGGCTCCCCAGAGTGAGCACACGGTGTCTCAGAAGGGGCATGTCCAGAGCCCCACATTTGCCTCCGCTGCCCCCGCTGTGGTGTGGGATTCAGGATAAACACCTTCAGTCACTGGACAGTGTGTATGACTTTCCCAAGCAACACCAGGGACCTTCTGAGTGAGAAAACAAAACAAAAATGAAAACAGAAGGTGTCTCTGTTCTATTTTCTGGCTTTACCTGTAGCTTTTTCCAGGCAAATTTATGGGTTGCTGTCATTTTTTACTCTCTGAATGCATCAAGAGTGTATACAAGGTTCAAGGAGAAGTAGAGAGATGTCTGTACCTGTCACATGCAATCAAGCACAAATGCCCATCTTTGCTCTTGATTCTGGGCTGTTGGCTCATGGTGAACCCTTTTCAAACTTACCTCTGGCTCAGTTATTAAACACTTTAGATTTCTGGAACGGCTGGGTGGCTCAGTCGTTGAGTGTCTGCCTTCAGCTCAGGTCATGATCCCGGGGTCCTGGGATCGAGCCCCGCGTCGGGCTCCCCGCTCAACGGGGAGTCTGCTTCTCCCTCTGCCCCTTCCCCAGCTCATGCTTTCTCTCAAATAAATAAATAAAATCTTAAAAAAAAAAAACCTTTAGATTTCTGTGTTCTTCATATCCCCATAGAGACTTTAAAATCTGAAATGCATTGGAATGTAGCAAATCTGGATTCTGACAACAATACTGTGAGAAAGGCATAAATTATCTCCATGTCACGCAAGATAAAGCTGTGCCTGAGGAGTATATAGTTAACTTGGTGACATACAGCTAGAGAATTGCAGAGGTGGGCTAGGAACCAGGTCTTGTCGTTCAGAACACCATATACTTCAAAGATCTCTCAAAAGTGATGGTGGGACCCACCATAAAATGCTCTCCCCAAACTTCATTTTATCTGGCACCTTCAAATCATAAGGACAGTGTATTAGGCATCTCTCTGGTGTGCTGGTTTTAACACCACTTATGGCTACAGGGGATGCTAGTGAGCCATTTGGTATCCCCTTCTTGGGGCTACAAATAAACCTACTGCTTATGCCTGAGTTCCTGAGTCACTGAGAAGCCTCTTTATTTATTCAATGAATTCAGCAAGTAGTTATTGATTAACGTTTCTGTACCAAGCACCATTCTATCTCATCTTGTGCTGGGAATGCAGCAGCAACCAAATGGACTCTGCCCTCCTAGAGTCTCCAGTGACTCTATTCAGCTGAGTCCTGCAGACCATTCTCTGAGATTTAAGGTCCATTTTTCCCCCTTTCGGAGGGATCCACCTATTACCCAACTTTGAGAAACACTGCTCCAAGACAAAATTCTTAGAAGTTCAGAGGAAGAGTTTGTAAGATGTCCACTGATAGATTTCCTTCAGGTCAGGGGGCAGTGAACTCCCTGAAATTAGTGGGTCTGAATGTATGAGCATTGTTTTCTGAGGAGAAGGTTCACAGATTTTATAAGATCCACAAAAAGATCGTAGATATGATATAGTTTAAAAATCACAATTGGGAGGGGAGCACCTGGGTGAATCAGTCAGTTAAATGTCTAACTCTGGATTTTGGCTCAGGTTATGATCTCAGGGTCGTGAGATCAAGCCCCACATCAACATGGAGCTTACTTGAGATTCTCTCTCCCTCTCTCTCTGCTCCCCCAACCCCCACCCGCGCTCTTTTTCTTAAAAAAAAAAAAATCACACTTGGGGTTAGATGTACAGAGGAAGATAATTCTGGCTCAAACTTTTAATGAGCATGAGTGTCTATGTGGCAGGAGGGTAAGGATTGAGGACTCTGCTTCTCCTCAGTTCCTGTTACCACACTGGATCCATTGGCTTAGGTGGTTTACACTGGAAACCAGTGGTTCCTATAGCAATCCAGGGAGCACTTACTAATGAGGTACTTTCTGAGGGTTGCTTCAAGTTCCCAATTTCTTTGAGAAACTCTCTTACTACATGGCCGAGATTCTAACAGTCTTTTATTTAATCTTAATAAATTAGTGTTGGTAATAGCTGGAGAGTGAAAATCCATAGGCAGTTCATGGATAGACAGTACTCTGGAGAATTGGAAACATCTCGATGTTTGTGTCAGGTCTACCAACCTATCTTCCTGGCTACTCTCAGAAACACCAACACAACACTTCTGGCACACGTCTCCCTGGCACACGTCACCTCAGACCATAGGAGGCTTTGAACTTGTAAGGGATCCCATGGGACTCCCAGGAAGGCATGGGGAAAGAAGGAGAGGAAGTTTCTCTCTGTATGCAAGAGTAAGAACAGATCCTGGGAATTAGCAGAGGATGCCATTGGTAACAGGATTTTCAGGGAAAAAGGTATAGGAAGAGAAATGATATAAGTTCTCATTTTGATAAGGGAAAATATTTTAAAAAACATGACTTTTCATTTTAAAAAGCACTTAATTTTAATTAAAGGGAAACCATGAAGTCAATCACTTGGATCTAAAAATGATTTATTCAAGTACAGATTTTTAGATACAGAAAACATTGCAAGTGTTGGAAATATGACTCCCCAAAAGCATGTATTATTAACCACAACTAACAGATATAAATGAGCTTATAGTGAGCTCACTAGATTTCTTTCCTTTTCCTTTTCTGCCTAGAACAGATCCTTTGTTTCACACCCTATAGATGATCATTGTAATTTTTGTTCTCTGAGAGGGGAGTTTGCTTGTTTAAACCCTTCTACAGCGACTTCATTAAAGAGCTTCTGGTTATTTCTTAACATAAACACAGTGCAGAGTTGTTTATCTTGGGCAGAGGGCTGAGGTTTTTGAAGCACACAGATATCTGTTGGGAAGAAAACTTGGAGTTATTAAATAAAGTTATCTGGGCAGCTTGAGCATTTTTTGAAAAGTGATTGTTGAGGGGCTGCTCTGCTTAGGGGAAGGGGTAAAGAAATCAGGTTCAGGGGACAGGTTTGATCTCTGTGGTAGGGCCACCCCTGTAGGTCCCTGGGACCGTCTCTAGCTACTCTCTTTTGGGCAAAAGAATCAGGGGATCAGCCTTATGGTTTCTCAGAGCCCAAACTCTCCACCAAGAAACACACAACAGGCTGGGTCAGCGCCCAGCAGAATACTGTGGAGTCGGGGGCGGTGGGGAGTGTGGGATAGGCCACCTCCTGGTCCAACATTACCTCATCTCTTTTTATCCTGATGATGGAGTACACGGGGGATACAAGTACAAGTTTAAGCAGGCTTTACACTTTAAGATTTGAAAACATCCTAGCATCTTGGATTTGGGAGCTGTGTTCTGCTAGCTGCTTTTCCCCCTTGTATTACCTTGAGAGCTTGAGGCCCCACGGGGCAGGCCTTTGCAAAGGGTGCTGCACGGTACCTGTTGCCCGTTTTCTTATGGCTCTCCCCCCCCCCCCATGGCCCTCTGTCCGCGCTGCCCCCATCCAGGGCTCACCTTCAGCTTCAGGGCCCGTGCCCCTCCCTGAAGCTCCTCATTCCTCACAGACTGAGGGAGTCAAGCGCTAGTTCCCTCCTGTGAACCCTGTGGGCTTAACTGGAGGTCAGTGGAGTCTTTCTCCACTGGATGTCTGCTCAGGTTCTTGCTGGCACCACAGGGAAAGGAAGCGTTTTGGTCCTTTGGGAAGGATAGGAGTTTCAACTCTTTTTTTTCTTCCCCACTGAGCACTACCGCCAGGTTCTCTCCTCTAGCAGCCAAAGGCAAACCAACTGGCCGCAGGAGGGGGACCTTTCCTGTGGAAGACCTCTCAGTGTGAGACACTTAGCGAATGTATTGTCCTCCTATCAAGAAGCCTCACTTCTTTCAAATTAATATTCCCACATGCTGGCTTTATTTTGCTTAAGCTCATTGAGGCCTTTCGCAGCTTTTCCCCTCATTTCAAGAGTCCCCATATTAGCGGATGAGTCCTCTCGGGTCATCTGGAGAAATGGCAACCTACCCTCTATCCCTCGGGGTTCCCCCCCATGCAGTAACAGGGGCAGGGGTTCCTTGTATCCAGACACAGAATGTTGTCTATGTAGAGCCAGCAGGATCTGTGACATTTAGTAAGAGCTGGATGGCACCTGGGGGCAAATTAAAAGTCACAGTATCTTTTGTAACAAGAAATTCTTCCAGTTCCTAGAAATTGTGAATGCTACTTTGTGGTTGTCTCACCCCAAGGTAAAAATTTAAAACATGAAAACACTTGAGAAGGGGTATGAATCTATAATATATTAAAATCTTATCAAACACCTAGAACATTTTAGTTGATTGTTTCGTTTAAAACAAAACCAGACTGTTTTTATTTTGAACAATTTTCACTTCATATCTATAACTAATTACTGAATTCCTACTGTGAACAAGGCCCTTTTTCAAGACAATTCCAGGCTGTTCCTCCTTCAAGAAGCATCACACCCCAGAACAAGGAGAAGGTTTAAAACAAAAAGTCATATAAAAACAGCATAAGCTAAGTCCTAGAGGAGAGATAATACTGAGAGACCCAAAGGGAAAACAGGGCATTTAGCTGAGAGAATCTAGAAAAACTGCACAGAGATGTTTGAGGTGGGCCATGAGGTGTGAGTTGATTTTGTTGGGTGAAGCTCTGGGTCAGGAAGACCATTGTTTTCCCTTGTTTCCCTCCTTCCCCTCATCCTTGCCCTCCTCCTCCTCCTTTTTTTTTTTTTTTTAAATTTTATTTATTTATTTGACAGAAAAAGAGAGGGAAAGGACAAGTAGGCAGAGCGAGAGGGAGAAGGAGGCTCCCTGCTGAGCAAGGAGGCTGATGCAGGGCTCGATCCCAGGACCCTGGGATCATGACCTGAGCTGAAGGTAGACGCTTAACCGACTGAGCCACCCAGGTGCCCCTCTTCCTCCTCCTTTTAACGCTGCCATCTGAGGAACCGCGGGCCACAGGATAGTGAGGATTCAGCCATGGGCTCCACGGCTTTAGGATCCAGTCTTGTATCTCAAAGTGGGAACTGCCTCTGAGTCACTAAGTTTTTACTCCGACTTTCCATCAGTGACTTTGTTTATCTTCCCTCCTTGGCAGCCTTCACGTCAGGCGCAGAAGAATCTGTGTCAGCCCGCACAGTCATGTTATTAAGCAGTGGATGAAAGAACAAACAGCCAAGAAAGACGCTAAGGGCAACTTCTGCCACAAGAAGAAACATGCCGGTCAGAGGAAAAGTAAAGGGGCACATCAGGGGAAACCAGAAATCCACAGCCATGAAAGTTCTTATTAAAGTGTTTGCAAACGAACCTACACAGACAGTTCCTCAACTGGACTTGGCCATGGTTGCTTATAAATTTATCTCGTGAATGTTCCTTATTGGGAGTCAACAGGGCAAAACAAACTATACGTCTTAAAGGAAAAATTATACAGGATACAAATGTAGCCAATAATATACTCATCTGAAAATGAAATGAAAAGATAGTACTTCTCTTTATATCCTATTTTAAGAGCAGCATACAGATCTAATTTCTCCCAACTTTTATTATGAAGGTTTGCAAACCTACAGAGAAGTTGAAAGATTGGCACAATGAACACTTGTATACCTTTCACGTAGATTAATAATTGTTAATATTTTGCCACATTTGTTTTCTCTCTCTTCTCTCTTTGCATGCACGTGTGTATAAAACATTTTATATATAAATACATATTTTTTTTTGCTAAACCGTTTGATAGTAAGTTGCAAATGTCGTGATACTTCTAACTTTTTTTTAGTGTTACAACTTGACATCCCCAAGAATAAAGACCTTTTGTATATAATCACACTATCAGCTTTATACCTAAATATATATACCTAATATATATTAGGTATTTTTATTTTGAACAATTTTTACTTCATATCTATAACTAATTACTGAATTCCTACTGTGAACAAGGCCCTTTTTCAAGACAATTCCAGACTGTTCCTCCTTCAAGAAGCATCACACCCCAGAACAAGGAGAAGGTTTAAAACAAAAAGTCATACAAAAACAGCATACCTAATATATATTAGGTATATATATTAGGAATATATATATATTTAATTTTTAAATTAAATTAAATTTTAATTTAATTTTTCCCCAACTATTTCCAGAGTATAATTTTTGTATAGTTTTTTTAATCAATCAAGGTTCACATATTGCAATTAATTCTTATATTTCTTTAATAACTTTTACTCTAAGAAAGTCCCCCCTGCTTTTTTTCTTTTTGCTTTCTTTCCATGGCTCAAACTTTTTAAAAGAGAGTCTAGGGCAGAATCTGTTCCACATTCTGGGTTTCCCTGTTTCCTCATGACCACGTTCAGGTTTAACAGTTTCAGTAAGAATGCTTTCTGTGTGAATTTGTGTATTTCTTATTGCATTATTTAGAGTTTGTAAACATTGGAGTTCATTTTCTACATAGAAAAGTTTTAGCTGCATATCATTTTAATATCACATCTAGTTTGAGTAACTACCATTGTTGGATTGATAAACCCTGATGCTGAAAAAAAAAAAAGTCTGCTTTGCTCAGAGAGCCATCTGGCTCCCACAGTGAGTTCTTAGTGCACTAGGGAAGGATCCAGAGTTGGATGCCATGTGGGATTATCTTACACTCTCCTAACAAGGAGCCTACATCTCTTAACTCCTGGCCCATCTTTCCCACACCTTGTTGGTGGATCCTGTTGCATGGCTTGTCTTTTGGCCTCCTTGTGTGTCCACAGAAGCTTCCAGATGCAGAGTAAGACGTAGTTTTCACAAACAGCCGTCAGATGGCAGGAACACGGTGTCCATCTTGCCAGGTGTCAGGTGTCCTGTGGCCAGTTCCAAGCAGCGGTATTGCCAGGCTGACTTGGAGGTGGTCATGGGTCGCATGGAAGTGCTGAGCCCCATGTAGGTTAAAATGTCATCAAATGGGCTTTGTCCAATTCCCCTCATCGACACTAATTTAGCATGTGATTTGTTTATTCTCACCAACAATTCTGCGAGCTCTGTACTGATATTTCTACTTTATGGATGAGGAAATTTGAAGCTCATAGAGGTAAAATGACTTGTCCATGCTCCCACAGGAAGTGGCAGAGACAAGCTTTGTATCCAGATCCCCAGACCCTCCCCAGTCCAGCAGCCCCAGCAGTGGGCCCTAAAAGGTGTGCAGGCGGAGGTGGGGCAGAGGGAGACGAAATCAGATCAAAATCTGTGCACCTGGTGCTTCACAAAGGGCTAGGGGGAGCTGGCCGACAGTTCTACTGGGAAGTCTAGTACTGAAACCTGCAGCTCCGGGCATCGTGGGTGCTGAGAGTGGCAACAAGCACCTTCACAGAGTAAAAGAGCCCCAATCTGACTTTATGCAATTTCACACCCCTAGGCAGTGGAGGAAATTGCACAGTATTTGTAACCTTTGTTCTGCAAAATCTCCCTCACCACGTTTTTCTTTTCAATGGAAAGACAGATTTTGTAAAAAAAAAATAGGGCATTCTTCCACTTAAACCCATCATGCTTTTTAATATGATAATTCAGGCGAACCTAAGGAAAATGGTTCCTAAATGTCTTACCTGTTCAGGCTGCTAGAAGAACATGCCAGAGGCTGGGGAGCTAGTAAACAACAAACATTTTTTTCTCATGTTTCTGGAGGCATTGGCAGATTGGGTGTCTGGTGAAAGCCCTCTTGTGGGGTTGCAGACTTTTACTGACTTCTCCCTGTGTCCTTACAAGGTGGAAAGGACTCAGGGGGGGCTCTCTGGAACTTCTTTTATCAGACACGAATCCCATTCCTGAGGGTTCCAGCCTCACGACTTCCCAAAGGCCACACTTACTAATATCATCCACCTCGGGGGTTGAGATTTCAACACATGGGTTTTAGCGAGGCACAAACATTCAGACTAGAGCACTAAATAGTCCTTCTTAATCTTGTAGTAATATCATCCAGGGTCATCAAATGACAGGTTTCAAATGCTGGAGAAAGCAGCATTAAATAAAATAATAATAATAAAGTAATGGGAGAGTAACTTGAAAACAAATCACAAGTTTCTAAATGAATCCTAATAATCAACATTACTGAAAAGTTAAGATAAAATAAAAACATTGGTTAAGAGGTAAAATTTCCAGTTATAAAATAAAAAAGTTATGGAGTTGGAAGTACAGCATAGGAAACATAGTCAAGAAAAAATTTTTAAAAATTGGTCTCTAAGACTCTCAACTGAGAACTTAAATTATTTTAAATTTTGTCTCTTTTTCCAGGGCAGATCCATAATTCTACACAATTTGGGGGCAGCCATAATGACAGTAGGTTTCTATGCTATATTTTTAAAATGCGATTTTACTGCAGTGTAAGTGAAACTTTGTATGAGGATCTTGTGCCTGGGCAAGCAGCTTCTTAAAGAAATTCTATTTTATAGGCTGTCACATTTACTAAAACATTATTGTGTCATCAATACTGTTACTTTTCCTATACAAATAGATCATCTGGGTTAACCCCCTCAGTTTTTTTAAGGTTATATTTTTATAAAGTAACAAGTGAGTAGTAAAAAAAAAAATCAAAAGTACAGCAGAATTTATCATTTAAAAACATTTTCTCACTGTATCCTCCCTATTCCCAGACCTACTTCTTGGATACAACCTTTTAAAATCTCTTTAAAAGTTTTAGTTCTGGTGTTACAAGGGAAGAGAAGTTTTCCTTGATCCTCTTAGGGTCCCTAAATGGGTCTGAAAATTAAGCTGACAAAGGCATTAACAGAAGAAAAACATATACATTTATTTAATAAGTTTTCATCTCGTATCTGAGGGTGTTATGACCTGTTTCAAGGAGAAAGATGGGGAGAAGGTCAGAGTGACCTTCTTGCTTGTCCCGTTTTCTTGAAGTCCTTCAGCTTAAAATATTCAATATGTCAACATGCCATATTTGGGGGTAACCCATCAGTGGGTACTTCCATCATTTTAAATGAAATGCTGAAAGTATTTTTTATCAATTTTAGGCAATGTCTACTGTCTTCTTACTACTCCCAACTTCCCTTCCCTTCTCCCTCCCCATCTTGAGTTTTATTATTATTCTTTTTCTTTATCTTTGTAACTGAATAATATACCCACCATATACCATCCATTAACCTATGGATTCTAGAATTTAAGTTTCCTCTGTATGTAAGATGTAGATAATACTCCAGATCCTTTTCCTTCTGTCTTTTTTTATCTTCCGTCTGTGTCACATCTGCAGTACTTTTACATTTACGTGGCTGAGGGTGATAATGATAATTCTGTAAAGGAAGAGGAGGAGGTGTAGGGAGGGGAGTGGGAGGGGGAGGAGGAGGAGGAGGAGAATGTTCCTTCACGCTTTCTTTAAGGTGGGGTTTCTCAACCCTGACGCTACTGACATCTTGGGTTGGATATTTATTTTGGGGACTCTCTTATCCATTATAGGTGGATTAGCTGTTCTCCAGATGTTACCAAATGCTCCCTATGAGAGGAGAGCAAAATCACTACCTACCCCAGTTGAGAATCACTGGTCTAGAATCTAAGGTAGATTCAAAAATTGAAAACCAATGTAGCTGGAAAAATTCTAAAGCTGACCCCCTCCACACATGCACCACACCAATTTCCTGCCCTGGTATACACGTGCCTTCTCCCAAACACTAATCTAGGTGTTACAGGGAAGGTAATTTTCAGATGTAATTAAGGTCACAAATCTGTTGACCTTAAGATAGGGAGATTATCTGCATGGGTGTGACTTAATCACAGGAGTTCTCTAAGTCTGGGTCTAGAAGTCAAGAGACGGCGTAGTCAAGAGAAATTCAAAACATAAGGATTCAACATGCCATTGCTAACTTTGAAGATGAAAGGGGGCAAGTGAAAGGGTTCAGGACAGCCCCTCCCAGCCCCACTCCCCTTAACTATATAGAAGAATCTAAACTATATAGAAGAATCTCTACCTCTGCAATTCCCAGAATAAGTGTTATTAACAGAGATAAATTTTATCTGTGTGACCCATCTGTATGGTAGGGCAAATATCTTAATTCCCAAACCTTGCTCTTCTTATCACCCTGTGAAATGTATTCCTTTCTTCTGAAATCCCAGACACTTAACCCCTTCTCCTTGGTTCAGAATGACATATATACCCCATTTTGCCTGACTGTCTTTGGAATTTCCATGTCTATGTGGATTCCCCTTATGTACACTTATTAAATTTGATCTTCTCCTGCTAATCTGTCTCATGTCAATTTGATTCTTAGCCCAGCTAGAAGGACCTTTGAGGGGACAGGAATTCTTGCTCCCCAGTACAAGTCAGGTGAGAGCAGCCTCCAACTGGCAGTTACCAAGGAAACAAGGACCTCAGTCCTATACCCACAAGGAACTGAATTTAGCCAGGAACAAAAATGAGCTTGAAGCAGATTGTTTCATGGAGCCTCCAGAGGGAATGCAGCCCAGCTAATATCTTGATTTCAGCATTGTGAGACCCTAAGCAGAGAACCTAGTCATGCCATGTCTGGACTTCTGACTTACAGACTGTAAGCTAATAAGTAGGTGTTATTTTAGGTAGGTAGTATGTGGTACTTTGTTATGCAGCATTAGAAAATTAACACAATCAATAAACAGCATTTGAACCACCCTGACAATGTAAGTTTTGTTCTCTGCTGGGCCAAGTAGTGTGTTAGAGTGTAATACCCTTCTCTAATAATGAACTATGTATATAATTCACTATTCAGGCAACCGGAGTCTGATAAACTACAACTATTTTCTATATTATTCGTCTGGTATGGATATTTTACTTCTTTCCCAGGTATGGCCAGGCTTCCAGATTATTTATATCTGCTCATCTTGTTTTTGTCAGTCACTCACTGGAGATATCAGGGTTCCTCCTCCTAATTGCAGAGAATTCTGCATTTGTGTATTAGAAGCTGTTCAAAATTCTAAGTTTTTCAAATAATAGGATTCTTATCAATTCTTTTGCTGGAGAGAGCTATGCCCTTCAATAATGCAAAATGTCTGCACTACGTCTGTCTCCAAATACCTAAAATTTGGCAATGGCCTATCAGCATAGCCCCCAGCTTTCTCTTTCTGAGATAAAAGCCTGCCTCTGTGTTCTGGTCACCCTGAGGTGGTGGGTAAGTTTTTTATTTACCCCTTTTGATGGGAAGACTACTGTAGCTTTCAATCTAATCTAAGTTGAAAAGGATCTTCCATTTTGTAGAAACATGGACTCTGTGTAGCACCATCCAACATCCACTAAATATTCCAGTCCAAATTGGGTTGGCTAGAAGACAATTTAGGATGCTTCCACTCATCATATCAGGAAGCTTGACTAGCACATGTGGGAAGGTGGGTAAAGATGACCTGAGACTGGTATTAGTACACCTCCTTGTGAGATCTGGATTTTTATATATCACAGAACAAACAGTACTACGGCATATGTTTCACACTTTATATAATCAACTGGATGCTCTTTTGACAACCACAGCACTTTTTTAAAAGATTTTATTTTAAGTAATCTCTACACCCAACATGGGGCTCAAACTTACAACCCTGAGATCAAGAGTTGTGTGCTCTACAGACTAAGACAGCCAGGTGCCCCGATTACAGCATTTTTAAAATCACATGGTTTCCCTCTGGTAAACTTAAGAGAACTCCAAGTTCACCACAACCTATCCTAAATGCTGTGATTATACTCTTTCTCACAAATCATTGGCAGATAATTCGATTAATTGGTATATTGTAGCTTTTCCATCTTGTTGCCACTCTACCTCTGCATAAACCACTGAGCGAGTAAATATCTCCTTCCTTCATCCAGGATTTAGCACTTAGTAGGCACTCAGTAAATATTTACTGATAAAATTTATATAGGCAGGTGACCTCTCATTCGGCCAATTACAATGAAAACAAGACACCACAGAACAGTCATGCCCTCCTATAACCACCCTCCACTGAAGAGTGAGAAGGGTACTAAGGGTTAAATTCCACCAAGACCTGGCCTGAGAGAGTACATTAAATAAACCCAGTGGGACTGGGCTCCAGTGTTCTCGTTTTTTCTGTCTTTCTTTCTTTCTTAGATTTATTTATTTATTTGAGAGAGAGAGAGAGCACATGTGAGCAAGCAGGAGAGGGAAAGGGAGAGAATCTCAAGCAGACTCCCAGCTGAGTGCAGACCCTGATGCGGGGCTCGATCCACGATCCTGAGATCACGACTTGAGCCAAAACCAGGAGTTGGATGCTTAACTGACTGAGCCACCCAGGTGCCCCTCAAGTTTTCTTAATCTCAGAATTTTTATGTTCTTTAACTCTTCCTTATAGCTCTGACATCAGCCTATCCATAAAACGGACTTTATCTCCATTTTTGTTCATCTTTCTCCCAGGGCATAACGATCTATATCAGTGAGTTAAAGAACATTCTTTGTAGAGGAGGAAGGGCAGAAGAAATAGTTTCTGATGGACTGATTTGGCTAAACCCAGATCACAGTGCAGACAAATTGTACAATCTGCAAGAAAATATAGGTTTGGGAAGAAAATGGGATCATGGAGGCCTTGGGAATTATAAAGGGTGAAGAAAACAGATGAGTCCCTGTTTGATTCTCTACTTTCAGAGTTGCCCTGGACCTACCAGAATAGGTTTTTTTGTTTTGTTTTGTTTTTTTCAAGTGCTAACATTTTATTGGGAATTCAATCTCAGGAGAGCAGGAGTAAGGGGAAAAGGGAGTGAGAGAAGCAAAGAGGGAAACAAATACTAAGGGAGGGCATCATGAGTTGGCTGCTGCTATCTTGGGAGATGTCCTCAGAGAGCTGTATGAGGTGACTGGCCTCCAACCAGTCCAGAGGAGGCAGGGAGAAGAATTTGTCTTCTGGCTTCCATCTCTCATTGGTCAAAGTTCACCTGTGCAGAGTGTCAATTCTCCTGTCCTTCTAGGCTGTGCCACCTGGCCCTGGTTCGGGAAGCTGGAGGCCTCAGATCAGGGCACTGCCATGGTTGGGATTCTGGTGAGAGTTCTCTCTTCCTGGCTTGCAGATGGCCACCTTCTCACTGTGTCCTCCTGCAGCAGAGAGAGAGAGAGCCAGAATGGGTTTAATTAAAAAAATGAAAATACCAAGTGTTGACAAGGATGTGGAGCAACTAGAAATCTGTGTGCTGAAGGGGGTATAAATTAATAAAATCACTTTGGAAAACTGTCTAGAAGTATCTACTAAAATTATATACCTATGCTATGTCCCCAAATCCTACACTTAAGTAATATCTAGTTTAGTGAATATATTCACCAAAATACATGTAAAAGAATGTTCACAGGGCATCCAGGTGGCTCAGTTGGTTAAGCGACTGCCTTCGGCTCAGGTCATGATCCTGGAGTCCCAGGATCGAGTCCCGCTTTGGGTTCCCTGCTCGGCGGGGAGTCTGCTTCTTCCTTTGTCCCCCTACCCCCACTCGTGCATGCTCTCTCTCTGTCTCTTTTGCAAAAATAAATAAATAAAATCTTAAAAAAAAAAAAAGGAAAGAAAAGAACGTTTACAGCAGCCAGAAAATGGGAAAATACCTAGGTGCCCATCAACAGTAGGATGGATAGGTTTAGAATGTTACATTCATAAAATGAAATACTATCCATCAACGAGAAAGGACAATCTATAATTCATGCAACAATATGGATGTATCTCCCAAGTATATTGATGAAGGAACAGGATTCAATGCAAAGGAATCAGTATCACAAACAGTGGCGAGTAGCAAGCTGGCTGGCTTAGCTTTTTGCTTAACTTTAATTCACTTCATTGTCAGTTTGGGTTAGTGATTTGACGATCTGTATGGGAGACATCAGAAATGCCCATTTCTAGACTTCATGGGTTAGCAGACAGGCAATCAACATTTCATAAATAAAACATGCAATGGCATAAATATACAAAATACTTTGTATTTATATATAACACCTTACGTCACACACATACACACACACAGACATTTTGCTTTTGTGGAAAATTACTGTCCTCTCTTTCTCCCCTCCTCCCCCACCCAAGGCATCACTGTCCTTTCTTTCTCCCCCCTTCCCACCCATGGCTCTAATTAACAAAAGATCACATATGATCTTACTTGTATGTGGAATCTAAAAATCCCTGGACTTGTAGATTCAGAGAACAGACTGATGGTTGCCAGAGGCAGGGGGTGAGAGATGAGTGAAATGGGTGAAGGGAGCCAAAAGGTATGAAATTCCAGTTATAAAATAAATAAGTCATGGTGATATAATGTATAGCATGGTGACTATAGTTAATACTGTATTGTACACTTGAAAGTTGCTAAGAATGTAGATTTTTTTTAAAAAAAGATTTTATTTATTTATTTGACACAGAGAGAGACAGCCAGAGAGGGAACACAAGCAGGGGGAGTGGGAGAGGGAGAAGCAGGCTTCCCGCTGAGCAGGGAGCCCCACCCCAGGACCCTGGGATCATGACCTGAGCCGAAGGCAGACGCTTAACGACTGAGCCACCCAGGCGCCCCAAGAATGTAGATCTTAAAGGTTCTCGTCACAAGGAAAATAATTGTAACACTTGTTGTGGCTATTAACTAAATGTATTGTGATCGTTTTGCAGTATATACATCTATCAAATTATTATGTTGTACACATGAAACTGATGCAGTGTTATATGTCGATTATATCTCAGTTAAAAAAAACCCCAAAAAACTCAAGGTTTATTAGCAAATACAGTCTGTAAATAAGAATTCTCTGGAGCATGCAGTGCTACTATGGTTTCAATGATCTCAGCCCCTTTTTTTCTAGGCAGAAACAGGAAGTCACCTTGCAATGGTAACTCGCTGGTCTTACTTGTTCTGTGAAGGGTTTCCTGAGTGGCTTCCATTTGCCGCATGGATATAAGATCAGTGAGTGAAGGCAAAGGTCACACAGTAAGATCTCCCTCCCTCCCTTTTTGGCTTAGCAGCAGTTTCTTCCACTGATCAATGCAACATTCTGGGGAAGAAGTGTATAATGGGCCCAAGGAGGTCAGAGCATCTGGGAAAAGGGATCGACACTCTCACCTGAACTGCCAAAATGGGGGTTAGGCAAAACTGTCAGAGTAACCTGCCAAAACCCACTGGCAGGCAAGGCACCAACTGCTACTAAAAAAAAAACCCAACTCGGCTGAAGGGCAGGATTCTTCTCCGCTGATGACTCAGGGTTGATAAGGGAGGCTTAGTGTCTGGGCACGGAGGCGGATTCCTTTCTACCTCGGGGTGTGGGTGAGAGTCAAAGCTCTCAAGACCCTGCCACTCGAGTTTTAGTGTCTGAGCCTGGTTGTGACCCTGGAGAGCCATACCTGTGGAACCAAAGCATAGAGCATTTCCATAAGCTGCTCTGTGCGTCTGGGCCAGTAATCCTGGGGACTCCATGGTACTGGGACAGGCTCATGAGGACAGAAGCCAGGTTTAGGGTGTCCCCAGCTACACTCCTGGTGCTTAGCCCAGCGTCTGGCACATAGATTGTGCTCCGTGGATATCTGACCCATAAAGTTGCTAATAAAGGATTCTGGAAATGGAATACAGTAACAACACCTTATGGTAGCAAGCACATCGACTGTGCTGGGAGACTCCAACCTCTCTCTCTATCTGGCGTCTGGAAAACAGGAGTGCTCTGTTTTGCACTGAATTCTCAGACTATTCATGTGGAAGAGAGAGAGAGGTCTCGAGAAGGAAATACTCTAGTGGTGGAGAATAAAGGTAGATTAATTTGCAATCAGTTGAAAATAAAAGAAATCTAACTGTATTTACATTCCAAGACAGTGGAGCCAGTAGTAATGGTTACGTAAGAGACTATTTCAGGTATTTGACTCTTGGGGATCACAGGCAACCTTCTGATTCCCTGACAGGACATGTCTGAATAAGGCTTATTTCAACTGGGTTTGCCCTCAACACAACCACATTCATTTTTTTATGTTAGAAATAGCTCCTCACTCCAAAATGGGCTCAAGTTACATTTTAGGGATAAAAGGAGAAACTCAGCATTTCTCGTTCCCCACACCAAATCCCCAAATCAGGCCAATCTTCCCATATTTCAGGCTGAGAAACCAGAGGCCGTGAAGACACAGCAAATATACTTTCTGGAACTAATATACTCACAATAACCATTATGTAAATAATTCCAATAAAATAGGTGTTGTAATAGTCTTGCATGAGTTTTTATGGAGTTAAAAATTGCTATTTAAAACATACACACGCAACTTAGAAGCTGTATGTGACACTGTCTTCTATAAACTAAACATCCCTGAAATACTATGAAATACTTAAAAACGATGTCAGTATTCAATTTATTACCATAAGTTGAATTACATTTTAAAATGAGTATTACTTTTTTAGGAGCTAATGTTGATCTTTGATTTTGTTTTGTTTGTGCCGCATTATGTGGTAGAGAAAGCATCGGATTGTTTTGATCAGACCTTGCTTGCAGTCCTTATACAGAATGTTGGATTGTTTATCTGTAAATGGAGATAGGAAAATCTAGCTCAAAAGATGGTGCAGCCAGAGAAGGAGATGCGACCTCCTGAAGAATAAATAGTCTGTCTCTAAGAAGAATGGTGATGTGCTGTGACGGAATCCGACCCTCTCATGCTGGCTGAGGGGCTTGGGGCGGGCGGAGGGGGGCGGGTGCAGAACAGCTGAAGCCCACACACATGGCAGCCTCTGGGAGCTGGAAAAGGCAAGGAAACGGATCCCCTCCCAGAGTCTCCAGAAGAAACGCAGCCCCGGACACACCTTGATTTTAGCCCAGTGACACTCATTTCAGACCTCTGACCTCCAGAACTTTAAGGTAATCAATTTGTGTTGTCTTAAGTCATTAAAAAAAAAAAAAGATTGTTGTGAGGATTTACTACAAAACACAGTGCTTGATATGTAAGAGGTGCCCAGTAACTATTAGTTGTGTTTTAAGGAAAACTGTATTCTGGTTTGTTTAAAGTAAGAAAGACCTCTGAGGTGAAGGTATTCTCCCCAGCTCGACTCTCGCCTTCCGATTGCTAACCCCTGAGCCCCTGTGAGACAGTTACAACCTGGCCTCAGTTCTGCTGTGGAGGGTTGGCAGGGGTCTGCCTTGTGCTTCAGAAAGAATAGCCAAGGGGAGAGCAGTGTCCTCCCAAGACCCGAGTGGTGACACCGGGGCCATGACCAATAGAACAGAGGAGGTCTGTGCCCCTCAGAGCAGCAACTTCATGTGGGTCATTGGTAGCTGAGGCTGCAAAGGGCAGCAGGAATAAGGCAGAAAGTACACAAATTGCCTGTCCCTCAGCACAGTTGGGATAATACCCTTGGGCTCTGGTGGGGGCGGTGGTCACATGGAAGAAAAGTAAAACCTGACCATAAGGTTGGTGGAATTACACGATCTCTCCATTGAGCATTGAAATAACGCATCCCTATCTTTTAGGCACACGCTTTATTTGTTCCGTTGGGCTGGAAAGAAGTTTGAGGAAATGTCACTGTCTACCCTCCCTTTGTCTTTTCTTTATCAAGAACATCCAAGAAGACCTAGATGGGAAAAGTTAGAGAGACAGTGAGCACAATAGCAAAGGATAAAGTTACAAAGGATAAAGCAACATCTCTTTGAGATAAGGGAGCCTGTAATGTTTTTGCTTGTATTTGTTTTCCCTCTGCTTCCACTTTTCACCGAGCCTGCTTCCCCAAAGCCATAGCTAAAGATCAATGCCAATAACTGGTACCTGTTCTCCTGTGTTATTGGGAGTGGTGTCAGATCACTGAACTTGACATCTACTATGATCATCCGTGCTATACTGAATTAGTGGCCCCAATTCTTTGTCCTTCCCTGTACCCACATGTGACTTTGCAGTTCCTGCCACAAAAGCAGAGTGTATTACCCTTCCCCTTGACTTTGGACTTGACCCCATGACTTACTTTGGCAAGGTAGCAGAGGTGACACAATTAGGAGCTTAAAAAATGCTTGCGTGGTGAGGCTGGCCTCTTGCACTCTGTTATTGGAGAAGAATCCTCCACTCTGGGTAGCTTCTCCCTCCAGTCTGGGTCCCAGAATGAAAACACACAGAGAAAAGGTCTGAGCTGGCCAGACCCACAGCTTGAATGGAGCTTCTCTGCTGACCCCTGCCTAAACCTCTGGTTAGCCTGTGGACACGTGGACACATAAATGATTGCTGTCGTAAATCACTGAGTTTTGGGGTGATTTTATTATACAGTGGTAGCTGACTAATACACCCCATTTCTGGTGGAATGGAGGTAGAAAGGAATGCTTTTTGATAGGAATTCATCTGTCACCGGGGAAATGCCACTACATCAAAGGCTGGAGAGGAAAAAAGGTAATGGGGCTCGGGTGACAAGGAGGCTATAAGAAAAACAAGATGAATCTGGAGGATGAGAGAAAATAAAATCAGAGCAGTATCACCCCTAGGAGTGGGCTGTGCAAAGTGACTTCCTTTCAAAGAGTATAGTATGGGGAAGGGGGAGGGGGAAGAGTAACTTGGCAGTGGACTACCTCAGCCGGTGACCAAGGTCGACATTATCAGTGGTGAGTCAGGCTGATAGTGTGTAAGCCAGGTGTGATATGATGAGAATGGCGCCTTAACCTCTGGTCCTCTTCCCCAAACCCACAACCCCAGTCTAAGCATGGCAAAAACATCAAACTCCAATTGAGGGGCATTCTATAAGATAGCTGACCAGCATTTCTCAAAACTGCCAAGGTTAACAGAAACAGGGGAAGTCTGCGGGGAGGAGAATTGGATGAAGATGGTCAAAAGGTACAAACTTCCACTTATAAGATGAAGAAGTACTGGGGATGGAGTATACAGCATAGTGACTATAGTTTACCCTGCTGTGTGGTTTGCAAGTTGCTGAGAGATTAGATCCTGAAGGTTCTCCTCAAAAGGAAAAAAAAACATTTCTTTTTCTTTTCTTTTCTTTTCCTTTCCCTTTTCTTTCTTTCTTTTTTCTTTCTTTCTTTCTCTCTATACAAGATGATGGTATTAACTGAACTTATTGTGGTCATCATTTCATAGTGTATGTAAGTCAAGTCATTATGCTGTACACCTTAAACTTATACAGTGCTGTATGTCAATTATATCTCAATTAAACTGAAAGAAAAAATATTTAAAAGCAAAAACAAAACAGGAAAAGTCTGAGAAACTGTCAGAGCTTAAGGCAACATAATAATGTAATGTGGTATCATGGATGGGATGCTGAAGAGAAAAAGAAAAGCTGAGGAAATCTAAATTAGTTCATGATAATGTATCAATATTGATTTATTAGTTGTGACAAATGTACCATATGTAGGACATTAACAATAGGGGAATCTGGGTGCGGGGTACAGGAGAACTCTGTACAATATTTGCCTTTTTCTGTAAACCTAAAACTCGTCTAAATTAAAAGTATATTTTTAACAACTAGAACAGTACGATTTTCTTAACCAAATTCTCACTTTTCCCCCCAAAGACTTTTCAAATTTTTTTTGCTTTGATTTCACTCATTGATATTGCTTCCTTCTCTTTCCTTAAGGCTTGGAAATCCCAGTTCACTCACCTCCCTTTGAGATAGTGTGTTCAATTTATCTCCCTGCCCTTCATTTGCTCCCATGTCACCTGCTGTCATCCTAGCACATCTGACCAGTTTTCCTGTTCCCTGATTTGTGCGCGTCGATAGCACGCCACCCTGGCCAGGGCAAGACTGGGCAGGTCAGGGCAGCCAACCCACCATCATCTCAGCCACTCAAACTTTGTCATCTTAAAGAGCGTATCTTGTTTTCTTTGAGCAAAGATTATTTCTTTGAGGAACTCTGAAAACAACCCAGCATTCTCATTCTAGGCACCAAAAAAATCTTAGAAGTTAAGAACATCATAGCAGGAACTCTGAAAATCATCTGGCCTACACCTCTCATTTTAAAGATGAGGGCCAGAAAAAATAAAGTTAACAGGGTTAAGCTCAAAACCAGGTTTCCTAATGCAGACATGATATGTGCAGTTCCTTACACGAACTTGTTAGAGAAATAATGACCCAGATCAACTACATTCGTATCAGAAAATAGCTATTAAGTAGCTACTTTGGGCAAAGCATTGTGCTAGATGTTGGAGGCAACAGAAACATGAGCCAGAACTGTGTCTGCTCCCAGGGAGCTTCCATTCTAGGGATGGGTAGAAAATAACACCCATATGTGGAATAAATATAATAGAAGCAAGAATAATGTATGTGCCATAAGTAGTATAAGGTTGTGAGGAGGGAGGCATGACATCCAACTGAGGCTATCAAGAAAGGATTCATGGAGGGGGTTTCATTTGTGGTGGACTTGGAAGGATGGCTGATCTTGGTAGGTGGAGTTGAGGGCAGAGGTGGGGAGTGGGCGAGACGCTGGGAACAGAAGAGCATGAGCCACGTCCGAAACATGGAAAAGGATAGTCTGCATTTGAGGAAAAACAAACCATTGGGTTTGGTAAGAAGATTCTTCAATAGACTAGAATAGCATGATGTAGGGCTTTCAGTGACTGTGGCTTTGGTATTTAATTCTGTAAGGAATAAGGGATGCCCAGGGGCGCCTGGGTGGCTCAGTCGTTAAGCGTCTGCCTTCGGCTCAGGTCATGATCCCAGGGTCCTGGGATCGAGCCCCGCATCGGGCTCCCTGCTCAGCTGGGAGTCTGTTTCTCCCTCTCCCACTCCCCCTGCTTGTGTTCCCTCTCTCGCTGTGTCTCTCTCTGTCAAATAAATAAATAAAATCTTAAAAAAAAAAAAAGGAATAAGGGCTGCCCAATTTGTGCCACAGGGAATGAAGATGTGGGACTTTCCCAGGCTTGGTGTTTTTCACTACAGAGGAGCAAGGTTAGAGCCACACTTTACTTCCAGCGCGGGAACCCAGAGGACATGGGGCTTAAGTGGACCAACACAAGCATAGCCAGTTATATGATGAGGAGGGAGTTATGCAACGAGATGAGGGCGAGGCTGGGAGGGTCAGGAAACTACAAATAAGAGGCTCATTTGTCTGGAATATTCTCTTATGTTGAGCATCAGGAGGGTACTTAAGGAAATTAAATTGGTATAATAGACACAAAATTCCAAAATGAGTGCTAGAATAAGTTGCAGATTTTCAAAGGAAAGGCTCAAACACTAGTTTCATAATTCTAAAAATACCCACCCCATAATAAGGCTGTCATGGTCAATTTTATGTGTCCGTAGGGCCAGACTACAGTTCCCAGTCACTCAATCAAACAGAAATCTAGGTGTTGCTGAGAAGGTCTTTTGTAGGTGTAATTAAAATCCAAAGTCAGGGGCACCCGGGTGGCACAGTCGGTTAAGCATCTGACTCTTGGTTTTGGCTCAGGCCGTGATCTCAGGGTCGTGAGATAGAGTCCCATGTCGGGCTCAGAGTCTGCTTGAGATTCTCTCTCCCTCTCCCTCTGCCCTTCCTGCTCATGTTCTCTCTCTCTGAAATAAATAAATAAGTCTTTGAAAAAAAACCCAATCCAAAATCAGTTGACTTTAAGTGAGATTATCTAGGTAATCTGTGTGGGCCTGATTCAGTCAACTAAAGTTGAAAGCTTTAAGAGCAGAGCTGAGGTTTCTCCTTAGAAAAAGAAGTTTCACTTGTGGGGTACAGCTTTGGCTGCGGCCAGAGATTTCCAGCCTGCCCTTCTGGACGGCCTGCCCTATGGATTTGCCTCCACAGTCATGTAACTCAGTGCTTGCAATAAATTTCTTAATATGTATCCCCTGTTGGTTGTTTCTCTGGTTGAACCCTGACTGACAGAACGAGTTGAAAGAGGAGTACTCAAAAGACCAGTTAGTGAGGAGAATTCCTTTGGACAGAGGTGTGCTTTGACCATCTTACCTCAACTGAGGTGCGGCTGTGGTGGGACCCCCAAGATTTTGACATGTGTTCCCTGAAGTTGAGGGCAGCTTGGACCCATAGCAACGGTCGAGGCTGAGAGTTGGTGAGCTTTCTCCTTTAGCAGAGGGGCCACCAAAACCAGGACGGAGACTTCCAAGTAAAGATATGAATGAATCAACATTGACATTTGCTTCCTAGTGAAAACTTTCTCAAAAGCCATACATCCATAAAAATAGAAAGCCTTGAAAAAGAGACAAAAGGAACAAAATTTTGTGGGTAAGCAAATAAAGGAGTGGTAAAAATCCTAGCAGAACCTGTGGTGGACCAGGGCAGGCCTTTTTCAGAAGGGCCAGGCTGACATTGCATCGTTCCTACCTGGTGAAGAATCGCCGGGAGCACCCTCTTTCTGCAAGTCGGCAGCTCTCAACAGGAAGGGGGGAGTATATCCCTAGCGTCTTCTTCCAAAGCCTCTAGTTAGGTAAGTCACTCCTTCCTGTCAGGGGAGGGGAGAGTAAGTGGGTACGGAGAGTCCAGGAGAATTATATAGTCATACCCTCCACGTGCCATCCCCCCCCACCTCAACAAGGGCTACACCATCTTTGTGTTATCTTTCTGGGTTTCACAAGGACCAATTTTAAAAAGACACAGACATAGTTGGATTAAAACACCTATCAGTTAAAATCCCACACTCATAATCTCCCAATAACAACACAGAGAATGAAATAACTTCAGAGGTTTTTTTTTAAAACCTAAATTCAGCAAAGTACAATTAATTCAGCAAAGTACAACCATAGAAAGTCAGCCGTTGTATCCGACACCAGTTCTGGCTGGGTTTAAACAGAAAAGGGATTTACTGCAACCATAGGGTGCGTCTTAGAGACCTTCAGGGAAGGCTGAAAAGGCAGGATTGGAAAATGGACAGAAACGAAAGGAGGCTCGCCCGTCAGGAGGGGCCTGATGCGCCCACTGCACGAGTGCAGGGGCCATGGCCTGCATCACTGCTGTTGAGCACCCTTCTGGCCTTTGGCCCCCAGAAAATGGGCGGTGTGGCCACTGTCAGAATTCTCTCCTTGCCTTGCTTCTTTGCAACACTAACCTCGGATTCAAAGACCCAGGTGGATGCATCTGAGAGGCTAAGTGCTTTCTCCTCGTTAGGTGATCTGGGAAAGTAAATGTCTGCTGTTTTCATCTGATTGTAGGAGGAAAAGAATTCACGGGGAATTCCTTAAATATGGGAAAGAGGTCCACATGCGAAGAAGGGAAGAGAAAAAGCGACAAATGTGTACTACAACAATTTTTGGCAGTAGGGCAAATAACCAAATATTTTCATGTATTAAAACAGGTCATACCTAACCCCACAGTTTCATATTCTATAGTGCTTTTTATTATCACTGGAGAGATCAAACACGAAATTCAACTTATCAAGAATTAAAGCCCAGGGGCGCCTGGGTGGCTCAGTTGGTTAAGTGTCTGATTCTTGATTTCTGCTCAGGTCATGATCTCAGGGTCATGCACACACTCTCTCTAAAATAAATCTTTATATATATAAAACAATTAAAGTCCACAAAACAAAAAGTTAATACAACAATAAATCTTGGTCCCAAGTAGGAGAATCAAGTAAGAAAATAGCTAAAACAAGAAATACTGAAGTTCTCATGCTCATTATATTTTTTCTACTTTTTAAACTAGAAGCATTCAGTATGTGGGTACAAATTTAACATCCATTTCTGTGTTCAGAAACTGAGCCTCAAGCCAATATTTAAAGATTTTATTTATTTATTTGACAGAGAGACACAGCGAGAGAGGGATCACAAGCAGGGGGAGTGGGAGAGGGAGAAGCAGGCTTCCCACTGAGTAGGGAGCCCGATGCAGGGCTCGATGCAGGGCTCGATGTAGGGCTGGATCCCAGGACCCTGGGATCATGACCTGAGCCGAAGGCAGACGCTTAACAACTGAGCCACCCAGGCACCCCTCAAGCCAATACTTAAAAATGGCAACCAAACTTTCCTTTTATTTCTTCCTGACTTTTTCTTAAATATTCAGCTTTCAGTAACAATGTTGATAACCGTTCTGGGCATATTGATCCTTAATTATTCTTTAACATTTGCTACAATTTAGGACTCTCATTTTGAGAGTAAGGGTATTCTGGAATATAAACAGTTACTATTTTATTTTTTTAAGAGTTATTTATTGGAGAGAGAGAGGGCTCATGTGCCCACACAAGCAAGTGGGGAAAAGGGCAGAGGGAGAGAGAGATCTTTCATGCAGACTCCCCGCTGAACGGGAGCACAGCCTGACTCAGGGCTTGATCTCATGATCCATGAGATCGTGACCTGAGCGGAAACCAAGAATTGGACGCTTAACTGACTGAGCCACCCAGGCGCCCCAAAGTTACTATTTTAAAACAACTTTTGCATAGTAGCACTTCCTTTGCTCAGTTGGAAGCCCTGAAAGTTAGAGCTCTTTGTACTTTCCCCACATAAACACATCAATCCTGGACAGGACATGCCTGCATGCATCAAAGATATTTTCAAAAATATATCTTTAAACATGTTTGTGAATTGGCATTCCATATTCTTGATTACATATTTTATTTGCCTGCACTTTTCCAGGCAACCATCGTCGAAACTGGCATCCCGAGTGTATCATAATAAGCATCGAAAACTTGGTTGACGTTGAGTGTACTTCTGGTTAAAGTTATGGTTCCCCTACTTGCTACTATTCTCTTTGCCTAAAATAAATTATGATTATCCCCCCTCTCCATCTCCAAGTCTGGCTAACACCTATTAGTTCTTTAAACTCAGCTCAGTCACCCTGTCTTTTGTTTGTTCTTCAAACACAAGAAGTTTATGTTCGTCTCAGAAACTTTGTACTTGCTGTTCTTGCAACACCCAGCGTTTCATATGGCTGGCGACTTCTGATCATTTCTCAGCTCCACTGTCACAAAAAAATGACTGTGTTCCTCATCATTTCATGTATCACCATCCTCCTCCCAGCCAATAATATTCTCCTGCTTTATTTGCTTAATACTATTCTATCTGGAAATATTTCAGCTTATTAATTAATTTATTTATATATTTGCTTACATATTTCTCTGGCTCCTTCCCAACTTTAATATTGTGATTTATAATTAGAAATGTATTTTTGGTCTGTGTCCCATTTCTGGCACAGAGCTCCTAAAACCCTTGGAATATCCTAAGTGATGAGTGATAAAGGTGTCGTTATTCATAACAAACCTTTCAACCACACCTGAGTTTATGTTGATGAGGTAAATTTTGGAAAGCACCTAAGGATGCTGGCTGGTTGTCAGGGGAACCAACATTGTGTTTAGAGGATTGGAACTTATTTTTTTAAAGATTTTATTTATTTGACAGAGAGAGACACAGCGAGAGAGGGAACACAAGCAGGGGGAGTGGCAGAGGGAGAAGCAGACTTCCCACGGAGCAGGGAGCCTGATGTGGGGCTCGATCCCAGGACCCTGGGATCATGACCTGAGCCGAAGACAGCCGCTTAACTGACTGGGCCACCCAGGCGCCCCGGATTGTAACTTTCATTCCTCCCCCCCGCCCCGGTCCCCCCCTCCCCGACCCCCAGAGAGGGGAGAGGGGCTGGAGATTGAATTTGATCAACCATGTCTAAGAAATGAAGCCTCCATAAAACCCCAAAAGGACAGAGTTTGGAGAGCTTCTGGGTTAGTGACCCACCCAATGCTGGGAGGATGACACACTCCAAACTCCGTGGGGACAGAAGCTCTTGTACTTGAGACACTTCTGGATCTTGCCCTATGTATCTCTTCATTTGGCTATTGGTTTGTATCCTTAAAATCCTTTGTAACAAGCCAATGATCTAGTAAGTAAACTGGTTTCCTGAGTTCTGTGAGTTGCTCTAACAAATTAATGAAACCTAAGGAAGGTGCTGTGGGAATCTCTGATGTATAGGTGGTAGGTCAGAAGCACAGGTAATAACCAGGACTTGTGATTGGGATCTGAAGTGGTTTGAGAGGGGGGTAGTCTCGTGAGACTGAGCCTTGAAACTGTAAGATCGGATGCTATTTCCAGGTAGACAGTGTCAGAATTGAGTTAAATTGCAGGACAGCTAGCTGGTGTCAAAGAATTACTTAATGTGTGGGAAACCCACATGTCTGGTGTCAGAAGTGAAGTAGTGTTCGAGGACTGAGAGTAGAGGAAACACATAGGAGTGTGTTCTTCTTCAGACCACCCCACTAGAAAGAAAGCTCTATGGGAAGCAGGACTTTGCTTGTCTTGTGTCCACCTGTTAACCTTGTGGGATGGGAATCTTGAGCAAGAAAGGGTGCCTTTCTGAGAAAAATGCCAACACCAAGGAAATCACTCTTCAGCGTTGGAGAGCACTGTAATAGTAAAAGACATCAACTGACCTCTTGAATCCAATAATCCTTGAAATAAAACCAACCTCCTGATTTTTCATTATGCGAACAAATTGATTAAGCTAGTTTATGTTGGTTTCTGTTCTTTGCAACCAAAAGAGTATTAACTAATACACCAGCAAATGGCATCTCCAAATTAAATCAACCAGCAACCAATTAGGGCTTAAAGGGAGTGTCTTGCCATAAAATCCCACATCTGGTAGGAAGAGTTCTGTGATTACTCAGCCTCGATGCAGCCCCCAGACACCCATATCCACACATAGGAAGGTGACCATGGTATAGCTCCCAGCTGGGGACTCCTCCACATGGCAGACACAGTTCCTGCCTATCTTTTAGTCCTTTGATCCACATTCCTTGTAAATAGAATCCAGAAATTCTTTTTTATTTTTAAAATTGTTTGAGAGAGAGAGAGAGAGAACGTGAACAGTGGGGGGAGGGGCAGAGAAAGAGGGAGAGAGAGATTATCGCAAGCAGGCTCCACGCCTGATGCGGGGCTCAATCTCATGACACTGAGATCATGACCTGAGCTGAAATCACGAGTTGGACACTCAACCAACTGAGCCATCCAGGCGCCCCAGAATGGAGAAATTCTTTTTCGGAAGGCTGAAGCTAATACTGATGATGGCATTCTCCCATCATGATTGACTTAGGCACAGGCATGTGACGCAATTCTGCCCAATGAAATATGAGAGGAAGTCTAAGGAGGCTTCTGGAAAAGTTGTCTTTGCTCTTCCAAAGGGATTTAGGGAAGGATGCCCTTTTTCCTTCTTCCAGCCTTTGGATATTGTTAGGCGAGGACATGCTTACACCTGTTGCAACCATCTTGTGATGGGACTAAATAAGCCCGAGATAAAAGCCAACCAAAGCCACGGGGTTAGTGGAATGAAACCATGGGGAGATGGGTACCCAGCAGCCACAGAGCTCTTGCTCCTTGTGTACTACGAACGCCTTTACATGGAGCTGTGGGAACCTCCGAGGCTCTCTTTCATACTCCCTTATTGTAGTGTCAGGATAGGGTTGGTCTTCTTCCCAGGCACTTCCTCATGTGACCTCGTGCGACCGGTCCAACATGTTTTCTTTCAAAAATCTACGGACCAATAGCAGACCCTAATCTTTATATTTAATGTGCTCCTCCCCTCCCCTCCCCCCGGGATATATGTAAAATTCGTTCAAGACTTGTTCCTCCTTGCCCCGAAGTGTTCGTAAGGCAGCAGTGGAACAGGCTGAGGCTCTACAGCTCAGCAATCAGGCAGCGGGGGAGGGGAATGCCAGTCTCCTCTTCCTGTGAACAACCCCAAACTTTGATTTAACCTGGTAGTAATGGAGAGAGAACCACCCTTCCTCCAGAGGGCAAGAAGATATTGTCCTCTCCCTGGAATCCCAAACTCCTCCCTGGACTGATGTCTCTTGACCTCCCTCTCTTCCTACTCTCACCACCCCATGGTGGTGAGGGCAGGTGGTGGTTGATGGTAGAAAGGTTTTTCTTTCACCAGTTCAAAAGCCCTTTGTAGGAATGAACTGGCTTCAGTATGGCTCTTTACAGTGTGAAGTATTTAGTGTCTCTTTACTTCTCAGCTTTGGGCCTCAGTGTTCATGCCTGCCTGGTGTGCTCCAAATCTAGGGTTACTCACTTGTAACCACATTGCATTATTCAGGCTATTTGTGGGCTGGGCACTGTCTTAATACATTCCTTCCATACACTGCTGTGAGGGAGACTGAAGGCAGAGCATTCTTTCAGGATGTGGAGTCTTCTGTGAGTTGTCCTCTAAGGACCTGGAAGCAGGGTCATCTGCTGAAGAATAAGCTTTAAAAAGTTGACGCTGAAGCAGAGATAAAAAAAAAGTCACTTTAAAGAAATCAAATGTTGCTCAGGCAGTTAGGACTAGACTTTAACCTGATTGATTGTACTGACTTGTTTAGAGAACAGACAGGGGAAGTAGAGATGGTCAGCCATGGACTAATAAAAAAGGAGATAGATACAAATGCAAATGGTGTCCAATTAAGGATGGGTCACAGAAAAAAAGAGATTAGGAGTGGATTTTAAATATTCTTGAGTCAATGGCAAAGCCAGTCTTAAGGTGGCATGGGTAAAGTTCATTGGTAGTTTCATGGCCTTGGCATATCTTCACTCCTGTTGGGAAGACCATCCTCTTGAAAAATGGATACATAATGTTATCTTAACCTGATGAGAAGAAGAGCTTGAAAGAACTGTGTTTCTAATTTTCTTCCCAATTCCACATTTACCAATCAATGTTCTGAGGATGACATGACTTCCCATGTTGGTTAACCCAGAGGGTGAGTCATGTAGACTTCAAGGGTTGTGGTCCCTTTTGTACTATAAATAGTAAAGGGGCATTCTGATTTTATGCATCATAAACTTGGTGAGTGTAGTGCAACCCTCAGAGATGGACTTGTTCTTAGCAAGCTGATGAAAAAAGTCTGCGGAGCCCATGAGCCAGGCACCAAACTGTTGTATGGTAAGAGTCCCCAGACTAGTAAGTGCTGTTCTCCGAGGCCTCTCGGGAGAAGTTACTTACCTTCCTTTACTCAACATCTACCACCCACCCCAGTCTACCTTCTTTGAACACAACTGTGTTTTTGTATATAGAACATAGAAGGAACATGGGTTTTGACATCACAAGACCTGGATATGAACTCATCTTTTCTACTTTGTAACTGAGTAACTTGAAACAAGTCACCTAACCTCTCTGCACCTCAGTTTCCCCAGTGGTAAACTGGAGGGATAGTGTATACAAGACACATACTACCATCCCTGAAAAACAGCTGATACTCAGGAAGCTCTTATTACAAATGTTGACAAGTGAGAAGGAGATTAACCTCAGGATCACACTGTGGGAAGAATATTCCATTGAACTCACTCCTTTCCCTCCAAGCGGTAAGGAAAAAATATCAGATGCTGTTCTATTAACACTCCTTTTACCTCCTACTCCACCCTCTCCTACTCTTTACCTAGTGAGAAAAAGGCTGGAAACCCAGCCTTTTGCTATATTTACTTTTCTCTTCTCCATTCTTTAGACTATGAACTCTTTGAGGAAAGAGTCTTTCATTGTGTCTTCTCACTGTCTAGCACAAATGGGAGCCACAAATGGGAGTCCATATAAAATTTTACATTTCTTAGCAGCTACACTAAAACTAAAACAGATGAAATTAATTTTAGTATTATATTTTATTTAACCCCATATAGTCAAAATATTATCATTATAACATATATCAATATAAAAATAATGAAGGTGATATTTCCTGTTTTTGTACTAAGTATTTTTTTTTAAAGATTTTATTTATTTATTAGAAAGAGACACAGCGAGAGAGGGAACACAAGCAGGGGGAGTGGGAGAGGGAGAAGCAGGCTTCCTGCAGAGCAGGGAGCCTGATGCGGGGCTCGATCCCAGGACCCTGGGATCATGACCCAAGCCGAAGGCAGACGCTTAGCGACTGAGCCACCCAGGCGCCCCTGTACTAAGTCTTCAAAATGTGGTGTGTGTTTTACACTTAGATCTCATCTCACTTTGCACTAGCCACCTTTCAAGTACTCGAGAGCCACAGGTAACTAATGCTTGTCATTGGACAGCAGGGCTCTAGCACAATCCCTGCCACAGAGTGAGGAAAAAGTAAATGTTCCGTGAATGAATTTATAATACAAAATGTTATCATTACATCTTCCTGCCTCTTAATAAACTTGTTCCTTTCGAAGTAGGGCAGAACAATAAACTATATTTTGCCTTTGATGTAAAGCATCTATAGTGCATGACCAACATGACTTAGCATTAAATTTAGAAACTATAATAAAACAAAGATCTTAATATGCACATTCTAGTATGACATTGACTCCACTGTGCTTGTGTAAAATTGTGGCTCAAAAAACTTGCAGTCCCTTCGAAAATAAATATATGTATATTTTGTCCTCATTCGCATGGGCCATAGCTAATATTTCTGTAGCCTGGTATTATCTGCTATTATATTCCACAGAATCTCAGAGACTTGTTCTTAAAAATTCAATTGAGATGCTCTACATCTAATTATTAACCCATTTCATTGTTCATTGCTTAGCTTCCCAGTACCATACTCACTTTGCTTAATTGAAGATTAATTTGATCAAAAAGACAATCTGTACCTTGTGGGACTTTTTTGTTTGTTCAAGATGATCATCCTCACAGCTATCTGGCTAATCATTTCCTACTATGAACTCCTGGAGTTGGTACTATTTGCTATCCCTTTCTAAGGACAAAGCTGTATCTACTTTCTTGTGTTTGTCCTCAACGCCTTTCAGTACATTCTAATATGCCAAGAATGTTTAATTCCCCCTCACAATTGCTGATGATCACAATCAGGCAATTTTCCTCTCTCTTTATCACCCAGTTACTTTATGAGAGTCTGAAATGGGCAATAATACTACGGAGTGATAACCATTGAGTGGTCCGTTCCCACGAGTAACTTATGCCACACTTCACAGCGGTTCCACTGCCAATATATTTTGCCACTTTGCTGCTGAGAATGTCCTTACTAGGTTAGTATCTATAGTGGATAATAAATTTCCTATAACGGTAGTTGTGTGATGCACAGAATCATCAATGGCCTCTTATCAACAGCATTCCTGGGTCTCAATAAAACAGTGGGAGAGAGATATAAACAACTCTGAATCTCTCATGGTCCCCATCAAAGCTAATTTTTACGGTTTCTCAATCTGAGGAGATGAGGTAGAGTCTAATTTAAAGCCATAATTGTCCTTCTTTGGATTCTCACAGTGCTCCAGTGATTTCCTCCAACTTGCTCCTCTCTATTTTCTGGGGGAGCTAGGCAGTTTATATCCTATGGATTTGCTGTACCAACAATTATGGGGCCCCTTCCTTCTTTCAACAATTTGGCACCTACCACATATCTAGCTCAGAAGATACACTGGGGTCAGATGGAGCCCCTTCCTTCAGAGTGCATGAGCTAGTAAAACTCCTAGAATCAGGATCAATTTCCCTGCTCAGGCAAGGCCCCTTACTGTCCTCACTGGTGTGTCTAACCCCAAACTATCTTGTTTCCAGTTTACTTAGGAAGAATTGTCCCAATAGCAGTCTCTTAAAAAGTCAAGGTAGTTTTGAATAGAGGTATTAGGTATTTACAAATCGGGTGTTTAGAATACTTACACATTTACAAATTCTGAGTGACATCCTGTTCAAACTTGTCATGCAGGCGCGTTTGGCTGCTCTGGAAATTAGAAGACGTTAAGATTGAATTCAAATAAAGTATTGCAGAAATCTCACAGGTGAAGCCCAGCTCTGTTGCTAGGCAACCTGACAGACTCGCAAGTGGGGACCAACTTGCCTCCCACACTTGACCATCTCTCCCCAGTGGTGGGACGCGGAGACCTCATTGGCTCCCGTCTCCTCTCACTAAACTCCAATTGGTCGGAGAACCTCTCACTCCGTTCCCGTTGGCTCTCGCTGTCTCTCGCCGCTCTGTAATTGGCAGGCCGGCTCTCGGGCCACCCCACGTCACTCTCTCACCCCACTTCCTCGGCCCTCCAACTTTGTCCCCGCCCCTTCCCCCGCCCTTCCAGCCACGAGGGAAAACCCTAGCAAGAGCCCGCCTCTAGTTTTCTTCGGATTGGTAGAAGCCGGGCCAGGGGGCGGGCACTGCCGGCCTACTCTGCGGGCCGCGATTGGCTGCTGGAACCCCTGTCCAGCCTCCCACTGACTCCCGGCCGTGCCGGAGTCGGGTGGGTCGGCAGCTATAAAGCTGGTGGCGGAGGGGAGGCGCCGCGTATTGGCCTTTCGTGGCTCACTCACTTTCCACGGCCACCGCCCGGTCACATTTGGGTGAGTGCCCCACGAGGGGGAGAGCTGGGCTGCCGCGGCGCCGGGCTGGGTGAAGGCCGGGCGGAGGCGGTGTCCTTGACTAGGCCCGAAGGAGCTGCAGCTCCGTCCGGGTGGGGCGGACGCATGGACCCGGCCCGAGAGGATGGGGGCGCCGCGAACAGGGCCGTGCGGGGCCTCCCCTGCCAGGGGCCTGGGGCCGACTGCGGCGGGTTTGACGAGGGGCTGGGGAGTCGCGGCGGGGAGAAGGCGAAAGGGCGTTGAGGGCTAGGGTTCAAATGACATAGTCAGCCAGGGGCTGGAGGTGCCAGGGACGTGGCTGTGATCTCTTTGAGGGGATTGGGGCTGGGGAGGCGCATCAGGAGGGGATGAGGAAGGAGCTGGGCTGCCTGGGCGTTCCCAGAACTTTGGGTTAAGGGTGGACGCCGAGGGATGGGGAAGATCACGCCTAAATAGATGGAGGCTTGTAGGTTGGCAGGGGGTGTGTCCCTTTGCAGCCACATCTAGAGAGTTGCTGGGAGGAAGGGAAGTGGGCAAGCATAACTTTTCTTCCCCAGCTCAGGTACAAGAAAGCATCAAAACCGTGATTTAAACTGGCTGAATACTTGGGCTGTTGAATGCTTCAGTCGGCTTGCTTCATATCTCACAAATTCCTGCCTCCCACCTTCCCGCCTCCATATATTTTATGCCCATATTAAGGAAAAAATGGGTTTCCTTGGTGTTCTGAAATCCCGTACCCCTCCCTCCTGCTAAGAGCTTCAGGGCCAGCCTGACCTGATATGATGTAATGGGCAGGCACCCAGAGGGCCTTCACACAGTGGGGTTTGGGGTTAAGCCAAGTATAAGGTGTCTTTGAAAAACGTGTGTCCTTCTTTGACCAGTGGTAGAGAAAAGGATTACTCTGATCTACTCTGAAGGAGGGATTTGGACAACAGGTAATGAGGTTGTCTCTGCTTGTCATGTTTGCCCTGTGGCCTTGGCCTTAGGCCATCCCAGGCTTCTTTGACTGCGCACCTCTGCCGCAGCTCCTTTCAGCTGCTGATGTTCTTGTCAGCCTGCTGCAGTAGGATGATGTCCTCTGGCTGCTGCTGAGTACCATTTGCTCCATCACACTGATGAACTGTGAAAAACAATGGCAAGATAAAGGACGAAATTAAGACAAATGGAAGTGTTCATATAGTTAACAGGTTTTTCCTTCCGGGATGGAGTTTGGACTTCCATTGTGCAGATTCTGTTAGAGAGCAGACTGAAAGTCCTTAACATGGATCTGTCCAAATGGTTCTTTGTATCTTGAGACCTCTAAGCAGTTTGTGTTCTTTATTTGAGCAAAACTTTGTTTTTTAAAATTTCAGTTATATTTGTAAGGGTAAGGAGGGCAGGGATAGCGTATTTTATGGGAGAAGAGAAAGACTTTATTTTCTTGGTGTTTAACCTTTGTAGGTCTCTTTCTCCTAAATTTGTAGGTTTGCCCTTTATTCAGTTCTAGTTTAATCAGTAACCCCAGTTCTTAGGAAGAGGTTTCCAATGGGGAGAAATTATGGGATATTTTGTTTGGGACCATAGAAGGCCATGTCATCTGCTGGCTATTTCTGAGCCTTGCTTTTGATTTTGTTTTCTTCTTACAGATTCCTCCAGAGTGCTTTTACGTCTTTCTCTTAACTGCGCGATGGACTTTAAGATATATTTTTTAAGATTTTATTTATTTCAGAGAGAGAGAGAGAGAGAGCACAAGTGGGGTGAGGGGCAGAGGGAGAAGCAGGCTCTCTGCTGAGCAGGGAGCCCGATGCCGGGCTCGATCCAGGGACTCTGGGGTCATGACCTGAGCCGGAGGCAGACGCTCAACCGACTGAGCCACCCAGGCGCCCCAGACTTTAAGATTTGTTGATTGAGATTTCAGATAGCTATTTCCTCAGTGCCCTAGAATTATTTAAAACCATAAAGCAGTGGAACTGAATGAGGGGAGATACAGTTGAGGTTCTGGTTTGAGGAATTTGATGGGCTATGTATCAGAATCTATAGTTTCATGTGGAAAAGAACAGAGGCTTATAATTTTATGTTGGGTTACTAACAAACCAAATATCATAGAAGGGTGTGATTTTTATTTTTAAGATTTATTTATTTATTTTAGAGAGAGAGTGGGGGGTGGGCAGAAGGAGAGGGAGCGAGAATCTCAAGCAGACTCCTCTGCCGAGCATGGGGCCCTCAGTGGGGCTTGATCTCACAACGCTGAGATCATGACCTGAGCAGAAACCAAGAGTCAGACACTTAACCAGCTGAGCCACCCAGGCATCCTGTGTGATATTTTATGTCTCTCAAGATGGTGGTACAGATTCAGAAGGTTAAAAAACATGTTACCCAACCTAATGAGAGGATAGTAGGACTCAACTCAAATCTGTTCTTTCTGAGACTTCTTGATATGTGGTGATGCTCACTTGCTGTCTGTCAGCTGAGTGTAGTTAGAGCAGTAGAGGAGAAGCTAATTTTTCAGTCTTCATCTTTGCAAGTCTTGTGATTGGGGATGTGTGCCTATGGGAATGATGGTAAGAACAGCAAATGTTGTCTTACTCCATTTGGATCCCTTACATTTTTCGGTAGAAAGCCAATTTGCTTAAACACTTTCTGGGCACTGTTCGGTGCAGCAGCTTATTTAAAAAGTGATAGCAAAAAGAACTTACTAATGAGGGCTGCTACAAGTACTCGAATCTAAAAGATTTGTCTTCTGTGATAACTCCAAATTCGGCCCCTCAAAAAAAATGGCAGTTGAATGCCCGTTACTCCAAGATCTCAAAGGGTTCAAAAGAATCAAAATACAGCCCCTCTCCCAGCAGGAGTCTAGGAATCAAGTGTGGCTAGGAAGACTGCCCATAACTAGTTTTCGTCGAGAGTAGACTATGAGGACTTTGTGTGAATGTCTTATACCTGCTGTAGAAGTGCGGGGCCCTGATTAGAAACTTGAGGAAACCTTCTTGGAAGAGGTAGCTTAGAACAGGCCCTTGAAGTAGGAGTCGAATTTATAAGCAGCCCGGGAACTCTGGGGAGAGCCAGGAATGTCTGTTTTTTACTGAGAGAAATAGACCGGAGTGTACGGGCATGGGCAAAGCCTTACCAGTAGTTGTGCTTGCTTGTTCCTAAGGAGGAAAGGTTGCCAGCTTTTTCTCATTAAAAAGGATGTCCCGGATTTCTCTCTTGTTAGAGTGAAAAAGATCAGCGGGCAACTGCTTCTGGTTTACCATGTACCTAAAGGTGTGCTGGATGCACTTCTCGGACTACTTGTTTGAATCAAGGCTGAGGAGGGATCCAGAAGAAGGAATTCAGAACTCTGGGTCAACCCCAGGAGAAAGCATCATTGCCTGAACCTGGCTGGTTGGGCCCAGCAGTCTCCGCATTCTTCAGTGTTTATCTTTGCCAAACCAGGAATCCCATACTGTGGCTCCGGAGGCTCCAGAGGCTCTGGAGGCTCCGGACATGCTTTGTAGTTACCTGCCCAGCCGCTTGCGCTTCCTTACCTGCTTCCTGCCCTGGCCCGCTGCCCTGCATCCGGTGCTCTGAAAAGACCTTCTGTTAGAAAGAAGCAGATGCCCTGGGGGAGACTGTGACAGTGCTGTTTCAGTCAGGGTAGAGAACCCTCCCAGCAGTTGCAGAAGAGGAGGGAAAGCCTCACTGCTTTCTAATGGACTGTTTCCGAGAGTGGCATTTACCGCCTCCATTTCCATCCCTGGTCTCCAGGCCTCTCTTTCTCCTGAGAGCTTAAGTATGCAGCAGTCTTCTGTGAATCTTCTTTTCTTCGGTTTCTTTCTTCTTTGCTCTAATGTCCTCCTCTCTCTCTCTCCTCCTCTTGCCCCTCCTCTCTTCCCCATCCTATCTATACCCTCCTCCCCTTGTTCCCCCTCCCCTCCTCTTCTCTTGGCCCGGCTCTCTCCACCTAAACTCTCCCCAGTTGAAATGATCAAAATTGAAAGAGGGAATATTGGCAGTTTGGGAGAAATTTCCTTGATGAAAATAGCGTCAAACGCATATGCATACATGGTTTCAAGAAGAAATATTACTAAGTTATTTAGTCTCACCATGGAGGGGGAATCCTGTTTTCCCCTCACCAGTGAGAGCCAGTCTCTGTGGTCTACTTAATTTGCAAGTTACAAAAGCGTAATTCGAGATAATAAAGAACAAAATAAAGGTTATTTTCTCAAAATATATGTATAATTCTGTAATCCAAGAGGTTTCTTGGAAGGTAGAAGTCTTTATCTTTTCCTACAAAACTCAGGGTTTATTTATTTGGGGGGCAGGGTAAACTTAATGAAGTAAAAGGAACTAAATCTGTAAAGAGCTCTTAAATGATCTAATCTTGTAAAAGAAAGCTTACTAAATTATTTACTAAAAGTAATTCAGAGTACTGAATGTAGTCTCTGGTTAATCAGGCAAGGGCAGAAGCTAAATTTGCCAGCAGTTAAGTAGAGAGCAAAGGTAATTGTGTTTTCATAAAGCATAGAAACTGTTGTCTCAAGTAACAATCCTTCAGAACAGATGGACTGAAGAAAATGCTCCAATGTCACCTTCCCTTTTTATTTCCACATAATTTAAATGATGCGAAAGCTTAATGCTCTTTTTTTTTTTTTTAAAGATTTTATTAATTTGACAGAGACACAGCGAGAGAGGGAACACAAGCAGGGGGAGTGGGAGAGGGAGAAGCAGGCTTCCTGCCAAGCAGGGAGCCCAATGCGGGGCTCGATGCCAGGACTCTGGGATCATGACCTGAGCCGAAGGCAGACGCTTAACGACTGAGCCACCCAAGAGCCCCGCTTAATGCTCTTTTATCTTGATATCACATGCTTATCTTTTTAATACAAGCACTGTAGGGAAAATCACTTTTAAAAGGTTGGGGAGGGTGGAGGTGGACATGTTGAAAAGTAGGAGCATAAGATTTAAATAAATGAAGGTAATTAGGTCTTGCTACAGAGATATGTGTTTTGTTGAAAAATACTAAGAACTAGGATAATGATGTATTGGTACTTTATATTACAAAGTGTAATTCACATATTTTGTCTTCTCAACCATTTGGGAGGGCAGTTTAACTCCATTTTATAGATGAGAAAACTGAAGCTCATAGCGGCACACATTGCTAAAGCCACAAACTCCTAAGGGTAGAGCAAACTTTTTTTTTTTTTTAAGATTTTATTTATTTGAGAGAAAGAGAGCATGAGTGGGGGCAAGGGGGCAGAGGGAGAAGCAGACTCCCCGCTGAGGACCCCGGGGATCATGGCCTGAGCTGAAGGAAGGCAGACACTTCACGGACTGAGCCACCCAGGCGCCGCTAGAGCAAACTCTTGAATGTGGGAGTCTCATTACTCCAGAGCTTGCTATTTATTTATATTCCTTTCCTTTAATTCTTAATAATTCAAATTTAGTAAAGACAACTAATAACTCCCCTGGCATCACCGTTGGTTTCAAGCCTGAATCAGTGATATGAACCTTGCATGTCAGTTCATTACCAGGACTGAACCTATCACTCTAAACACTCATGAACTAGGGGGGAAAAGTTTTATAAGCTTTAAGTACCATTTTTCTAAGCAAAATAAAATTCTGTTCTATGCAATGTAATGGGAAAAAGAAATGTTTATTTTAACTTATTTTGAATTGGAGTCATTATTTGAATTTGTGCGGTGATTTATGACTTTAAAAGAAGTTCTTATTTGAAATTCCTAGTGCCTGAAGGAGGAAACAGAGTGACAGACCTGGAGACTGCAGTTCTTTATTCCTCACACAGGTATGGCATCCTGTCATGCTGCTAAAGAAAGCCTTCCTCTCTAATGGAAGAGGGAAATTTAATTTTATCCCAGGGCAAATAACCACTTGTGTGCCCTACACATTCTTAAAACCCATTACAGAGTTATGTTTCTTTAAATATTAGTTAATGCCTTGGTGCTTTGGGAAACTGTCCAGTGTTGTGATTATTAGACTCATGTTTGAAATCTAGAAACTAATTTTTTAACCTTTTTAAATATAAAATTTTAAAAGAAGATTTACACATTTTATTATAAATACAGAGTCCCCATTATCCTTAGATTTTTTTTTTTTATTGTGGATACAATGCTCTGAAAAATAGTGAAGTACCTTTTTAATCAGCAAAAAGTTACACAGGTAATTTTTTAAACTGTCAGATTTTTAAACTATATTCTATTTAGAAATTTTTTGTGATATTTAGTGAATTGACTAGAATACCCCATTGTGTATGGAGTTAACACCATAATGTGAACATCTCAGATCTTCAGCTGGCCTTTTTCTTACTGAATCTGGTCTACTTCAGAGAGCATTTGAGAGGACAGCATAAGAGCATACACTTAATAGGATGGTTAAAAGTAGAGATTACAGATCACAAACTATATCAAACTTTTTGTTGTTTGAAATGCCATGGAAACAATTACTTCCCTGTATTAATTTTCCATTCTTTTCCTACTTAATCTTACTCCTCCTTAATTTCAGCCAAAAGCTGACTATTTCAAATTGGACAGCTTTTTATCAGGAATATAATGAGAACATCTTGGGCATCAAAACCCCTCCGAGAATGAGCAATATTGACTGAATTAGATAATGTAAAAATTTTTTCCACACTAAGATCAGAGTCATGATTCATTTTCAGCTTGATGTACGTGGGTTAGTTAAGCTACGTTTTTTCCCCCAAATGAAATAAGGCACTTATTTAACCTCTCCGAGGTTTAAGCGTAACAGAGTTATGCCTTATTTCTTAAGTACAATAATATAAGAACTGATCAGAGCTAGTCAGATTATGGTAAATATGGATTAATTCTGGAATCAAAGCCTTGCATTGCGGCTTTTAATAAACTGGTTTATATGTTCAGGAAGATTGTATATACTTGTCCATTTTATTTCCAAAAGCATTGCAAGCTGCTGGGCAAGGCAGAGAAAATCACACTGTCCTCAGTGTGTTTAGAGCAGTTTGAAGAATGGAAAGAGTCCAAAGTGATAACCTTGTGGGAAAGGCTGGGAAGGTGCCTAATCCTCCTGCTTCTGGTTTGGCGACTTAGAGGGTAGCGCATAGGAGGGGTTCCTCTTATAAGGACATGGACTGGTCTTTGGTTTTGAACACTAGTTGTAGAGCTCTTTTCTATGGATTATGCAGAGGACTTAATCTTGTTTTACTATAAAATTAGAATCTGCCTGGTGACATTTTAGTTCCTTTGTCTTTATTTCAACCCCGGTGTAGCACAGTTTAGATTATCATAAGCAGATAGGTTTTTGTGGAAGACGGGAAAGGGTAGAACAGAGTGAAGAGGTGGTCCTCCGTTCGCTTAGCTGTTATGACAGCGAGGCTGTGAAGTCATTAAACGGCTGAGGCTAAAAATCTTCCTCCTTCTCCTGGCTTCTAATCAATCACAATTTCTGCCAGTTTTTTGCTTGCATAGTTTTTGAAGCTGTTCCTTCTTCACCCCTCATGTAGTAATTGCTCTAGGACATGACCTGTCTTATCTGGATTGCGCTCTCTGCCCCCTCACCCAAATCCGTTCTCCATGCAGCACCGGTGGCTTTGCAGAACGGTGACTCTCAAGCTTTTTTGGCTCTGACCCTCAGTAAGAAATATACTTTATATTGCAGCCTAGGATATGCCTGAATAATCGAAACCTTTTTCATGGAAGAATTCTTAAAGTTACTGTGTGCCGTGCAATTTGATGTTTTCTGTTCTTTTCTACTACGTTTTAAAAGGTGTTGTTCGCCATCCACTAAATTGATTCCGGAGTTGGAAAAACATTGACCCGCACACGAATAGGACCCTGTTACTCTTGTCTGAAACCCTTGATGGCTTCTTTTTGTCTTCATGATGACTTGGAAGCCCCCTGACAGCAGCATACCAGAGCCGTTATAACCCGACTCGGGTCTAGTTCTCTTGACCTACTGCTTGCCTGCTGTACTCACTGGGCCTCACATTTCACTTCAGGAAGTCAGTAAAACTTTTCATGGCTCTTTGTACTCTGCCTTTTTGTACGTTGTCCACCCTGTTGACAATCTCCTACTGCTGTTCGCTTCTGCAGAGCTTTACTGATAACTCCTTACTCATTCTGAAGACTCAAGGCAGCACCAAGAAGCCTCTCTTCCCACTCCTCCCCTTTACTCCAGGCTGGGTTAGGCGGTTCTCATAACATAATGTGACTGTCTCTGTTGTTTCGCTTGTTTATTATTAGGTGTTTGTATCCTACACATGGAGATGGTGACTATTTGAAAAGGGAAGGGTTATCTCCTGTGAAGCTTATCCCAAATGTTTGGCATGTAACATGTTGTCATTGTTTGAATAAATGAAAAAACATATAAATTCTTATATTTAGTAGGAAGATTCAGTGGTATCCCTTGGGACCTTTAACTTAGATTTTGTGATTATATTTCTAGGTGCTTATTTTTTTTTTTTTTTTTTTTAAAGATTTTATTTATTTATTCATGAGAGACAGAGAGAGAGAGAGAGGCAGAGGGAGAAGCAGGCTCCCAAGGAGCAGGGAGCCCGATGTGGGACTCGATCCCAGGACCCTGGGATCATGACCTGAGCCGAAGGCAGACGCTTAACCATCTGAGCCACCCAGGCGCCCTCTAGGTGCTTATTTTTTAGGTTTTAATATACCTACAACTTTTTAAAAAATATTTTATTTATTTGTCAGACAGAGAGGGCGAGAGCACAAGCAGGGGGAGTGGCAGGCAGAGGGAGAAGCAGGCTCCCCGCTGAGCAGAGAGCCCGATACGGGACTCGATCCCAGGACCCTGGGATCATGACCTGAGCTGAAGGTAGACGCCTAACCGACTGAGCCACCCAGGCATCCCAATACACTTATAACTTGATGACCTATGGGCTAAGGGTAGATTACATGATTTAAGAATAACCTCTGTGCTTTAGATGTTCTCTCAAGATTTCAATAATTAACAACTCACCAAGGCAGTAGTCTGTAATTTCAATATACCTAATACTATCCCAGAGTTTGCACAAATGACATAAATATAGGATTTGAGTTTTCATTTTTAGGAGTCAAAGTAGTAGTTGGTAAATGCTAAAGAACGTTGGTGAACCAGTAGGACCCAGGTAACTCTCATAAGCCAAGACCTTTAGGTGAATTGAAGACGTGAAATTTTGTCATGGAGGGTGCACCTTCCAATTAATGTGATGCCTAAAAAGGAAATTGAGTTGTAGAAGTTTAAATGGGGAAACAGATTCTTTCTCTAAAACTAATAGGCTGTGCCATTCTTCAAAACCTGACACCTAGGTATTTCGGACTCCTATGCTAGCTGGGTTCTGGGTAGACTGCCCATGGAAGTACTCAAGGGAGAGAGAAGATGGGAAGACGAGGCCGGCTTGTTTTTGTCAGTGGCGACAGCGGGAAGGGAAGGGGGAGGCGGGTCGAGGCTCGAGCTCCACAGCAGAGGTGCTCATCCTAGTAGCTCTGGCAGGTTCAATAGGAGTGTGAGCTCTTGGGATCTAAATAACCACCTTCCTCCTTGACTCCTCTGGCCCTGCCAACAAGTTTGTAACCAGTTCCCTGTATTAAATCCTCCCCTGTTTGAAATATCTAGAATGACTTCTCTTTTCCTGATGAATACAGTCTCTAAAGAAATTGAGGAGGCTCTGATAGGTTATGTGACTTGCCCATACGCACACAGCAATGCTCTTGAGTGGCACATTTATTTTACTGTTAGTAAATAAATCTAGATACTACTGAAAGTATTTACAGTGTGGCAGTAGTCTTTTTAAAAAAGAGAGGGGTGGTTTTAAGAAATGTTACCTAGATGCCACACAAATAATATGTGGATTACCAGTTTTCAAATGTGAATCAGAGTTTGGTTTTTTTCCCTGATTTAGAAGCTAAGTGATACCTTGTGGTTCTACGATCATTTATTGCCTATAGACTAGCTGTAGAAAGTATAGGATATTGGCATATGACCCTGTGATGAGTCCTAGAACTTACTTCTTAAAATTTTCATCATTTGGGTTGTGGGGGGCTTCTTTATAATAACAGGGGCTTGTAGAGATTTACTTGGTAGACTTCTGTAGTGTGGCTTTTCTACTTGCTGAAATTGTTTAGATCATTGAAGAATGCAATATATTTCTGATGAATAACTGACTGGCCAATTTGAACTTCCTTGGGTGGCCAGGAATAGATCAGGTACTTGAATTCTGATTTGTGGACCATATTACTAAATTGTCATTGTATTTTATCTTGTAGTTTTTTATAATAGAAGAATCTTATTTGAGTTTTCTTTACCTTTAATAATCCTGTCTTAAATCTAAAGAGACCTAGGTGGGGTTTTGTTTGTTTGTTTGTTTTAAAAGATTTTATTTTTAAGTACTCTCTCCACCCAATGTGGGCTTGAACTCAAAACCCTGAGATCGAGGGTCACATGTTCCACTGACTGAGCCAGTCAGGCGCCCCTGAAGAGGTCTAGTTTTTAAAAAGTGCAAATCTTTTTAACAGACAGTAATTTTAAATAGTAGTATTCCATTCATACTGTAATTGCTGCTTTCACATATTAAAATTGCCCCTAATATAGTCAGTGGTATTGTGATAGCATTATATGGTGACAGATGGTAGCTACACTTAAACCGTGAGCATAGCATAATGCATGGAGTTGTCAAATAAAATATGTTGTACACCTTTTGAAACTAATGTAACATTGTGTGTCAACTGTACTTCGATTAAGAAAAATAGTAATAAAATAAAATCACCCTAAATAAAATATACTAAACTTAGAAACTAAATTAACGTTTCAGGCTGTAGTTGAACTTTTAATGTTGATTTCTCAAGTTTGACAATCTGGAATTTATAACCTAAAACGGTGTTTTCTTCTGTTTTTCTTTCTAAAGCTCTTTCACCATGCCTGGGTCACTTCCTTTGAATGCAGAAGCCTGCTGGCCAAAAGATGTGGGAATTGTTGCCCTTGAGATCTATTTTCCTTCTCAATATGTTGATCAAGCAGAGTTGGAAAAATACGATGGTGTAGACGCTGGAAAGTATACTATTGGCTTGGGCCAGGCCAAGATGGGCTTCTGCACAGATAGAGAAGATATCAACTCTCTTTGCCTGACTGTGGTTCAGAATCTGATGGAGAGACATAGCCTTTCGTATGATTGCATTGGGCGTTTAGAAGTTGGAACAGAGACAATCATCGACAAATCAAAGTCCGTGAAGACTAATTTGATGCAGCTCTTTGAGGAGTCTGGGAACACAGACATAGAAGGCATAGACACAACGAATGCATGCTATGGAGGCACAGCGGCTGTCTTCAATGCTGTTAATTGGATTGAGTCCAGTTCTTGGGATGGTATGTTACATGTTACTCCAAGGAAACTCTCCAGGATACATACATAGGCCCAAATGACCTTTCAGTGAATGCCCCATGCAGACTTACCAGTTAGGCTTGTTTGAGTATGGTCAGAAATGTAGCTCTTTCAACTTAACCTGAATTATAAACTGGTTATCTTTATCACATAGGACAAAATTATAAAAATTTAGAATTTTTTTTGCTTTGCCAAAGATGGGAAAGCATATTCTAGGAAAATAGAAGACTTCAGTGTATATGTATGATACTTCTAGTGGTGATCGCCTTCTTGTGTATTAACAAAAATCTTTTTCAGGACGGTATGCGCTGGTAGTTGCGGGAGATATTGCTGTATATGCCACAGGAAATGCTAGACCTACCGGTGGAGTGGGAGCCGTTGCTCTGCTGATTGGGCCAAATGCTCCTTTAATTTTTGACCGAGGTGAGTGTCTGGGAGAGCATTTCTTTTTTTTACTAGCAACGTATGCTGAGAAAGTTGAAAATACAAACAGAAGCTAGTACTTACTGAGTGTTCATTAAATGCAGGCACTACCTGCTCAGTGGTTTGTATGTGCTCTAGCGTGTTTGGTCTTTATAGCAATTTTATGAGGTAAGTCATGTCATTCTCATCTTACAGAGCAGTAAAATGGGTTTGAGTAATAAAGAGTAACTTGCCCACAGTCACTCATCAGCGACAAGTTTAATTTGTTTTCAGTTCAGTAGAGTAATTGTGATCTCCCAGTTAGAGATAGGAAACTTGCATAAAATGTTGTGTATCAAAGGAGTCTTAGGCCTGTCCTGGATACTGTTAGGTTTCATTTCAATTACATGTCGGTTTCACCTTGTGATTTCCATGCTGCAAGTGGCAAGAGTTGACCAGAGAGTTTAGGAAAGTCCCTAGATAATGCAATCAGCTGACTAACATACAGTCATCAAGGAGCAGAAATAATGTCATCTTCCTTTTTCGTTCTAATAGGACTTCGTGGGACACATATGCAACACGCCTATGACTTCTACAAGCCTGATATGCTTTCGGAGTACCCTATAGTAGATGGGAAACTCTCCATACAGTGCTACCTCAGTGCGCTAGACCGCTGCTATTCCGTCTACCGCAAGAAGATCCGTGCCCAGTGGCAGAAGGGTGGGTTTCATCCACGTGCCTTGGTTTGGGTATCTGTTGAGGGGGCAGTGTGGTGTGCTGAGTGTCTTTAGTGAGATGATGCTTTGTGGGCATCCTTCATTAGTGTCCTTGAACTATTTCTTCCTCACCCACCAGATTGCATTTCCCCACAGATTCGGGGAATGTGTAATTTAGGGGTACAAGGAAGCTTTGGAAATGAGGTATATCTATGCAAAAACGCTTATTTAGACTTACCCCAGTTAAAAAAAAAAATCAAAACTAGGGTAAAAGAAAGTAACTTGAATCATTTTCATCTTCGAGGGAGGTACTTTTACAAGGCTTTAGTTTGCAGCTGTGATAAATAAATTACTGAAGTGACCCCTTTCGTCCCACAGGTTGTTTGCATTTGACCTGTGAATTCATACTTGCTTTTCCAGTATCCTCATTAATCTCTGTCTTTAACCCTGAAAAAGTTCTTAAGATACTCAAAAGGACAGCATTTGAATTAGTGCCATTAAAACACACAGTATCATACAAATTAGGCTTTTTCCGTAGACCAACTTTGCTTTATAGAGGTTGTAAGAGAGGGTTAAAAAAAGTAGTGAATAACGTAATAAGATTCACAGTGGCCCTGGAGAAGAAGCATTCTTGCAGTGTGTAAAATGTCATACTGTTTGCCAGTATTGAACAGGACAGTGATTTTCTAACGTTATTAGGCCCCACAATGAGAAGGACACTCTACCTTGTCTGTGCGTGCTCAACTCACTCAAAAATATCATGAAATCACTTAGCATGCCACAACTTAATGCAGTTTGCTATCTTCTACCCTATTCTATTTCATTTAAAAGAATATCCTAAGGTTAAAAAAAAAAAAAAAACTGGCCCCAACCCACTAACTGAATTACAGACTCTTAAGACTCTGAAGTTTGAAAACAGTGATATTCTATCCCTGGACGTCTTTTTGATACGCATTTTAAGCCCTAGAGATATTTCATTATACAGTATATTTTTGGTTGCTGTTTAAAGATAGAAGAACATCCTAGCTTTGTTCTAAAATCAGACTTCAAAAGTTAGTGTTTTAAATGAATTTCATAATTTCTTTGGTTTTCTCTTTCAGAGGGAAATGATAAAGATTTTACCTTGAATGATTTTGGTTTCATGATCTTCCACTCGCCCTACTGTAAGCTGGTTCAGAAATCTCTAGCTCGGATGTTGCTGAATGACTTCCTTAACGACCAGAACAGAGATAAAAATAGTATCTATAGTGGCCTGGAAGCCTTTGGGTAAGAGAAGTTTATTAGGATTTTTTTTTCTTCTGTGTGTGAATATTTTATCCATCTGTTAAACTGTTCTTTTTATAGATATGAATACTTTAAAAGAATCTTAAACGTCTTCAAGTCTAAGCCATTTATGTCATCAGTGAAGAAACAGTCCCAGAGAGGTGGAAGCATATCTCCATGAATTCTTTAGTCATTTCTACTCATATTTTCGGATTTCGTCCTTTTCGATTTGTTCCCGTTGTCACCATGATAGTAGAGCCCCATGAGTGCCTGGCTGTATTTCCTACGACAGCCTCTGAAATCTCTCCTGCCTCTCTAGCCCCTGTGCCCCATCCCTTCCTGCAGCCGCCAAACTGAAGTCGGCTTTCCTGCTTCTTCCGCATTTCCCCACTTGTAAGGCTCCCTAACGCGCCATGCCTGTTAGACTCATTCTGTCCCTTCTACATCTAGTAAAATTCTACTCAACTTTTTAAGACTCGGCTCCTGCAATATCCTGACTTTTGTAACGAAATAGACATTATGATGGATTTGAAATAGTAGTGTATTCTGTTTGCTGACAACAGAGCTTTTGTGAGTTTATTGACCCATGAGAATGCAGTTGTCTTAACTTGATAAAAAGCTTTGACAAAAAGGACCATGTGTGTGCAACTGTTACATCTTCCCTGATAATCGGCATATTGCTACTTGGCTTTTAATAAATAGGCAAACCGAATCGTACACGCAGATTAGAATATTAGTTACATCGGCTAGTATAATAAAAATGTAGTCTTTGAACATTGTAAGATGGCCTTTTTTCTAAATCTTTCAGGGATGTTAAATTGGAAGATACCTACTTTGATAGAGATGTGGAAAAAGCATTTATGAAGGCTAGTTCTGAACTCTTTAATCAGAAAACAAAGGCATCTTTGCTTGTGTCAAATCAGAATGGAAATATGTACACATCGTCTGTGTACGGCTCCCTCGCTTCTGTTCTAGCACAGTAAGTACCTAGTTCCTCTGCCTCCTCTCATCGGGGGCTGTTAGGTTTTGAACGCCAAAGCTGGTGGCAGGCATGTTGGTGGCAGGTCACGGGGTGACATTTTATTTCCAGGTTCTCTAGCCTGCTGTCCATTGACTTAAAGGATGAGTGGGACGAGGCTACAGTTACCCCTGAGTACTTGAGTTCATGCTGGCTTTCCTGGCTGCTCTTTTCATGGTCGTCTTCTTCTTGACCTGCAGTTGAGCTGTAAATCCCTAGTTGACAAAGTAACTTATTTTATGGCGTAGTAACTTTCATAAGCCCCATCATTCCCAAAGAGACAGAAACTCTTGTTTTCAATCTCCTTATTGTAAAGCTTCAGGTCAGCTTCCTAAGGCTACAGGTTGAATTTTTACTCCCAACTTCTGTCTTCCCACACATTATAGTTTTGGATCAGTGAGACTTTTTATTGTTCTTTATTTTTATTTACTTATTTGTACAGATTTTATTTATTTATCTGAGAGAGAGAGCGTGCGTGCGTGCACACAAGCTGGGGGAGGGGCAGGCTCCCCGTGGAGCAGGGAGCCCCATGCGGGGCCCGATCCCGCGACCCCGGGACCATGACCTGAGCCGAAGGCAGACGCCTAACGACTGAGCTCCCAGGCACCCGTCGGTGAGACTGTTTCGTAGCTCTTCTTCCCCTACACAGGCACTCGCCTCTGCAGCTGGCAGGAAAGAGGATTGGCGTGTTCTCTTATGGTTCTGGTTTGGCTGCCACCCTGTACTCCCTTAAAGTCACGCAAGACGCCACACCAGGTAAATGCCGACTCTTCCAGCCGGAACGTGTTGGAAACACTCCATGCTGAGTGCTAAGGCTGACTCAGCGGCCTTCTCAGGGGAGCACTGGATTCCGTCCCGTAGAGCGTTACATCTGTGTCTTCATCACTTCTTTCAACACAGCCAGATTTTTACTCTGTACTCTAAGCATCTGCCTTAACCGGGTAAATGGCAGGATTTTGTCCGAGTCAGAATCTCTTCTTTCCTTTTTTCCAAGTCAGAAAAATATATATAATGAGCTTAAAAAATCTTTTGATGGCATTATGTTTGACTTTCCCTTCTTCAGCAAGTAACTTTAATTTTTACCTTTTATCTCATTCGTAAAGCATTTATAACCAGGGGGATGATGCAGGCAGGGAAAGGGAATGTGTCTGTCTAATGCAGGCAGCTGTGGAGTCTGATCATATGAGTGAGTAATACCAAATCTTTCCTTGTTGGTTTGGTTTTATACAAGATATCTAATTTTTATAGATTTACGGTCCTGACTTATATTCCTGAGCAGGAAGGAGCAAAAACATGGAGAAAAACTGATGGAACACTTGGCATTACATGAAAACTGTGTCATGGATTGACCGTAGACAAGTTATTTATAGTTTCAAATCCCATCTATTTCCTAATTAGTCTACTGGCTGACACTGAACAAATAAATGTCTAGTCAGAGATCATAGGAAGCTGTGCCAAACAGATACCATTTTTTCTTTCGACTAAATAGTATCTGGTAGTTCTATAAGAAATTACAAGTTGTCCTTCCATTTGGCAGCATCCGGTTCAGGTTTTGGGGTATGCTACTTTTGTCTTTTTCTCTTTTTTTCTTTTAGAGAGAGTGTGAGGGGGTGTGGGGAGGGGGACAGAGAGAGAGGGGGAGAGAGAATCCTAAGCAGGATCCACACCCAGTGCAGAGCCCGATGTGGGGCTCAGTCTCACGAACCCTGAGATCATGACCTGAGCCTGAGTCAAGAGTCAGACACTTAACTGACTGAGCCACCTGGTGCCCCTACTTTTGTCTTTTAATATTGGGATTTACCCTTTTAGGGTCTGCTCTTGATAAAATAACAGCAAGTTTATGTGATCTTAAATCAAGACTTGACTCAAGAACTTGTGTGGCACCAGCTGTCTTTGCTGAAAACATGAAGCTCAGAGAGGACACTCATCACTTGGGTAAAAATATTAAATTTTGTTTAAATATATAGGTATACACCCAAAGCCTATTGGAGGGTGCTAATAACCTGAAACATGTTATATATATAAGATAAGGGTATCTAGGCTTTATTCAGTACTAATCTGATGTCAGTGAAAATTGTGGGGAAATAGGTAACTTCTTACGGGTGACTTGTATATCATAACTGATTTTTCATGTTCTCTGCCTTTCCTTTAGTCAACTATATTCCCCAGAGTTCAGTTGATTCGCTCTTCGAAGGAACATGGTACCTAGTCAGAGTGGATGAGAAGCACAGGAGGACCTATGCCCGGCGCCCCTCTCCCAGTGACGGCACTCTGGGGGAAGGAGTAGGACTTGTCCATTCAAGTACAGCCACTGAGGTAGGTAAAGCGCGTCGTGTTTGCTCTTGGCCTCTGACAGGGTAAGAAATTTCCATCCCCAGATCTCAGGGCTTAGGGGACCTGAGACTGAGCCACTTAAAGGAATGTCTATAAAGCAGAGTCCTTCAGAGCAAGGGATCTGGCACTGGATTCCCGCTGTGCCATTTTCTTAGTCTAATTTCTTAAATTACTAGCATTTTTAAAACTTTTTTAAAAAAATTTTTTATTTATTTAATTGCCAGAGAGAGACACAGCGAGAGAGGGAACACAGGCAGGGGGAGTGGGAGAGGGAAAAGCAAGCTTCCCGCCGAGCAGGGAGCCCGATGCGGGGCTCGATCCCAGGACCCCAGGATCACAACCCGAGCCGAAGGCAGACGCTTAACGACTGAGCCACCCAGGCGCCCCAGATGACTAGCATTTTTAAAATGTGCAGTAAATACTAGGTTCTGTTAATATTACCAACATTTAAAGGAAGACTGGTGTAGAGAGAAGGCCCGTCATGCCTGGGTGAGGGCAGAATTTGGAGGCTCTCATCTCTTCTCAGGCCATTGTCAAATCTGTCTACAGATTGTCAAGAAGTAACACTAATAGCAATAATTTGAATTCCTGTTATATGCTAGGAACTTTATTTACATTTTCTAATTTAATCCTTACAAAATCCATCTTGAGGTAAATGATACTATCCCCATTTTAGAGACAAAGCTGCAAGGAATTAAATGGCTTGCCAAGGATCATGGCCACAATTCAACCTGAAAACTTTATAACCCCGAAGTTGTTTATTTTATCTGCTCAGCACAGATTTGATGAATGCATAGTCTTGCTTCTTGCTATTACACCAATTAGTCAGCTAGGCAGGCCACCAGAGTCAGAGCTGGGGATGCGAGAGTAACAAGGAGAATACCGCGTACGGTGGCTCTCTGTGGCCTTCTCTCCCTTGCTCTGTATTTGTATAATAACTTCATTAGAAAGTAAAGAGTAGCTACTTAGTTCCTTTCACAAAAAGCTCTAGAGAATATACATTTAGCATAAACCTCTCCAAAATTGTCCTTTCTCAGTTTTTTGACTAGAACTTGGCGCCATGACTCTTTAAAAAGAAACAAAAAACCAACCAACAAAAAAAACTTCCAAGAGTCAACAACTTTGTTTCCTTTGATTTTAGCATATTCCAAGTCCTGCCAAGAAAGTGCCAAGACTCCCTGCCACGGCAGCAGAACCCGAAGCGGCTGTCATTAGTAATGGGGAGCATTGAGATACTTCCGTGCGGTGGAAGACTTCAGTGCGGGTTGGGTTGGGGGGTGTACGGGAACAGTTCTGGGAATGTGGGATGTCTGGGGACAGTTGTAAAGGATTACATGTTGCGTGACTTTTTATGTGACTGACACGGAGCCTGGAAAACTATCGTGTTCTTGGGAAAGTCTCTTTGCTCAATTTGCTAACGTGCTTCCTCTTGTGGTCTAGCCAATGCTTAATGTACGGGAATGTTTAAGGGCTCTGTAAACTTCATACCTCTCTGGCCATTTGTATGCATGAAGCTTAGTTTTTCAATGTGCTTTGATGAATCGTGTGCTTCAGGCGAAGAAAGCAGAGATACTAGTCTCCAATTTTAATTTTTTTAAACACGAAAGAATTTTGTACTTTGAACAAACAAGCTTACTGAACGTACCTGTGGTTTTTGAAAAAAAGTTTCTAGTTTAGGGAGCGTAGTCTTAAAATGTGATATGCACAAACCCTGTTTAAAAATGGCAAGACAAACATGCTCTTTTTCTATAATTTATAAATTCTGAAGAGGGAGAGAGTTGGGATGGTAGCACTGGTTCTGGAAGCTGGAATGTTGTTCCAACTCCAGGCCGGCAGTGGCGAGTTATTGCCGTGAGTTCTGTGAACGGAGAGATGCTAGCATTGAGCAGGCGTCTGGTACAGACAACGGGGCACGTCGGGAAGCTACGGACGTAGCTCTGGTTCACTCCGGAATCATTGGTTCAAGGTGGAGAGGTCAGTGGAGCGGTGTATGAGGAAGTTGGTGCAAGCCTTCTTTGCACCTTAGTTTGAAGAATAAATAAAACACTTTCCTGGCTGCCTTTTAAAATTTTAAAGCAAAGTGGAAGGATGGGGCGCAGGGCATTGTTAGGTTACCTCTGATGCTCCAGTGTTAGAAATTCAACTTAAAGACTGACAGCCTAAATTCATGGTGTAAGTATTCTTTTTCCTTTCTTTTCCCTTTTTTTCGGGGTATCTTTTCAATGAACATTAAAAAGTACAACCCAAGTTTTATATAGTATGACCAGCCAAAAAAAGTATTCCATTTCAAGGTCTGGAAGTAGGATTTATAAAGCATTTTTTTTTTTTTTCAGACTGTCACCTTAAAAAAAACAACAAAAACTATCACATGGGATGAATAAGCCGACTGGTTAGACAGTTTTGTAGATTTTCTTGGTGCTGATCTATGACATGAGCCTTATAGATTGTAAAATAGAGATAGTTGGAACTAATGTACAGAACTAAATTTTTTAAACTTTATTTGCTGTTAAATTCTGTGAAGTTTCAGTTATCTAAAACTTACACAAATATGAACTGTAATGTTTCAGACTGCAAGGTAATATGTAATGTAGTGTTTGTAAAATACTCTTGTCTGATATTAACTAGTGGTATTGTGATTTGTACAGTCGTAATTTGTTAAAATGACTTCATTTTAACATCCACTGATGTAGATTAATAATGTAAGTTCACATTTAAAGATTAATGGGTAAATGGTGCATGTAATACTTTCACAAGTATTGGGAGTTTGGTATGTTTTGAAAAGGGTAATTTAACTTTTGGGTGTCAGGAAATGGGTTTTCTCAAAGTCCATTGCCGGCAATGGGCAAGCCTGGTAATATTGGCACAGCATTAACTGTACACCTTATTAACAGTGAGGTGAATAACTTTGAATAAAGTTTTAGAGAAATATTTCAGATATTTGCATATTCTTTTCCCCTCCTGAACTAACAGTTTAGGCAAGAAATCAGCTAATATGCTATTTTTAAATGTGGGTGTTTGTTTCATTTCTATTCATTCACTCACTAATTTATTCATTCACCTTTTGGGTAAGATTTTATTTATTTATTTGACAGAGAGAGCACAAGCAGGGGGAGCAGCAGGCAGAGGGAGAGGGAGAACCAGACTCCCTGCTGAGCAGGGAGCCTGACGTGGGGCTCGATCCCAGGACCCTGGGATCATGACCTGAGCTAAAGGCAGATGCTTAACCGACTGAGCCACCCAGATGCCTCTATTTATCATTTAACAGACATTTGAAAACCTGATATGAGCAAGATACTCTGAATTAAAGAGTTAAAAGATATATGGTCTTGGCTTCAAGGAGCTATTCATCTAGTATAGAAGAATTTGTACTGATAACTTATTATTCTTACACTTCAAACAAAGACATTAACTCCCAAATTGGGTAGTAAACATGTGTAAACTTTGCTGTAAGTATTTATGAAGATAATTACTATGTTTTCCTAAAAACCACCTAAGATTTAGGGTTGCCAAGTAAAGATTAAAAGCAAATTTAACAGCCCATATAGAATGGCCTACTATCAGCAAGAGCCTCTGACCTAAGAGCCACATGTTTTGTTTTAAGATTTATTTAGAGAGAGCATGAGCAGGGGAGAGGCAGAGGGAGAGGGAGACTCTCAAGCAGAATCCCCACTGAGCATGGAGCCTGACGTGGGGGCTTGATCCCATGACCCTGAGATCATGACCTGAGCCGAGATCAAGAGTTGGACACTCACCCAGCTGAACCATGCAGGCGCGCCTAAGAGCCACACGTTGCTGGTGCTTGCAGGGGTTTTATAGCGAGTTTTTGCAGTGGCAGTAACACTGGACTAGGTCACCTCTAAGAGCCTATCCACTCTCAGGATTGTATGAATTAGGAATTAACCCAGACTATTTTCTAGCCCTGTTCAGCTCATATCATCATGTCATGTGTAGACTCAACACTTAGTGATAATTTCTTTTATTTTCTGGGCCAGTCTATCCCTCTGGGTCATTTAGAAAATGGGCTAGTGTTCTTTCTCTAAGGTCACTTTTGCAACTTCTTCCATCCTAATTAATGTGCTTTAGGAGTTCTATCCTTCCCTCTGCTTGTTGGAATTTTGTGCTTTCTCTATTGGGCACTTAACTTTTGTTTTTAACCTTCTGGGTTTTTGTTTTTATGAGCACTAATGAGTAAGTTTAAGGTTAACAGGAGATAAAACTCAAACAGATGCAAACAGCTACTTTTGATCTTCCTGTGACTCAGTTGAAACACTTCCTTTTTTTTTTTTTAGATTTTTAAAAAATTTATTTATTTGACAGAGAGATAGCGAGAGCAGGAACATGAGCAGGGGGAGTGGGAGAGGGAGAAGCAGGCTTCCCAGCGAGCAGCAAGCCCAATGCGGGGCTCCATCCCAGGACCCTGGGACCATGACCTGAGCCGAAGGCAGACACTTAACGACTGAGCCACCCAGGCCTCCTAGTTGAAACACCTCATGACTGCTATTTGAAATGTCCTGAAAAAAACACTGAAGAGGTCAGTAGAGCAGGGAACGTAACAGGATCTTTAAATAATTTAGAGCTAGGTAATCTGGACATAAAAATGAACACTTTAAAATTTCTAGCAACTACCTTTTTTATTATGTTCAATTAGCCAACATACAGTACATCATCAACTGAATGGGAAGAAATCTAGCAACTACTTTTAATTAAACCTTGGGTTCCTCATTTTTTCCCTAATTGGTGGTCATAGTAAATAGTTGACCTGTGATTCCTCCCCACTGCCACAAAAAATTATTATAAAGGTAGTAATTTGGTGCTGAAGATTATGAATACCAATCCTCAGGAAGTTTATAGATCAGCAGGGCTCCAGCTTATAATAATAAAAAATACATTTTCATTTTAAATGTTTAGAAGTAAAAAGGAATTCATCTTTGTCCTATTTCATCATTGTGCAGGCATCTATAGTTAAAAAGGAATAGAAGTTTTGTTAGATGGGACACCTGGGTGACTCAGTCATTAAGCGTCTGCTTTCGGCTCAGGTCATGATCCCGGGGTCCTGGGATCGAGCCCCGCATTGGGCTCCCTGCTCAGCGGGAAGCCTGCTTCTCCCTCTCCCACTCCCTCTGCTTGTGTTCCTGTTCTCGCTGTCTCTCTCTGTCAAATAAATAAAATCTTTAAAAAAAAAAAAAGTTTTGTTAGACGAATTTTGCAAAAGCGTCCCTGTGCCTCCACGTCTTTCAGATCCTGTTAAACTAGCACCTCCAGCCCATCTTAGCAAAACTTTGTAGATCTTTGGGGCCTCATCTCAAGAGTTGCTTCCTCCTTGAAGGCTGACTGGACTGCCTTACTCTGCAGTATGCACATTTCATCCAATGTATCGAATTTCTTATTCAGGCTTGCAAACTCCTAGGGGATCTGTTCTCTGCCTACTTCAAGTCAGTACCACACTCACCGAGGCTCACAATGTTTTCATCTACCCTGTCTCCTCCATTCCTCAGATGTGCCAAGTTTATTTTTCCAGTCTTAGAGCCTTTGGTCTATATAGCCAAACCCTCGGGCCCTGAATCAGATGCTCTCTGCCCTGCCTTCAACTCCAGCCACAGGTGTGGTAACTGTTCCCATTCAGTCTTTGACCAGGATCTCAGAGAAGACCTAGCACCTTCCTTTGGATTCCTGCTACGTACCTTTCACTTTAGCCTCACTGTAATGTGGGATTCTCACAGAACTCACTTGGTACAATTTCATAGCTTGGAAGTACAGAGAAGTTCCCATGGAGCAACCCTTGACCCGTGGTGGACATCTGGCTGGTGGATAAATGTTTCCTCCTTTCATCCCTTGGGTAGACAGTTCTGAGCAGCATTCCAGAAGTTTCCTCTGAAGATCCTGTAGAATCAGCTACCAGTTGCCCATGGCCAGTTTGGCAGTGTATCCTTACGTTGGCTTTCCTCTTTTCTGTTTTTACTCCTGTGCATCTTCTGCATCCTGGGATCATTTCCCAAATAAGAGAGTTGCATGTAAGCTTTTGTCTCAGGCTTTTTTTTTTTTTTTTTGAGAATCCAGGCTAAGACAGTCAGTACCCAGACCAGCTCTATAATGCAGACCCTCGGGATAGGAGGTTGGAGCTGGTTTACTCACCCATCGTGGCAGTCACCCCCACTGCCATTTGTGGTAGGCAGAATGTAGTAGCCATAGGACTCCTCCCACCCCCACCCCCGAAGATGACTATCTCTGGAACTTGTGAATATGTTACCTTGTTTGGCAAAAGCAAATGTGATTAAGGTTAAGGATCTTGAGATGGGGAAATTATGCTAGATTGTCTGGATAGGCCCACCCTAATCATGTAGGTCCTTAAACGCTGAGACTTTTCTGGGCTGTGATCAGAGGGAGATGTGAGTATAGACAGACGGCCAGAGAGATGGAACATCGCCAGCTTTGCAGATGGGAGGGGGGACCACGAGCTGAGGAATGTGGGCAGCTTCTAGAAGCAGGACAAAGCAAGGAAATGGATTCTGCTCTATAGCCTCCAGAAAGGAACTCAGCCCTGATGCCACCTTGATGTTAGCCTGGCGAGACCTGTGACGGACTTCTTTCTACCTCAGAACTGTCAGATAGTAATCTGTGTTTAAGCAGCGACATTTGTAGTAATCTGTTAACAACAACAGAATACTGAGGGGCTGTTGGTAAGCAGATACTGACCGGCCCTGATGTGTGGGAGCAGCATGATTACCCCCCAGGCTCATGTCTTGGTGCGGGTGGATGAGTACTGACCAGATCTTACAGTACCTACGGCACTTGAACAGTAGGAGGCCCATGAGAAAGACTGTGCATTTGGCTAGTTTTTATTAATAGCTTGGGAAGCCTGGGGGAAAAAAATGCAGGCATAAGTCAGCCAACTCTCAACCTGAGGGCCACTGTGGAAGCTCGGGGGCCTCTGCGGCAGGGATTAAGGAGAGCCTGATCTCCCGCAGCAGAGGGAAAAGTACCTCAAAGAGGCCTGGGGTCTAATGGTAAGGTTGGCTGAGCTGCAGATGGGATAAAATGCTGTCTTGACAATTCTTTATCAAAGTCAGAGCCTTGTTAGGAAGAGATTGGGACACTGGGGCCTAAGTTAGTAACCCAAACATGTTGAAAACAGGTTCCCCTAACATGGGGCTGGCTGGAGTGGCTGTCCTTCCTCACCTGAGGACCTGCTGAGACCTCTGGTGAGGTGGATGCCTGCAAGATGGTGAATGACCTCCTTGAGATCCTCCTCCAGTGGTAAACCCAGAATCAGGTCAGGTCTCAACATGGTTTCAACACAGCCTGCGCAGAGAAATACACCGCTGTGTGGGAGGAAATAGCTTGATTGCGGAAGGAGTTGCAGAATCGGGGTAATATGTACTCTCGGGAACCAGGGCAAAATGTGTTCAAGTGGATCTGGAGGGTGTTGGGCCAGGGGTGGAGGTGGAGGGAAAACTATTAGGCTGGCTAGGGAGAGTTCATCATCACAGGAGCATTTAGCCATGGCTTGGACTGAAGGACACCCGCAGCTGGTCCCCATGTGCAGCTGGGTTGGCTACAGAGCTTTGGACCTGAGGAAGGCACACAGTGAGTGAGTCGGAGATAGCAGTGTTAAGGAAAACGTCGACTGAAGAAGCACCTACCTACATCGTCCAGGAGGACACTGCCTTCACTGAGGCAATAAAGAATGTTCTGGGGAGGGGTGTCCCAGCACCTGTGAAAAGGTCAGTGGTGGCTGCCCATTGCCAGCAGGCCTTGACAGTAGGAAATGGAACCGGGCATGCTACCCTCAGCAGGGGTGATGAGATTCTAGAGCGGCAGAGGCTGTGTATTCCTACTTCAGCGTCAGAGGCAAGATGGACATGATAGAATGGACAGTCAGGCTGCAGTGGCAATCAAGGTACCTTGGTCTGCCGGGCTTTGTGACAAGGGCTAATAGGTCACAGAGTTCTGAGTGACAGCTAGCTAGAGTGTTGCTTGACTCGTATAACCAAAAAAAAAAAAGAATGAAAAGAGGCAAGCTGGTGAGCAGAGACTGATATAGCCTGTCACGACGGGAAAATCATGGGCCCAGATTTCAGTTAATTTACAGACCCAGGGCACAGGCATAGGGAAGGCCAGGTCTTCTTGAGGAAGAGCCCTGGGGCACGAGTATATGCAATATACGTACCCAGAATTTTTAAGGACTGTTGGATAAAAAGTCTCCACTGAAACGGATACAGGGAATCCTAAACACTATTATGGCCTTATGTGGGGATGCGGGTCTTTGGAAACCAGGTGAGGGGTGGAGTTCACACCAAAGTCTGTCTCACAGTGGGTCCCACCTTGGGGTTCTTTCGCCAATCTCCAAGCATATATTTGGGATAAATATATTTAGACCACTGACCTGTGGAGGAAGAGGCATTATGGGAGGAAAGAACCACATGGAAACCTCTGGAACTCTACCCTCTCCCAGGTCATGTTAGTAAATCATGAGCAATCACATGAGGAAATGCAGCCATCAGTATTACCATTCAAAATCAGTATGATCATCAAAAATGTTTAAGGACACAGAGGTGACGGGCTCCATCATAACCTCCTTCAACTTCCCCATCAGGCTTCTAAAGAGAGCAACGGAGAGCAGAGGACGACCGCGGGTAGTAGGCTGTAGCTGCCACGCCGGCTGAGGTACCCTTCCTGGAAGCCTCCGGTATCCATCTGCAGCTGTTACTTTGGAAAATGCATTCTTCTCAATTTCCCTCAGAGAGGAGGGCCCAAGCACTTCATATCCCCCAGGGATGGGCAGCTACTGTCCTCACGCTAAGCAGTTGTAAACCTCCCGCTCTGTGTCACAGGAGAGTCCGAAGGACCTTAATTATCTTGCCGTCTGCCGAAAGTCATGCTAGTCCACTGGGCTGTGACAACGTGCTGGGTGGATTTAGCCTCAGAAAGTGGCAAGAACTCAGAACCCTAGTAGGACTTGTTTGTGCCAGAGTGGGGGTGATAAACTGCAGGAAGAATCAGGGGCCTGCCACACTGAGGAAGAAGTCAGAGGAGCAGTGAGCTGGGGGCACGGCTCCACATTCCTTCCACAGTAAAGGACCATTTGTTGCCTCTTCTACCCCTTAGCGCTGAGACAGAGGCACAGGGTTTGGTGGCCTGTCTGGGTTTGGGAAGTGCATGCATTGTACTTAGTATAGTCTTCCAACCCCTGGGTCATGGCTGCCAGTTTCAAGTGGATCCCGCGCGCGTGCGCACACACACACACACACGCAGAGCCCGGTTTGGGCTTTGCTGCAATCTGCATCGCCACCCAGGCTGTATACAGGGCAAGGCAGTGAAGAACACCGTGGGGTCTCAGGCCAGCCCCGTAGGAGGTTACAGCACAGCGCTCTGGGGGCCTGGAGTGAGGCCGCGCTTTCCACGGCAGAGACCTGCTCCCGCTCCTGGGGGGCTCCTGGGCCCTGGTAGAGCCGGGGCCCCTGGTGATGGGACACTAAGACACAGAGCCCACGTTGCTGTCTCCTCAGGAGCTGGGCGTTATCAGAGCCATGGAGTCATCAATTCAGATGGGCGCCGCAGAGACTCACCTTACTGGAACTGACCTCTACTGAGGAAGGGGTTTGCCTGTCCTGACTGCAGTGTATCCTCTAATACAATCAGGCTCCGACCCAGAGAACATCTGCTCCGTTTTCATGGTCTCTCGTAACATTGCCTCAAAGACTCTTTTGGTAAAGGCCACGGACACTTGACCATGGGACCTACTCACCCCCCTGTATACCTCAGCACAAGTAGCAGCCGGCATTCACGGGACAGGGGTGAGCCTGCTAAGCCTCCAGCGCTGTAGGGCAGTGGCCCGCAGCCCGACAGTCTCCGTGCCTGATCGATGGTGTGCACTGTTGCTAAAATACACAGGCCGGGGGCCACCTGGCTGGCTCAGTCGGTGGAGCATGCAACGCTTGATCTCAGGGTTGTAAGTTCGAGTCCCACGCTGGGTGTAGAGATTACTTAAAAATAAAATCTTAGGGGTGCCTGGGTGGCTCAGTTGGTTAAGCGACTGCCTTCGGCTCAGGTCATGATCCTGGAGTCCCGGGATCGAGTCCCGCATCGGGCTCCCTGCTCAGCGGGCAGTCTGCTTCTCCCTCTGATGCTCCCCCCTCTCATGCTCTCTCTCTCTCTCAAATAAATAAATAAAATCTTAAAAAATAAAATAAAATCTTAAACAAAGCTACCCAGGCCTGGGCACCAACGGGTAGAAGTGGGATAGCCTTCTCTCGCCATCACAGTCGAATTGGTACTTCTCTTTCCTACATCCCAGGGTCAGTTAGATCGGAGGTTATGGTTTCTGGGGGCCGGGGGATGCTTTCCCCAGGGGACCCGGTAAGGGTCCAGTGAACTGGAATCCGTGGCTATCGCATGGTCACGTTGAGGTCTCTGTGTGAGTTGACAATCAGGCAAAGAAAGGAGCTATTATACTGGTGGAGATTATTGACCCTGATGATCATAAGGAGATAAAGAGGAGTATGTCCGGGACCCAAGAGATTCCCTGGAGCTAACTTTGGGGCCTCAGGATACCAGTGAACAGAGATTGTAGCAAACACGGCCTGACAAGGGCAAGGCAACTAAAGGCTCAAATCTTTTGTTTTTTAAGGATTTTTTAAAAAGTCATCTTTACACCAAACATGGGGCTTGAATTCACAACCCCGAGATCAAGAGTCCCATGCTCCACCAACTGAGCCAGCCAGGCACCCTTGTAGACTCAAGTCTTTGATGATAAAGGTGTGCATGATACTACCCAATTAGACCAGCTAAAATGCTGGCCACAGGTAAGGCAAATTTAGAATGAGTGAAGGAAGGAGGGAGGGACGAGTTTGCAGCCTCAGGACCGGCTACAGCACGCGGACTGTGGCTCTGTAGTCTTCGAAGCCTGGTCTGTCCCTAGAAGCAGCATCCTAGGAACTTGTTAGAAATGCACATTCTTGGGCCCCGCTCCAGAATCAGAACTCTGGGGGTGGGTCCTCACGGTCTGTTTCCACCAGCCCTCTAGGAGATTCTGATGCGCTGGAACTGAGAGCCACCCCTGTAAGCTGTCCGACTCACCCCACTGCGTGGAGTCCTTCCAGGCCCCAGCGCCTTGAAGGAGCTGCCTGCAGTGGTTTGGACGCAACAGAGGACTGCTTGGAGCGGGGCCTGGGCTGGGCTGTGTCAGCTGCTAGGCACCATTCAGGTCCTTTCAGCTGCACTTTCCCCTCTAGCCCCGGAGGCCGTGACCGTTTCCACTCGAGTTTGGACAGCGTCATGCAGGTCCTACTTGACCGCATCTTGTCTCGGGCCAATGCTCTGGACTCTTCCGTCCCTCGGGCTTTCCTGACACTAAGGCGTGGGAAGCTCCGGGAGCCCATCTGACACTCGCACAGCCTCATCTGCAGATGTTCTTCCAAAACAGGGCTCCAGTGGTGCCTTGGGGTGGGGTAGTACTTAAACACAATCTGGAACTGCAGGGCAGGTGACCGCCTGGGACCGCTCCTGACCAGCGGTGAACAAGAGCTGGTGCGACAGTGCTTTCCCCTTTTGCACCCTGGGTGTCAGACACCCAAGATGTCTTTCCTGAGGCCCATCAGAGCATCCTGCAGGACTGAGCACCAACCACCCGGAGCACTGGCTGATTTGTGTGGACTTTTCCTGTTTCCCTCCCAGCCCCTCCCTCCTCTCCAGGCTTGTTTCCCCAAAAGCTACTAGGCTCTATTTGGGAGGAACCCAGTCCAGAACCCCTAGCTGCCCAGAATGCTCCTGGCCGGCTTTCCGCGCGTCACCCCTGCTTCCTACTCGGATCTCAGACTGTCCTCTACTCAGCGTGGCCTTTCACAATGGTCCCATCCCAGGGAGTGAGCCTCTGATATCAGATGACCCGGTTTGCATTCTCTGGATAGCATCTGTCACTATCTCGTGTTTTTCTTACAGCATTTTTTTTTTCGTCAATGCCTTTGTCCAGCCCTAGAATATACTGCATGGGAGAGCAAGGGCCCGGCCCAGCTCATTCTTTGCTCTTTCCTCAGTACCTTGAACAGTGCTGGCCCATGGGAGGCACTGGATAAGTATTTCTTGATTAAATAAATGAATGAATGCTAGAGTTTGAGAACAAGAGAGCAAATCTAGACTTTTTTTGGGGGGGGGGAATGCATATCTTAAGTTTAAATTTATTTAAAAATTACAAAAATGTCCCCACCCAAGTTGTCCATGAAAAAATTTAAAAGCAGCAACAATGCTCTTGGTTAATGTCCAGCAGTTTAACGCAATTTATAAAATTGAACAAAATTTAGATGTGTGTCTGATGCCTCTATAGACACGGGACCCTTTCTTTAGGTCCCTTTCTTTAGGGTCTGGTAGTATCATTATCGGGACACTTTCCAAAGCCTTTTTCCTTTGGACTCTGTGTAAAATGATCCGATAGACTCCCGTGATGGAGCTCCGGGCTCCTCTCCCGTGGCTGTTCCGGATGTGCTCTTCTGTAATACCCAAATATTCCAAAGTGCTTTTGACCTCGTTTTCTTCTTCTTTAAGGGTGCTGGTTTCGGACAAATGTTTGGGATCCAGTTGGAAAGGCTCCAGAGGGGTGGGGTAGGGCACCCCTTGCATCCACTCATTGTTCATGATGGAGTCGATCCCGTGCCTGTCGGTGGGTACGGGCTGGAGGACGCCGCGGATGAGGCGGAGGCAGGGCTCGGACACGTGTGGAGGCACGCTGTATGCACCCTCCAGGATGCTCTTCTTCAGCTTGGCCACGGTCTCTGCCCGAAAGGGCATGGTGCCCGTCACCATGAAGTACAGGAGCACCCCCAGGGCCCAGATGTCCACATAAATGCCGACATAATGCTCGTCTCGGAAAAGCTCGGGCGCAGCGTACGGAGGCGACCCGCAGAAAGTGTTGAGCATTTCGCCTTTTTTACTTACTGTGCTGAATCCAAAATCACCCACCTTCACACAAGTATTATTGGTATAAAATACGTTTTCTGCCTTCAGGTCTCTATGAATAATTTGGTTCTCATGCTGTGGTAGAAAACATAGGGAAAAGTCATCATTTCCAAGGTATAATACCAACATAAAAACAAAAATAAATGCATCAGTTGCTTGAAACAGTGAGGTGATGATGGGGTAATAACAGGAGTTCAATGGATGTCACCTTAACTCAGATCTGCAAACCTCCAGAGCTGCCCTGTCCTAACCCTGAGCAAACATCACACCCACACAGCCCCCAAACAGACCGAAGATTCTGTTCTTCGGTGGGGCAAAGGTTGGAGTCTGTCCCACACATGTGACTCAGGAATTAGTGCCAGAAATGAGGTCTGGATCTTTTGAAACTGCGTATTCTGAAACACAGTGAAAATAATCTTTCATATTTGAGGCCATAACTGTTCTTTTCTGGCTGAGCAGTCTCTTGACTAGGGCTAACACCAAAGGTTTAGAACCCTCCCCCAATTTTTCAACCATGCTCTTTTGTGGGGGTTGGGGGGGTCGGGGTCTCCTTTATCTTTATAGAGTTCAGTAGAAAGAAAGAGGCTATATTCGGCAAGGTTCTAGCAGCAGGTCCCACTGAGGGTGGCAAGCGCATGCCCCACCCCCACTCTCACGTTCTGGATCCAGACAGACAACCTTGGGACCCCTGACTTCCTTAGTCCCAAGGGCTCTTGGGAGATGGTTTAATGTTACTTTGCTGGGCTTTCTGGGTAAGAATCCAGGCTTTGGAGCATGATGGTTTGGTTAATTCTAGGTTCAACAATAGCAGCTGTGTGATGTGTTTTCTTTCTTTGTAAGATGACATACCGACGGCCACCTCCCAAGATCGCTGTGAGGAGGGCGGGTGGTGCTGTATCTGCAAGTGCTCAGCAAGGGCCTGGCACGGAGTCCACACTCCGTGGACCCTGGATCTACAGCCATGATTCTCTCTTCCTCTCCTCAGAGACCAGGTAGCTGGGAGAAACGTCAGGGCACAAGCTGCAGAGGACTCAGCCTGATTCTCTTCTGCTCTCCCGCCCAATTTCTTTTCTACGGAGGATGTGGAAGACTCTTCCCATCTGTTCTATTGCTCGATGTGGGTCCTGCCTGCTCCCTGGCCCTGGGAAAGTTCACGGCAGCACAGGACCACTTGAATGCCAACCCGTGGCACCTCAGGTCTGAAACACCCACCGCCATTACAGTCGGGCTCTTCTCTCTTGCTCAGTTTTTTTCCTCCCCTTCTCTCTCCTGATGCATATCTTGGGTCCCTAGGTCACTAACTTCCCTCTAGTAGTTTGTCCACAAAGTCATTGATCCCAGCCTCACCCCACAGCATCCAGTCAGAGGAACGAACTAGAAACAGCCTCTCAGCTCACACAGACCCCAGACAAGTGTGTCTTTTCTGCCAACTGGGTAGAGGACAGCCCAGACTTCTGGACTAATGGAGCCACAGAGGTGGCGGTCAGGCCCGCATGCCAAGCTCCTCTGTGTGCGTGACAATATGTCCAATGGCGGAGGGGGCACAGGAGAACCAGCTCTTGGAGGAACTAGGGCGTGTGCTTTAGGAGTCCAGACTTACCTAAAGAAATAATCGGAGAACTAAAGTAAGAATGACATCACCAAGTGTTAATCTGCTGAGCACGGAGGCGGCCAGAGCTGGAGGGAGTCACCAAAGGCAAGAAGGGTCTGTGTGAGCTGACATGAGATTGAAGAAAATTCCAGACAGAGACAGCTGAGCAGGGACATGAAGGGTGGATAGGATTTGGAATGTGAGACACGGTAAGAGGGGAGAGAGCATCCTACACACACAGGCAGGTAGACAGGGCCAAGCAGCAGTGAGGAGCCAGCTCTCTGGTAATGGAGGATGGGTGTGGAGGAATGGCTGTGGCCAGGGCCTGGTGAGGGTCATCCCACTACTCGGAGCGACTCCTGCCAACTGCCTCAGAAGCCAGGAGGCTGCCGTGTAACTGGAGATACCTGGACGTTGCTTCAGAGGCTGAGAGTGTGATCTCATCCAAGCTTTGGACTCTCACAGAAGGGACTCCTGTCAGCCCTCACAGGACTAAAGCTTTCCAGGATGCTTGGATGCAGGTGAACCAAAGCCCATGCTCCCACTGTGCGGAGTGTGGGAGCAAGACTCCACTCCTCACCCCCACTCACCATGTGCTTCACGGCAGACACAATCTGGGAGAAGATGAGCTTGCTTTCCGGCTCCGAGAGCTTCCCTTCTGTGCTAATTTTTCCAAAGAGCTCCCCACCTCCTGCATACTCCATCACCAAGTGGAGCTTGGATAGGGTCTCCACAACTTCGTACAGACGGATGATGTTGGGATGGTGCAGTTTTTCCATGCTGGAAATTTCACGGGATAGTAGCCGTTGGGTTTTCTGGTCTAACTTGGTCTTGTCCAGGATCTTAATGGCCACCTTTTCTGGGAGGAAAAAAAAAAAAAAAGTCAGGGGCAGTGCCAGTGTTCCTGGGTGCATAGAGAGATTTAGAACTGGAGGGGACCTAGATTGGCCCCTTGATTTCACTAGACACAGAAGGTAAATGGCTGTTCCCAAGCTCACAGAGCTTGTCAGCGGTGATGACAGCAATTCTTGAGTTGAGATCAGGGCTCATCCCTTGGATCAGCGTGAGTCTTCCACGCACAGATTTTGATGCCAACTCCTGCCTGCCAAGGAAGTTTCAGTTTGATCTTTATCCACTTTTCTGGATAAAGTTAAAGCTTCTTTTCTTAGCCCAGGTCAGACCCAACCCACGCCCTCTGCCTCCTCAGGCATCACCCCTGTTCACAGTTTCCACCACCGCGCACACAGCTCCATTCCAACTGTTACACAACTGTTTGTCCCTCCTAAAAAGGGACTGAACATCCCTGCCTGGGGCCTTTCCCCTATCTGGATCATTTCCTCTGCCTGGCTCACCACTGCTTCCCTGTTCTTTATGCAGGTAACTCCTGATGAACCTTGCGGACTAGCCTCGGAACATTCAGATTCTGTGTATTCTCTGTCCGATGATCTGAGCACACTGGCCTATAAATGTTGATTCCTTGTCTGTCTCCCCCTCCTACCCCTTCCTGTGTGGCTATATTTTATCTGACTTTGTCCATGCCAGGCACATAATGTCACAGTGCAGGCCACAGCGGCGCTCAGCGTGTGCGGAGTCCCGGGGAGGGCACGAGCAGACGGACCCGCAGCGGGACACGCAGCTGGAGGGAGGGGTCGCCAGTCCGATCGTTCTGGACTGTAGTTTGCTATTATGTATTGAAAGCCCTAAGAATGGCTGCACGTTTTGACCCAGCCATTTCACCTCTGGCAATTAATCTTAAAGAAATCATCTGACACGTGTACAAGACAGGACATGGAAGAAGACTTCTGTGATATTGGGAACAGCATCCAGCAAGACAGAGGGTTAAAATGAAGTCTGGTTCATCTATCTCTGTAACAGTACACCGTGCAGCTATCCACATAACGATGTGGATCTTTATCTGTTGAAATGAAGAGATGTTCAATAGAGAACAAGTGAGAAAAAATACAAGTATCCATTTGCATACATTTACATTTATATAAATATACATCTGCATACGAAAAAATCTGGCAACTTATGCACCAAAATGTTTAGATAATAGTTATTTTATTAATAAGGGGATCATGGGGCACTTGGGTGGCTCAGTCGGTTGAGCATCTGCCTTCGGCTCAGGTCATGATCCCAGGGTCCTGGGATCGAGTGCCGCATTGGTCTCCCTGCTCGGCGGGGAGCCTGCTTCTCCCTCTGCCTTTCACCCTGCTTGTGCTCGCTCTCACTTTCTCTCTCTCTCTCTCTAATAAATAATAAATAAAATCTTTAAAAAACAATAAGGGGATCATGGGTGGTTTTTAAAAATTTTTTTTACTTACCTGTATTCTCTAATTTTCCTACGATTAATTTATACAATTAACATAAATTGTGTAATAAAAGTGGTTAATGTTTGAAAATGATGAATCTATTCCAAAGTAAACAATTCATTTTTTGGTTCGAGTTGGACCAGACTTTCTATGAGGTGAGGAAAGAAGTTTCCGGGCAAGTAAAGGGGAAAACAGGATTGCAAGGCCCCCTTTGACCCACTTGCAAAACAACTGTTTTGAAGAACTTTGGCACAGTGGTTGTGGGCGTGAAAACAGATGCGGCTGGTTTGAAATCGGAGCACTGTTGGTATTAAACGTAGGTCCATTAGCGCTTCTGGAATGGAAAGGGACAGGGTCCACTGGCGTCTGATGTGACCACGCTTGCTCTGGTGGAGGCAATACTGGGGAAGAAGGAGACGAGCCATAAGCGAGCAGAACCCTTGGGGCTTACATAACCTCTGCAGGCAGAGTCCCAGGGACGGACACCCCCCGCCCCCAAGCCTGGAGGCATGCCGCTGCGCGGCTCATGGCTTTTCAACCATTCAGTGTTTAGGATTAAGATTCACTTCACCTGCTTAGAAACAGAAACTTGGTTTGGGTAGCCTGTTAGGTGAGCTGCTCTTTTAAGGGCAGGAATAAAGAGCTCCATCCTTGAATCCGGCAGATGGCCTGCAGAAGAGCCCGCTGCTGGCCTCCCTCGATCCTGACCCCGACTTCTGTGAGGGCGCGCGTCCCCTCTGCTGCTTGGCTGGCGGCCACACACTGTCTCCCACATTGCGAGCACCCAACAACCAGGTCATGGTGCGGTCAGGCTGATGTCACAAGCCTCCCTGGAGCGCAATCCTAGTCTTATTTTTATTCTATGTTTGAGTGGTTCTTGGCAAGGCTGCCGTCCCAGGGTAGGACCAGAGTAGGACAGGAGAGGAGCTGGGAGGTGGGGGACTTCTTTAAACTCTGCGCCCTGGGCACCCCGGGGCCTCACGCTCCTCCCCACCTGCTCCCTCCACTTTGTGTTAAATCAGACTATTGCCATGCTTGGATATCCACATAAATGGATAATCATAGAACACATTTTAAAAAGCCTTGGTATTCGGAATGGTTGCTAAGTGGCAGAAACTGCTCTTCCACGAAGAGCGAGGTCTCCACATCCACTCTTTCCACAAGTGTTCAGTGAGCACAGGTGAGCACCTACTGGGCACCAGGCAATAAAGAAGACACTGTCCCTACAGTCCAGTGAGGGACAGAGACTTTGAGAAACGCCCCTATTACAAGTGCAGCCCAGGGGAGGAAGGAGTACAGGCAGGAGAACGGCAAGGCCTTTCTGGGAAGGGACACTTGAGCTGCGGCCACGAGGTGAGGAGGGAGGCCCAGTATGTGGCCGTGGGAGCCACAGGCCTGGGCGAGGGACGACCTATGTGTTTGAGGACGGGAGGGGAGCCCACTATGCTGGACACAGAGAATGAGGGGAGTGGGCCCAAACCAGCCTTGTGTGGTCGGCAGGGTCGGAAAATCCAGGGCCTTGGAGGCGGTTTCAAGAAAGGCAGCCTTTATCTGTAGGACAGTGGCAGACGGTCCACAGTTTCAAGGGAGAGTATGATCATCTGATTTCCGTGTCAGAATAAGTACTCTGGCTGCATTGTGGGGAATGGATAGACGAATGGGCCTGAGAGCAGGCTGGTGGTTTAGGAGGTGATTATGGCAATCGCACAGACAGGACTCTCGTGTGCTGCCAGGGGAGAGAGAGAGTAGACACATTTGAGAGTAGCCCTCCCCTTTCTCCCAATCGAGTTAAGAGTCTGACACAGGTCCCGTGTAGTGGGCAACACATTCCTTAAACTAGGACTTGCAAACTCAAATATCTCGAGAGGCCAGAGTGGGGATAGGGTGGCAAGCTTACTGTAAGGCAATAGGGAGTAGGTGGGGATGCCGGAGTCCTGAGGAGTACATGGCCAGGTGCAAACTCCACCCCAGACAGTTGTCCCTGTTTGGAATGTAGACTCAGTGTTGTCCAATCTGATTTTTTCAAGAGAAGCCAGACATCTGAAAAATATTTCTTTTAAGATTTTATTTATTTATTTGACAGAGAGAGCACAAGCAGGGGGAACGGCAGAGGGAGAGGGAGAAGCAGACTTCTCGAGGCAGGGAGCCCGATGCAGGGCTCGATCCCAGGACCCTGGGGCCATGACCTGAGCCAAAGGCAGACGCTTAACCATCTGAGCCACCCAGGTGCCACAGACATCTGAATTTTTATGCAAATATTCCAATCACTAAGTGTCAGCAAAAATTCAAATTTTTAGACCTAGAGTGGACCAAGCAAAATATGTCTGTAGGACCAAAGGGACAAGGGGAGAAAATAGATACTAGAACACAGAGTGCTGTGTAGAGAAACTTGCCGTGAGAGGAGCTGAGATCTTCCTTCCAGACACACAGCCAGGCTGAGCCAACCTTATAGTGAGAGGCTGGGAGAACAGAGATCAGGCCCTCCCTCTCCTTCCTGTGGTCCCCTGCAAGAGACCAAAGCCAACTGGAACCCAGAGAACTAAGGAGACTTGATGTAGCCTGGGCAGAGGGCAGAATGAGGGAGGAGAGTGGATCTGGAAGGTCACTGGCAAAGCAGGCTTACAGGGTAAGTGTGTGGGAGGCAATGTGGTCATAAAGCAAGGGGGTGTGCCCCTAGTTTGGGGTCAGGGGACACTTGGAGGCTTTCTCTGGAATCCGACCATTAGCTAGAGGAAAGTAGAGAAGAGGCGATGGGGGAGGTTCTAATGGTAAGGATGTGTAGGAGAGAAGGTCTCGGAAGCAGGAAAGACCTTGATACCTTAAGGTATTTGTCTATATACCTTCTGATTGCCTTTCTTTATCAATAAAATGTTTTTGAGCACTGCTCTAATACATATATATATATTTATAAATTATATACATGTACTACTAATATATACATTTTAAATATATATAATCATAGAAATTAAAAAGATAGAATGACAAATAAATATAGATGGAAATTCTAATATTGCCTTCCCTCACCCAGTGAATCATTTTGGGCATCCCCTAGGGAATGCAGACCCTACTTTGGAGACCACTCAGGGTCACCAATGACCTCCAAGTTGCTAAAACTGATGGTCAGTTCTTAGGCTTTATCCCTCCCCCTTGAAACAACTTTACCACTTGGTTTCTAGGGCAGCACACACTCCTGGCATTTCTCCTAGCTCTTTTGTTTTTTTTATTATTGAAGCGTAGTTGAATATGATGTTATATTCGTTTCAGGTGGACCACACAGTGATTCAAGTTCCACACATGACTTAATGCTCACCTCGGTAAGTAGTCACCATACAACATTATTACGATATCATTGACTATATGCCTATGCTGTGCTTTTCCTCTTCATGACTTATTTATTTTATAACTGGAAGTTTGTAGCTCTTAATCCCCTTCACCTATTTTACCCATTCCCCATCCTCATGTCTGGCAACCACCAGTTTGTTCTCTGTATTTATTTTTAAAGATTGAGTTATTTATTTTAGAGAGAGTGCATATGTGCAAGTGGGGGAGGAGGCAGAGGGAGAGGGAAAGAATCTCAAGCAGACTCCCTGCTGAGCGCAGAGCCCATGGGGCTCGATCTCACAGCCCTGAGATCATGACCCTAAGATCATGACCTGAGCCAAAATCAAGAATCAGATGCTCAACCGACTGAGCCACCCAGGTACCCAGTGTTCTCTGTATTTAAGAATCTGTTTGTTTTGGGGAAAAAAAAAAAATGTTTGTTTTGTTTTTAGATTACACATATCAATGAAATCACATGGTATCTGTCTTTTCTCCTGCCTCTCCTACTTCCAAGGCTCCTTTGCTGTATCCTTTTCATCTCTGCAGCCCCTGAATGTTGGCTACCTGAAGGCGTCGTCCTTGGATTCCTTCCCTACAATCATTTCCTTAGTGATTCCAGATGCATAAACATGTCTGCCTGTATGATCTCTCCCCTTAGTTGTCTTAGTTTGGGTTCTGCCTGAAGCAGAGCCTGAGGCAGGGATTCAGGTGGACGAAGGAGGTAACCTGGGAAATATAGGTAGAAGAATGAGGAATGGAGATGGGAGAAGAAAGATGGCCAGGAAATGGTGTGTTACCAAGCAAGTACCAGTCAGCCCTGCTAAGAGTTACTGTGCCTAAATATCACGAGAAGAACTGGGGTATTTATATATCAACCACTGCCAGTAATTGGTGTCGGCTGCTCTGGGGGATATAAACTCCCATCTATTTCTGGCCTCCCATACATTCGGGAAGAGCAGGCTCAAGCAGCTAGAGAGAGCCCAGAGGCTAGGAGATGGTGAGACTGGCACGTGGAGGCCAGGCTCGCATGCACTGACGTGGTAAGGTGCTAGGAGACGTGACGTGTGTGTGTGGGAGACACCCACAGCACCTGCCATATATGTGTAATAGATGTGTAACAAGCATGCACGACAGAACATGTTCAATATTGTGCTCCTGATCTCCCCCCACCCCAAACCTGCCCCTCCTACGGTCTTCCTGATGTCAGCAAATGGACACTCTAGTCTTATGCTTGTCTAGACCACAAATCTTTGAATATCTGAGTCCTCTTTTACATCCCACTTTGAATTCGTCAGCAGATCCTGTTATCTCTACCTTCTAGACACAGCCAGAATCCAGCCACTTCTCAGCACCCCACTGCTGCCTTCCTGCTCCAAGCCACCGTTCTCTCTTGCCTGGATAATTGCAATAGGCTCCTCACTGATCTCTCTCTTTCTGCCTTTGACCCCTTCAGTCTATTTTCAACAGAGCTGCCGGGGTGATCCTATTAAAGCATAAGCCAGATCATGTCATTTCTCTGCTCCCTCAGAGGGCTCTGGTTTCACTCAGAGGAAAAGCCAGAGTCCTTCCTATGACATAATGACCCCACATGATCTGGTCACCGCTGTCCCCTGGCCTCAGCCCCCTGACCATTCCTGGAGTACCACAGGCACCCTCCCTCCTTAGGTTTGCTGTCCCCTCTGTCTGACCACTCTCTCCCCTACATTGGTGGCCAGAGAACGTATTTCTTTCAGGTCAGTAATCACCCCCTCAGTAAGGCTGTCCTGGCCAACTTATCTAAAATGTGGCCCTCACTGTTCCCTATGCCCCCCTTGATTTCCTTCTTATCACTTATCACTATGTAACAGAGTGAATACTTTCCTGACTTGTTTTTGTCTGTCTCTCCCCACTAGAATATAAGCGCCATAGGACAGAGATTGTTGTCTGTTTTGTTCATTGCTGTATCCCCAGTCCTTAGAAGAGTATCTGTTACATACACAGTAGGTGCTCAACAAATCTTTGTTGAATGAATGTTCTCACCAGCCCCACAAGAACCCAGGGTGAGTCTTACTGTCGCAGAGTAAACTCAGTTTGGCACTTGGCTCTTTCATTTACTATTTTGTTCCAGGCACCTTCCATGTTACCATAGACTCTTCAAATCCTGATTTTTAATGGCTATATAACCTTCCATCCAGCGTATATGCTTTTATTTACCTGACCATTCTTATGTCGTTGGATCACATCAGTGATTTCTAGTCCTTTGTGCTATAAAGAAGACCACAAGGAGCATTTTTGAGTTCTAGTATTTCTAATATTAGACTTATTTTTAGGATGGATTCACCAAAGCCACTAAGTAACCATTTTTAAAATAAGAAAACAAGCTTTAATTGCTGTTTTAATGAATGTTGTTCAAAGGAGATATTACTACTTTAAAGTCTGTGGGCCTTCTCTATGAAGCTTGACTCAAGACTGAGTTAGTCCCCAGTCCTGTCCGCCAGGAGAGGACAGCAGAGAGGACCTACCAGAGAATACTGCCATGCAACGCTCCCTCGAAAATCTCTTCCCTGCCACTTCTGGGTTTTCACAAGAAGTTCTATACTAATTCCCCAAATATTTGTTGAATAGTTATTATTTATAACCCATGTGGGGAAATTCTAAGGATCAAAATGCTGCAGTGACACCAAGGAGCCTGTGACCAGAACACCCAATATTTTCACTCTCCCCTGGATTTGTTAAGCCCCAAAGCTTTATTTCCCATTCATATTTCTTTTGGGCTCCAAGGTGGCTGTTGGACTCCATGACCTTCATGTTCCTCCAAGTCAGTGCTTCCAAATCTTTACTCTCAAATCCGTTTCTTCTCCTACAGTCACTCTTCACTGCTGAGTCGTTAACCCTCATCTTCCCAGCGGGAAACCTGGGGGTCACCTTCAATACCTTTTCTCCTTCCCTGCTCTTA
>NC_138375.1:31242753-31263332 GCF_054177405.1 Leptonychotes weddellii | reverse complement strand
CATTTCTCTGTTGCTCAGTGACCCGCCCTTGCGTTTTCTGTTGCTTAAACGTGCTCGTTGACCTGATTTTCCCCACTGCCTGTGCTTGGGGCCTCCCTCCCCTCTTCTGCACATGTGTCCCACAGCCAGAGGGTGACGCTGAACCTTTGACAGTGGGGCTACGCTGTGGCATGTCAGCTGTGAGGAGTGCATGTGGGTGAGGCCACCAACGCACCCAGTTTGCACAGCAGGAAAAGGCCATGTTCTCTGGAACTCAGGGAGCTAGGATTCAGTTGATTTGCAATACTGCAGATGAGAAGCCTGTGGCATTCGAGCAGGAAGTCACTACATAAATCTCCGTTGTTGTTGCTCATCTTTCTTCTGCCCTCCTCACTGAACAGCCTGTCTCCAGACTCAAGCCGCTTGCTTGCTCCTGGCTTGTGATCTCTCTGCTCAGCCTGTTATTGTCTCCACGGCGGACGTGTCCGTCGATTTGCTGTGCTCTCTGATACTCTCCCCTCCCAGAGACACTGGTTGGGACCTCAGGCTCTGCTGACACGGCTGTGGGACGCGTGACCCTAGAGGCTGCCGCTGACCTGACGTGGGCATGCCCTTGAACTCAGCGGAGGCCTCTCATTGGTAGCCTGTCACTGGTTGGCTGGGGAGCAATCACATTCTCTCTCTTTAAAATGGGAGCTGGCCCAGGATAAAACTAGCGGTAAGGAGAAGGGTAATAATGCCAGGACACCATGTAGACATGGGACCGGCAACCACCATTCCTGGCCAGGAGTCTTGTGACAGCTACACAGAGAAAGCCACTCTGCAGAATGAAGTCTGAAGATGGAACACTTTCATCAAGGGAAGTAGAAATGAAAAACCGTGAGGCCCCAGAGAAAGAGGAGATGGAGAGAGCACGATCTTGCCACTCACTCTGCTTCCCTGCTGTGGGTGCACAGAATTCCCCTGTCCACGATGCCCCCCCTTTCCACGTGAGCTAATTTGCGTAGGCTTCTGTTCCATGAACCCAATGATATGTGACTCAGCAGGCCCAAAGAACCTAGACTTTTCTGAAATCAGATTAATAATAGCATTTAATGAATATTTACTGTGTGCCCTGTCTAAGCATATGGTAGATATCAATACATTGCATGTTTAAATTTTATTCATGAAGAAATTGAGGCACAGAATGATAAGGTCACTTGTTCGGTGTCGCGCAGCAAGAGATAAAAAGAATAGGAAGTTCCACCCAGGCCTCCCTGATTCCAAAGCTAGGATCTTTCCACAATATTTATTGCATGCCCTTCTGCTACTTAAAGACACAGCTGTCACTGAGACCCTGAACAGGGAGAAGGACTGGCAGAAAGGAGGCTGCAAGATGAACCCACGCTAATTCTGCAAGGCGGGAGGACTAGATGAGGTCAGTGTTTCCCAAAGTGGAGCCTGTAACACTCATGGGGCACGGAATGATTTTCATGCAGGGAAACTGAATCACAGCATAAAAACATCATCCCCGTTTGAGTTATTCTTTAATTCTCCTAAGTAAGGCAAAGAGAAAGTCTCAGATTGGTTGTTGGTATGTTTTACTTCTGTTACTTGGCAATTTTCCTTGACAACTTCTTGAAAGTTTCTAATTAGCAAGAGTCAATCTTAGAAGTTCTCACCATACACACAAAAATCCTAACTCTGTGAGGTGACAGATGTTTTAAGTAACCTCATTACAGTAATCATTTTGCAATATATACAGATAGAAAATCACTATGATGCATATCTTAACCTACCCAATGTTACATGTCAATTATGTCTCAATAAAACCGGGAAAATACATAAATAAATAATAAAACTTTTACATTTGTTTCCATTCTACCGGTTTTTTACCATTACCTTCTATTCATAGCAAGTGACATTGGTTTTTCATTATTTAAATAATATTACACTTCCTTTTGAAGTAAGTTTATTTAAGTAAAAAAATCGAGTTGTACCAATGATGGTTTCTCTGTGCCATGTACTTTGCATGTCATTTCTGATTTTCCCAGCAATTCTAAGAAAAGAATCATTATCTCTATTTTATGGCTGAGGCAATGAGGGACCACAGAGTAAGTGCCCAGTAAGAGACTGAAGCAGGATCTGGAACAATTTGCCCGATTCTGAAGTGCCTGTTCTCCACACTGCCGCATGCTGCCTCCTCACCACTGGAATCCAACACCTGAACCCACACTCGGGAAACAGCTCCAAGTTGGCCACTTGGCGGCGTTCGCTCGGACTTTCGCCTCGCAGCCTCTCTGCTGCACTGGACACGCTCTCCTTTCTGGGCTCCTCTCCCGGTTTGTCTTTACCCACCTTCTCCTCTCCCCTTCCTGAACATGCTCCTCCTCTCCCTGTGTCTTAGCTCCATCTTTCATTCTTGCTCCAGACCATGGGTCCCAATCAGATTCGCGTTACAGCACTAGATCTACCTCTGTGGGTAAAGTCAGCACGGCCCCTGGCTGCATTCTGTACGTGAGGAAGCAGAGGCTCCCAGAAGTACTGGCATTTACCAGGGCAAGTCAGGTGAGCAGCCGAGACGTGAGGACGTGTGGACCGAGACACTTGGGCTCTGAGCAAGATGGAAGGAGACTTGGAGCTCCAGTGACTTGGGAATATGTGTGCACATGTGTGTGTATGTGAGGGTGCTTCTTATGTAGGGGCCGAATATAGGGATGGGATTGGGGGTCAGAGGAGAAAAGAAAACAAACGACAACTCTAATATAAAAGAGCAGCCCCAGGGGCGCCTGGGTGGCTCAGTCGTTAAAGCATCTGCCTTCGGCTTGGGTCATGATCCCAGAGTCCTGGCATCGAGCCCCACGTCCAGCTCCCTGCTCAGTGGAGAGCCTGCTTCTCCCTCTCCCACTCCCCCTGCTTGTGTTCCCTCTCTCGCTGTGTCTCTCTCTGTCAAATAAATAAATAAAATCTTAAAAAAAAAAAAAAAGCGGCCCTGGGGCCAAGGTGAGAAAATGTCAGTACAGAACTCGCAGGGACAGGGGAGTCTGTGGGTTTTAGGAAGTTGGTAAATTATACCAAGTTGCAAGTGTTCTTTTCCTGCCTTACACTCCCTAATGATCATCTCCAGGCTTCAGCTAAGTTTCAGGTGACATGGGGAAGTGCCCACACTGGGCTGGGCCAGCAAAGGGCTGCTGGGCTCTCTGCATAGTTCCAGCCTGAGGGCAGAGTGGTGGGTGCTGCTGGTCTGGGGTCCAGAGTGTCCGGAGCCAAGCCAGCATGGGTCTTTGGTAGAAGCAAGGAGCCAAGCAACAATGAGAAGTAGTACAGAGTAGACCAGAGCAGAGAAGGTCCTGAGATCCAAAGCCTTTTCCCCAAATATAACAGAAGTAGCAGCCTTGAGTAAGGAGGGGGGCCTGAACCCTGCTATCCACTGACAGTGGCGACCTGGGAGGCCTCCTGTGCCATCCTGTCTTTCTCTCTCTCTCACACACACAGAGGTTATAACTAAGGACTTGGGGGGTGCCTGGGTGGTTCAGCCGTTAAGCATCTGGCTTCGGGTCAGGTCATGATCCCAGGGTCCTGGGATCGAGCCCCCTATCCGGCTCTCTGATCCGCGGGGAACCTGCTTCTCCCTTTGCCCCTCCCCCTGCTTGTATTCCCTCTCTCGCTGTCTCTGTCAAATAAATAAATAAAATCTTAAAAAAAAAAAAAATAAGGACTTGGAAGACGAGTTGCCTGGGAACCAGCCACACCCCACTCCAGTTCTCCAAGGCCTAAACTGGAGAGGACAGGGTCCCCTCAACGTTGAGTGAGTTCATCCACATGGTACAATAGGAGAGTTTTTAGAGTTAAAATCTTTCAAGATTGAACTGCCGACACTATATTTAACGTCTTTGGATCTCAGTTTTTTCTTATCTGTAAATGGAAATAAAGATACTGACCTCACAGTGTTCCTGTGAAAATCAACTGAGGGAACAATGGAAGGTGTGTGACCCTCAGGGCCTCGGTGATGTCGCTTCACCTGCTGCCCTGGCCCTGGCCTCCTAACCCCTTCCCCAGACCAGCTCCCAATACCACGGGAGATGATCCTGGAAGGTCAGATCCTACCTTTGGTTAGGGAGTGAATCCCGAGCTTGACTTGGGAAAAGTTCCCACTTCCAATTTCCCCTCGGATTCGGTAGAAGCCAATCCGTTTCCCCAACGTGATCTCTCTCACCACCTTCTCATCCTGGGACATGTCCTGTGTCAGCTTCTCAAAGGGTGTCAGCTGACAGGGCTGCCCCTCCTCCTCGTCCTTGCAGCGCTCCCCCGGACCGCCGCTTTCCACGCTCTCCCGCCGATCCCACCTGGCATAGTGGGGTGTCACCAGGCCGCCTCCATTCGCGTACACCGCAGTCATCGTCCACCACAGGCTCACATCTCCGTCTCGGCCGAGAGGCACCGATGGAAGGCCACGTGAGGAGCAGCGCCAAGGGCCCAGGGCGTGGGTGCGGGGCGTTAGGGCCTGCCGGAGCCCCGTGTCCCTGGCAGCTGGCCTGCCGGAGGCACGTAGTCTCGTGGCTTCAGGGAGAGGAGGGCGGAGGCGAACAGGTGTGCAGAGCTTGCCCAGCCAAGCCAAGAGCTGCTCCCCTCACTGCAGACATTTCGCACCTTCCTTCACAGTGCACTGCCCAGCTCTCACTGTCCCAGCACACACACATCCAGTTACCATAACCACTTCCCTGATCGGGCTCCAGGAACCTTCTGGCTGCCCATGCGGTCCGATGCTCTGTGGTAGGTGACCGCGTCCCAGGACAAAGGCTCCAGTTTGCTATTTCCTTTGATGGCCCGAGAATCTTCCACTCTGGTGTGTGAGAGCTCCAGGGAGGCCCCCAGGTCCTTGCTGCTGGCCTTCGGCTCCCACCTCCTTCATTTTGCACTTCTCCTGCTGGCGAGTCACAGGCCCCGGGGACCCAATGATCTGGACCCCAGGAAAGAAGAAACTTGCAAATCAGCCTTCTGGTCACACGGGCTACCAGAGAAGGATTAAGTCCCTGCAATGTCACTTTAGCCGGCCTTTATTTAGATGAGCCTTCCTCTAAGCCGTGAGCTGTCTCAAAAATTTGGCAGGTGCTGATTCATCCTAAGAACAGAGAATAAGAAATTTTATTAGCCTACGCTAATGTACGGTACAAGATTTATAATGAAATGAAACTGCCTTGTAAGCATCAATCTAAAAAAAAAAAAACACTACACAAATTTCAGTTATGATTCTCAGTAGTAAATGCTTGATTATATATGATTTACTAAGAAGTAAATGTATACCCCCCCCCACTCCTCAATCTACATTTTAGAAAAGCCCTCACAGCCTGTAAATATTTTTAGCAAAACTATTTTTCTGTTTCTTGATATTTAGGAAAATATGCATGTTGCCTTGAATTGCTTTAAAGCCAGACTTTTAAAATAATAATATGGTACTAATGATGATAAAGATTTCCTATTAATATCAGTTTTCAAAAATTCTTACATTGATTCAAATAACAATGTGTTATATTTCCTGTTACACTGTATGTTCTTGTACAATTTTTCCTATATTGGTTGCTCCCACTCTTTATGTGCTATTTGATAACAAAGGCTAATTTTTCTCCTAGGCTTATTTTCTGGGTATTTCTGATCAGGTGTTAGCCTCCAGGCCTGAGAGGTCATTCTGAAGGTGCAGAAACCGAGGGTAGTGTTGCTGGAGGGCTAAAGCCTATGGCATCCTCAGTGAAGAAATACTGTCCAGCAGGAACATCTTCATGACTTTTTCTACTGCACCCTCCAGTAAAAAATAATCACTTTCTGAATTCCCACTGCCCTTTGTACATTTTCTAAAATGCCTTATATCCATGAAAGTGGGCACTGGGTTTAATTCATCTGTATGTTTTGCTCCCCTCCTCCCTCCCTCAGCATGGAGCCCAATGTTCTACATAAAGAAGGTGTGTTGAACTTGATTTTTTGGACTTGAGCATTCTGAACCAAAACCCGAGTGAACACGAGAGATTACCTTGGAAATGTGAATTCTGAATTCTGTTTGATGATATCACATTATTACAATTAAGTACAGAGTTGCTTATATTATTATTGTGGTTAAATATGGGGTTGCCAAATAAGATAAGGACAGGAAAGAGTAAACTGCCACCCAGCTCTGTTCCTCTTTTGGGACAGGGAGACAGGAAGCTGGAAGAAGGGTAAGGGATAAAGGTTTAAAAGGGACCAGGTATTAGTAACCACACACATCTCTAGGTTAGAGTCTGATTAGGATGTTTTAAAAGATGTTCTTAAGATAAAAGATCCTTAATTAAGTTGAGGAAAATCTAGTCACTGGTTCTTAAGTTTTCTGGGGTCACGTGCTCCTTTGAGATTCTCATGGAATCTATGACCCAATCCCCTAGAAATAAAAAGCATGCACACATAATTTGCATCCAATTTTAAGGGGTTAACAGACCCTTTGAAACCCATCCTCAGATTAAGAATCTCTATGAAGATCAAGTGGCCCTACATTTCCTCAGATCCCTGGCAGTTACCACACAGATGAGAAGTGGAGTAACATTAATTATAACATTATAATTCTGCAGCTTTATAAACTAATCACGCTGTCCCAACATTTACTTGAATTATCTCAGAAAGCTTATTTCAGTCCATATTTCCAAGGCCAGAGGTACCTTCTACTGGCTGTTAGGATTCCTGGCCCACCTTCTTGTGGAGGTGAAAGCTTAGTCAGAATTCCACCATCGCAGCACTGGGAGTTGTTACTGGGCTGCTTAGAAATGCAAAGTCTCCCCCATTTCTGCTCCTTCCAAAGGATCAGCTCTCCCCAAGACCCGCACCTCACCCATGCCTCCTGGAGCCTGCTCTGACTCCCCATGCTTGTCCAGGACTTTTCTGCTTTCCTGGGTCCCACGTGCTCCTGATTTGGGCTCTGTTTCTTGAACTCCATTCAAGCCAGGGATTTACAGTTGGGATTTAGACTTGCTACCCAGATTAACTTCAGGCGCCCCCAGGAATTCCTCCCCTCTCTCCTCCTAATTTGACACAGAGGGTCAGGCACGATTGTCAAGTGTCAGGCTTTATCTTGCATTGCATACCCTCTACCTGCAAATTAAATTTCTTACACAATGGCCTTGAAACCAACTGTCTTGCCTTAATGGCTAAGGAGATAGTTAATCTTCTGTTAAGATCAGATAAAAGACGTTTTTGCAATTTTGAAAATGTTGGGGTGGATTTGTATTGAGGATGAATTACAACTTGCTGAAACATGTAGCAAGCCAACTAGAAAAATTTTGAACCCCTAACTCATCCTACTCCAAAACAAATTCCAAATAGGTCACCTGAGTAAATGTAAAACAAATGAAACCATAAAATATTAGAAAAAATTAAAAAAAAATTTTTATGATCTCAGAGAAGGCCATAAAAGAAAACATTAGATTTGACTACATAAAATGATAACTTTGTTTGCCAAAAGGTAGCATAAACAAATAAGGCAAATTATTATTATTTTTTAAGTAGGTTCCATGCCCAGCGTGGAGCCCAGTGTGGGGCTTGAACTCACGGCCCTGAGATCAAGACCTGAGCTGAGATCAAGAGTTGGACACTTAACTGACTGAGTCACCCAGGTGCCCCAAATTTTAAAGCAAATTAAATGACAAACTGGAAAAGCTTGCCAACATATATGATAGACAAAGTTCTGATTTTTAGATAAACGATTTTTACAAACTGATTAGAAAAATACCAATATCTCCCCCCAAAAATGATAAAGAACATAAACAGACATTTCACAGAATATACAAATGGGTCTATAATATAGACAAAGATGCTCAGCCTCACTTACAACCAAAGAAATGCACATAAAACTACACTGAAATTAGATTTTTTACCAATAAATTTGGAAACTATGAAAACTTTTTTTTCAAGGTTTTATTTATTTATTTGACAGAGAGAGAGAGAGCACAAGCAGGGAGAGCAGCAGAAGGAGAAGCAGGCTCCCCACTGAGCAAGGAGCCCAATGCGGGGGCTCGATCCCAGTCCCTGGGATCATGACCTGAGCTGAAGGCAGATCCTTAACCGACTGAGCCTTCCCGGGCACCCCTACAAAAACGTTTTTGATAATGCACCGGCGAGAGAGGCTTTGGGGAAACAGGGACTCTCATTCATTGCTACTGAGAGTATAAAGTGGTACAAATGCTTGGAGGGCGATTGGGCTGTAACTAGGAAAGTGCAAGCGTACGTACCGTTTGCCTCAGTAATACCACTTCTAGAGTTAACTTATGCACGCTGCACAAAAATATACCTATTTCTAATATAAGGATTGCTAGATTGATATACACTACTGCATTGTTTTGCAGCAAAAACTAGAAATTGTGTTATGTGACCATCAGTAGGGAACTGGTTAAATAAACGACCATCTGTATATAATGGATTACTATGCACTTGCGGAAAAGAATGAGTTACAATATCCAAAAAGTACTGTGAAGAGATCAGTAGAATATATATAAACGTGATGTCAGGAGCGAGAGAGAGAGGAAGGCACCCCTAAGGACCTGCATCTGAGGAAAAGGACTGGGCTGGGGTCCAAAGTGAGAGAAAGGTGTACTTCTCACTATTTACTCTTTTACCTGATTTACATTTTTCCCATGTGCATGTATTTACACTTAAAAAAGAAAACAATTAAAAATATGTAATGTGTTGTCATCTTACACAATAAGTTTGCTTTATTTTGGTTATGCAGAGAAATTACTACACCTAATTCTCTAATATCTAATGGATTGTTTTTTAAAGTCAAAACATAATTAGGAATTCTGATTAAATACAGAAAATTTTATACTTTCATTTATTTCTACTTCCTTCCAAAAACCACAATAGGAATAGGAGGAAAAAGGGCATAAACTCACAAGGACAAAGAGAATAAGAGACAGGAGAGCAGCCGATGTGAGATGTCAACATGTTTCTATGGGGTTGGAAAGCAAATTGAGGAGCAGTAATTTGGCAAAGACAGTGACAAAAACTGCAACGTCTATCTCGTTGACATGCCACCGAGATTCACCTTTCTGAACACTCGAAAGACTTCAAACTCTGAGAGACCAAGTGCCTCCACGTTTGGAGAAATGAAGCAGACCAAAACACACGGGAATTGTTTGAAATGTGGAGCAGTTAAGATCCCCAGCCCTTTTTCAAAGCCAGCTTGTTACTTTCTCCTCCTACCCACAGCCCAGCTCAGGAGTGCAAGGCCCAGGACAGAGGGTTCAGTCAGACTCCGAGTTGTGGGGTCCCCCATCGCCTTCTCTCCGTACCCCCGCACTCTGAGTTTCCAGAATGGAGAGAAACACGTGGAGAATCTTCCAGGTAGGGGATTCCTCTTTTCTTTCTTTTTCTTTCTTTCTTCTTTCTTTCTTTCTTTTTCTTTCTTTCCTTTCTTTCTTTCTTTCTTTTTTCTTTTTCTTTTTCTTCCTTCCTTCCTTCCTCTTTCTTTTTTTTTTATTAAGTAAACTCTATCCCCAACGTGGGGCTCAAACTCATGACTCTGAGATCAAGAGTCACCAGCCAGGTGCCCTGGATTCCTCTTTTGGATAAACTAAATAGCTCAAGAGGAAAGATCTCCTGAAACCAGTATTTGCAGATTCTTCAACACAAAAGCTGCCTGACCACCTGGTGCCCCGGTTCACTTGCAGGCAGGGGGCTTCCAATCAGATTTTAGTGCCTTCTGCTTTGAATGAATGTCCAGTCGAGAAGCACCAGACACCCGAGGAAAGGCTCCAAAATGAAAGAAAGAAACCATCCTCAATCAAAACAACAAAAACCAAAAGGAACATGAAACAGAGCAATGCAGGAAGCAGAAGACCAAAGAAAAGATATTGCATCTATAAAAAACAGGACAAAATGCTAAAAGAAACAAACACAAACCCTCAGAGAACCAAAAAGAGCTCTTTTTGAAAGTGAAATTAAATAATTTGATTGAAGATTTGTTAAAAAAAAAATCTAGAAGACATGAACAATAGAGAAAAAAAGAAAATTAGGTAATCAACTCAGGAAATCTAACAACTAATTATTAGAATTTCTAGAGTTGCACTATTGTATCCCCAGTAAAGTAAGACATGGTGCCTATTGTACTTGAATTGCCAACAAATTTCAGAAATTTCAAAAATAGTAATGAATAAGGGAAAACTCCAGATTCTCAGATATTCCAATAGAATAAAAAAAATAGAAGAAAAAAAATCTAATGGAAAGATAAATACCATTTGGGTAAGTGTATAATGAATACTGTTTTTATTTTACATAATTTTTCCCCTAAAGACTTTTCTTAGATGTTTGGAAATAGAAATCCTGGTTATAGGTTGTGGGGTTGCTATAAATAGCTTATTTTCAGATTACTTTCTAGGAGTGTTCCAAAACATCAAGTTACATCATGCTGAAAATATGCAAATGATGGAAATAGTGACATACCTAACTGCAGATGAAATCACCCTTTTCTCAGATGCATTTGTTGGGGGCTTTACCTTTTGCCCTTTTGATTTTGACCAATTTTTATGGACATAAATGAGAGCTTAGAAACCCAACCAGCCAAAAACATGGAGTCACATCACTGTAGATCAAAGCTTCTGGAGGAGGCAGACCGGTCTTTAATTATTAGCTTACTGTTGCTGAATAGCAACGCATTAAATAAGATTAAAGAAAACAGAACTTACTTAGTAATTCATTCTCTTGACTTGCAACCCACTGGGAAGAGTATATCAAAGAAAACTGTCTGGCCTTTGTTCTCTTTGTCTGAGTTTAAATTACAAAACTTCTGCACAAGGTTTTCAGACAACCTTTTCATTGGCCGGCAAGGACAGGCACTGGTTTGCTTAGAGGAAAAGCTGGGTTTTCTCTGTGTGGCACAGGATCCAATGATAGACAAATTCCATTTAATCCCTTTTCAGGCACGGTGCACCCTCAGGGAGGATCTTGAGGAAATAGGTTTCATTTAAAAATATATTTTACCACTTAAAAATCATTTGTACTGCCTTAGCTTTTGGCCTGAGCTCTTTATTTCTCAACACACATGTCAAGATCTTCATGGGGGGCCATTGGGAAATTTTGAAGCAAATGAAAAATCAATGTGAACTGGGTGTGCCCTAGGGATGAAGAGCAGTGTTGTTCCTAACAGTACCTCTCACCCTGCTTGATCTTACAGGCTACTTTACCAGCCACTCAGCCCAGGTCTCCCCCATTCCACTTACATCCACCATCCATGCTCAGTCCACCCAGTCTGACGAACTTACTACATCAGCTCTCCCCACATGGAGTTCTACCACACGTGAGGTTCCCTCAGCCATCAAGGTCAACCTCAACCATCAAGGTCACAGACTCAAATACCTCGAGGACCAAGCAGGTGTTCTATGGGGCTTAGTGTAATGCCCAAACCTTGCTTAGTGCCTATCCCAAGCATGATGAAGAAGCCCACATTCAGTTCTAGCCAGAGTAGTTATGCTAGAATGCAGGCTTATTTTCACCTGGACTTTTGTTTAAAAGCAGCTGGAAATCAAGAATTTTGGTGAACGCTCTCAATTTTTAAATGGTGGATTAAATTTTTTAAAAATACTCTGTGGCCAAGGAAAACTGAACCATCAGGCGAGATTTGGCATTCAGGTTGTCAATTTGCTGAGTCTGCTCTAGGTTTTCTAGGAACATCACCAGAAGAAAAGGGGAGGGTCATCCAAAGGTCCACAGTCAAGGTCACCTGGGAGTGACACATATGATACCACTCAGCTATCTGCATTAGTACTTTACAGTCTTGTATTTAAAACACACACACACAATCTGTTTTGTTCATTTGCTTGTTTGATTCAGCGTTCTTGAAGCTTATTTAACTGTCTAATTCATTCTCACAGAATATCTTTTTGTTGTTAGCATTTTTCTTTTTTCTTTTTTTTACAGATTTTATTTATTTATTTGACAGACAGAAAGATAGAGTACAAGCAGCGGGGGAGTGGCAGGGAGAGGGAGAAGTAGGCTCCCCACTGAGCAGGGAACCCGACGTGGGGCTCGATCCCAGGACCCTGGGATCATGACCTGAGCCAAAGGCAGATGCTTAACCAACTGAGCCACCCAGACATGCCATGTCATTGGTATTTTTCTTACAACTCTGCCCTCAGAGTTAGACAAAGCTATAAAATACTCAACTATCCATTAAATACCTGTAGGAATTTGGGTCCCAAGAATAAAATTAGTAAAACTATTCAGTATAGAATGAAACAAACAAACAAGCAAAAAACGGATTTAGTTGAGTTTATCCACAAATGTGGCAGGCTGGCTGGGAGATGCCTACTTCTGTGACATCTAGAATGACATAGTTACTTAGTGATGAAGTATCTTTTAACCTTGGGAAGATTTATCATCAAAACCAGAAATGTTTAAGAGACTCAAATCTCATAGTATTAATACTTTTGTTTTGATGATGTATGGAGTTAGTATTTTATGTACTTGCAATGTGAAGAAAAGTTAACAGAATAAATAACAAAAAGCTTGGTGATTCTAATTTTAAATGAAGAATTGAATAATTGGTTTAGATTTATGGTTTTGAGTTGAAATTTTATTGTTCATAAATAGCATAGGAATGTATTTAAGAAAATGTAAGGTTTACCCTGTTTATATGTATAAATCATTATATTTATAAAAATTAGTATTTTGGAAGTATTTTGTTAATCAAATAAAATACTTTAAAAGGAAATGAACTAAATTATAGATACAGTTTAAAAGCTTTAAGTGGGATCAAACATTAATCTTTAAAAATGATTGTTAGGGACGCCTGAGTGGCTCAGTCGTTAAGTGTCTGCCTTCGACTCAGGTCATGACCCCAGGGTCCTGGGATCGAGTCCCACATCGGGCTCCCTGCTCAGCAGGAAGCCTGCTTCTCTCTCTCCCACTCCCCCTGCTTGTATTCCCTCTCTCACTGTCTCTCTCTCTGTCAAATAAATAAATAAATAAATAAATAAATAAATATCTTAAAAAAAAATGATTGTTAGATGAGAAACAGGACGACTTTTTTACACCAAGTACAAAAATAAGCTCAAAATGGATTAAAGACCTAAATGTGAGACCTGAAACCATAAAACTCCTAGAAGAAAACATAGGGGTAACTTCTTTGACATCGATCGGCCTTAGCAACATTTTTCTAAATATGTCTCCTGAGGCAAGGGAAACAAAAGCAAAAATAAAAAGCTTTTGCACAGTGAAAGAAACCATCAACAAAACAGAAAGTCAACCTACTGAATGGGAGAAGATATTCACAAGTGATATAAATGATAAGGGGTTAATATCCAAAGTATATAAAGGTCTTATACAATCCAACAGGGAAAAAAACCCACAAATAATCTGTTTAAAAATCGGCAGGGGACCTGAATAGACATTTTTCCAAAGAAGACATACAGATGGCCAACCGGCACATGAAAAGATGCCCAACATCATTAATCATCAGGGAAATGCCAATGAAAACCACAATGAGATATTATTTTACACCTGTCACAATGGCTAAAATCAAAAGGACAAAAATATTGGCGAGGAGTTGAAGAAAAAGGAACCCTCATGCACTATTGGTAGGATGGTAAGGATGGTGCAGCCACTGTGGAAAACAATATATGGAGGTTCCCCTAAAAACAGAAATACCGTATGATCCAGTAATTCCACTACTAGGTATTTACCCAAAGGAAACAAAAACGCTAATTCAAAAAGATATATGCATCCCCAATGTTTATTGCAGTGTTATTTCCAGTAGTCAAGATATGGAAGCAACCCAAGTGTCCATCAATAAATGAATGGATAAAAATGTGGTTTATATATACAATTATTAAGCCATAAAAATCACTAAGCCATAAAAAAGAATGAGATCTTGCCATTTGCAACAATATGGATGGACCTAGAGGGTATAATGTGAAGTGAAATAAGTCTGACAGAGAAAGACAAATGCCTTACGATTTCACTTATATGTGGAATCCAAAAAACAAAACAAATAAACAAAAAGCAGAAACAGACCCACAAATATGGAGAACAAATTGATGGTTGCCAGAGGGGAGAGAGGTGGAGGGATGGGAAAAGGGGTGAAAGGGAGTGGAAGATACAGGCTTCCAGATATAGAATGAATAAGTCACACGGATAAAAGGTACAGCATGGGGAACATAGTCAATAGTATTGTAAAAATGTATAGTGACAGATGGTAGCTAGACTTGTGGTGAGCATAACATAAGGTATAGACTTGTTGAATCACTATGTTGTACAACTGAAACTAATGTAACACTGTGTGTCAACTCTAAGTCAACTAAATAAAAACAAAGTTCCAGAAAAAATAATTGTTAGATGAAATGATACGTTTGGGATGTGCTTCAAAATAACCAGGAGTGGAGGGAATAATGGAAATTTAAATGATACAAGATTAGCCATGAATTGATCATTTTTGAAGCTGGGTGATGAGCACATGGAAGTTTTTAACATTCTTTGTACCATTTTTCTATCTGTTTAAAATTTTCTATAATGTTATTTTTAAAAGGATTGTTAAAATTTATTAGATCAAAAATATATTTGTAATTTTAAAATGTTAGATATTTTACAACAGTGATAAATGGATGGATGGATGAATGACATGACATGACATGACAGTCCTGTGATGTGGGGTATTGTCATCTCCTTTGCATAGATCAAAACAAAAACAAAAAACAAAACTAAGCCTGACTAAAGTTCAAGTTGCTTTTGCCAACAGACACATGAAAAGATGCTCAACATTACTCATCAGGGAAATGCAAATCAAAACCACAATGAGATATCACCTCACACCTGTCAGAATGGCTAAAATCAGAAACACAAGAAACAATAAGTGGAGGATGTGGAGAAAGCACATTCTTGTGCACTGTTGGTGGGAATGCAAACTGGGGCTGCCACTGTGGAAAACAGTATGTAGGTTCCTCAAAAAAGCTAAAAATAGAACTACCCTATAATCCAGAAATTGCACTAGTGGGTATTTATCCAAAAATACAAAAAAAAAAAAAAACCCCAAAACAAAAAACCACTAATTCAAAGGGATCCATGCACTCCATGTTTATTGTGACATTATTTACAACACCCAAATTATGGAAGCAGCCCAAGTGTCCATTGACAGATGAATGGATAAAGAAGATGTGGAATATAAAATATAATTCACTGAATAATCCATCATTCAGCCATATTATTGAATATGTATATGAATATTATTCAGCCATAAAAAATAAGGAAATCTTGCCATTTGCAATGACATGGAAGGAGTTAGAGAGTATAACGCTAAGTGAAACAAGTCAGAGAAAGACAAATACCATATGATTTCACCCATATGTGGAATTTAAGAAACAAAACAAGCAAAGGGGAAAAAACAGAAAAGAGACAAACCAAGAAACAGACTCTTAACTACAGAGGACAAACTGATGATTACCAGAGGGGAGGTAGGTGGGGAGATGGGGGAAATAGAGGGAGATTCAAGAGTACACTTATCATGATGAAAAAAATAAAATTATTTTAAAAATGGAAATACGTATTTAAGTCAAAAGAAAAGGAAGCTGCCTTTGATTTCTTGACTATTAGCTCCATGAGGATGAAGATTGTGTAAGTAAGGCTTGTAACATGTAGAACCAGGAATTTTAAACACATAAGGAAGAGAATGCTGTCATGCTCCATAGCAGAAACCCAAGGCCTTCCCCGTAAAGATTTTAATCTCATCTGTAATTCATTTCCAAAACACAAATCTTCCCATCTCCTCTGAGGAACTATGCCAGCCTCTAAACAAATAAGAAATGACATTAAGGTACAGGATGGATAAGGAATAGCCTTAAGGTGCAGGATGGAATCATGGATTGACCCACAAGCAGGTGGCCCTGAGCAGAAAAACAAAATGTTTTGTCTCCTCAGAAATAATGAATTTAGGAAACACAGTGTGGGAACGTTCATGCCTATTTGCAGCTCATTTATTTTTAGGGGTCTAAAAATATTTGCAAGTCAAAGCAGAAACTGCTCTTTTGCTGCCTTAGAACTTTCTTCAACTCTGATATAGTATGTTCACTAGGAAGCAGGGAATAATGTTTGAGTGTTGGCCTCAGGAGAAATAGGAAAACATTGTCCTTTTCTATTTGAGCAGAACTCAAGAAAGTTAGCCTGACAGGAGGCTGGAGGGCGAGGGTCAGGGAAAGGGAGAACAGTGTTCCAGAACAAAAGCTCTTACTTTTACCATATAAAAGGTTCAGGTGGATTTGGAACCTTGATGACGAGCCTCCCATACCTCAGTGATCCCTTCACACTGACAGTTCTTAAATATTTACCCAATAGTAGAGGTAAGTAAGGGTAGTGATGACAGGGAACAGGACAGAAGTCATCAAACATGAAAAAGTGAGCTCATGTCAGCATACAATGGCAATCTGAATGAACAGAATAGAGAATTAAAAAAAAAAAAGATCTTGTGGATTATGGAAATTTCCCATGTAATAGACATGGCATTCTAAACCACTGGCAAAAGATAAATGATTCCATACGGGGTGCTTGTGGAGACTGAGCCAACAGGTGGTTCAGGTAGGCTTCCGCTCTCCCAGCACCCCAAATTCTCCCATCAGATTCCCCCATTCTCTGATACTCATGTTTTCTTAAATTAATGTAAACTTCCATGCAAAAAAACACAGAGGCTGACACCTTTTCTGGTAAGATTACTATCCCAAGACACATACATATAGAAATTGGAGAGTCACTACTGGGTGTTTGGACACGCACATATGCATATATGTGTCCATTTGTGTATTCACTGAAAAAGGTCTGGAAGAATATAGATTGAACTAGTGGATGACAACCTGGCAGGGATGGAGACAGGGAGTGGGTGGTGCAGAGTTGGGAGTAGTGAAGAGGATTGTAGTAGAGGCTGTTATTTGTACCCCCTCTATCTGTTCCCTTTCCTTCCCTCCCTTCTTTCCTTCCTTCCCTTTCTTTCTTTTTCTTTCTTTCTCTTTCCTTCCTTCCTTTTTTTCTTTCTCTCTCTCTCTCCCTTCCTTCCTTTCTCCCTTCCTTCCTCTTTCTCTTTCTTTCTTTCTTTCTCTTTCTTTTTCTATTCTTTTTCTTTCTTTCTTTCTTTCTTTCTTTCTTTCTTTCTTTCTTTCTTTCTTTCTTTCTTTCTTTCTTTCTTTCTTTCTTTCTTCCTTCCTTCCTTCCTTCCTTTCTTTCTTTCTTTTTCTTTCTTTCTTTCCCTTTCTCATAGCACTGATTCTTAGCCCCAGCCCACATCAAAATCACCACCAAACTTTTTTAAAATGCAGAAGCCTAGGCCCTGCTGCCAAAGATTCTGATTTCAGTGATCTTAGGAGAAGGCATAATTTTTTTGTCTGTTTTTGGTTTTGTTTTGGGGTTTTTTTTGGTCCGTTTTTAAGTTTCCCAGGTGATTGTGTTGCATAACCAGATATGAAAGCCATTATTCTACAACAGAAAAGTTTTATCTGGGCACCATGTTATCTTGCTGATGATGTAGTTCCCAGTCTCCCTTCTGGTTCAGCTTAGCCATGTGCCTGAGTTCTGGTCATCAGCTGTGAGCAAACATGACAAATGCAATTCCAGACTGTGCATTTAAAAGGGAAAAAGCATGTCATCCTCCTCTTCTTTTTTCCCTTCTTCTTGTTGGCTGGAATATGGATATGGTGGTGTAGATGGAAATAGCCATCTTAGACCAAGATGGAAGACATGCATTGAGAATGGCAGAGCCACAAGAGAGGAGGAACCTGGGCCCCCCTCGCTGTGCAGCCACCATATCAGCCTGGGATTTCTTACTTGTAGATTTGTTGTGAGAGAATTAAGATTCTACCTTCTTTAAGCCTCCATTGTTTTGACCTCTGTTAAAGAACCTAATATTTTTACAACCTGACGTTATACAATATTTATAGTGTTTACAAAATGAACTTGTTTCATTTCTTACTCCCTATGTTTCCATATTATTTGAAAGTCTTATAACATGTGTAATCACTTTAAAAATGAGAAGTGTATATATCCATAGAGAGAAAGTACTTGGGTCAAGGAGAGAATAAAAATTGCAGAGACTTCAGATAATGGTTTTCTGATATATCAAAATATTTCAAATTATTTATACCTTCATACAAAGAAAATTCACAAATATTTATTGAGGCCTGGTCATATGAAAGAAACTAAGGTGTGATACGAATAACTATGTCATTTTTTAAAAAGCACCATAATAAGTTACTTTTGAGGAACAAATTAATTTCAACAGAAAAATATCATCCATACTTTTCAGGTGATATTGTTAATCTAAATTTCATTGGTTGAAGTTTTGTTTGTATTTAACTTGATAGAATTTGTTTTGCTTTATAGCTGTAAGTATAAAGACTTAGGGTTAGAATGAGGTTAGGGTCTAGACCTTCCCACTAAATACCTGTGTGACCTGAAGCAAATCCCTTCCCCTCTCTGGGATTCAGTTTCTTTACTGGCAAGTGAGAGTAATGGACCCCGTGAGGTCTACAGAATCATTCCCTGACCTAAGGTTCTTGATTTTAACAATATCGGATGAATTCCAAAGCATCTGTGAAAATAAACCCTCTTGAAGTTCAAGTGTCACATTGCCCCCTTCTGGACCTTTGTAGCATTCACATGAATGAGATTATTAAAAATCCATAAGCCGACATGGACATGCTGAAATATTGTAGGTCAACTCTTTTCCCCTCACAAACAGTTTAGAAAGCCCAATTTGAAGGTTTTCCAATAGAATTATTACAAGACAACCCAGGAAAGGAGAAAGGGCAAAGGGCATCAAAGGAGTAGGTGTTGACAGCGGGGTGGGGCTGGACTCAGGAGAGTTTTACACACAGTAGTATCGCCTTCTCTTCCCCCCAATACGATAAATATTATTGGTTGGCCTTTATCAAATGTCTACTATGTACCAAGAACTAATTTTTTAACTAATTAAAAAAAATCCTTCCAACAACTCTTCCAGCTAGGCCAAGAATATCTGTGTCCTGAGTGGCTCCTGCTTCTTCCCACAATTTTACCCTTTTTCCTCTAAGTTTTCCCCATCCTGTGAAGATGGCTCCCTTCCCATTTCCTTCTAGAAGCATTCTTTGACTACTTCTTCCTGTGCCGCTACTAAGGAGACCTGCATCTCCTTAACTGGTCCTTGACTTCCAAGATTTTTTCACTTTGTGTGAGTCAGGCTTTCTCACAAACTCTCCTTGGGAACAGAATCCATGTGCAGGGCATCATGCCTCCATCACCGAGAACAGTGCTGCTCACACTGGGCTTGACAACACACAATATGACTATCTCTACTGCATCCTCCAGTTACTTCCTCTGTAGGGGAAATTGCTTGTATTTTGGGTGGTAATCTCTCATATTTACTCTAAAGTAGAAAAAACAAGCTTCTGATTTTCTTCTCCAAATGTGCTTCTTTCACACCTTGGTAAATGATCACAGATTGGTAAATGACAACACATCCTTCCAGCTAAAGCCAAACCCCTTGATTCTTCTTTTTACCTTATATCTCGTGTTCAATCTGTCAGCAAATCCTATTGGCTCTACCTTCAAAATATGTCCACAACACAGTCACTTTATCCCATTTTACCCAAATCACAATCATCCCATTATGACCACTGAGTCCAAGCCACAATCAGGTTTAATTGGATTATAGTAACGGTCTTTATAGCTCGTCTCAGAGCTTCTGTCTTTACTTGCCCCGTGCCAACCTCCAACATGGTCTGTCTCAAACAGGGCATCTAGGAAGATCCTTCTAAAAGATGTCAGACCATATTACTACTCTACTCAAAACCTTCTGATGGCTTCTCTTCTTCCTCAGAATAAAAGCCAAGACCCTTAAAATGTTCTTCCAAGCTCTGCCCAAGGTGGTCTTCCCTCTGGCATCATCTCCTCCAGTCTCCCTTTCACTCCACTGCACTTCAGCCACACCAGCCCCCTCACTCTTGCTGGACAGCAGCAGGCCTGCCTCCACCTTCTGCAAACTCCTACTGATCCTTTAAGGTCCACTTTAAGTGTCACCTCTTTCAGGAAGCTTCCCTACCCACCTCACCCTAAACCAGCTGGAGTTCTCCTTTGCACTTCCAACATCTGTGGCTAGCACTGTGGGTTGCTTCACCTTTTTGTACAATTACGACTTCTACATCAGACTGTTTATCTCATCAGATTGTAAACCCATAAGGATAGTGATTGTGTTTGACTTAGTTGGACTATATTCATGAAAGCCATAGTAATCAAGAAAGTGTGTAAGGATAGACCAATAGATCAAAATAAAGGGTCTAGAAATTGACCTACATATACATGGTAAATTGTTTTTCCACCAAGGCACCAAGCCAATTCAATGGAGAGAGGGAACACTTTTTTTTTTTTTTTAAACAAATGGTGCTGGACCAACTGGATATCTGTGCAAATAAAAGTTGAATCTTGACTTTTATCCTACACCATAACCAAAAATGAATTTGAGATGGATCACTGACCTAAACATAAAACCTAGGACCATAAAGTTTCTGGAAGTATACATAAGAGAATATATCCTGGACCCTGAAGTAGGGCAAGGTTTTGGACTAGATACGAAAACCACAAACCATAAAAGAGAAAAAAAT
>NC_138375.1:31211625-31242653 GCF_054177405.1 Leptonychotes weddellii | reverse complement strand
TGACCTAAACATAAAACCTAGGACCATAAAGTTTCTGGAAGTATACATAAGAGAATATATCCTGGACCCTGAAGTAGGGCAAGGTTTTGGACTAGATACGAAAACCACAAACCATAAAAGAGAAAAAAATTGGTAAATTTGACTTCATCAGAACTAAAAATTTCTGGGTATCAAAAGATACCATTTAGGGGCACCTGGGTGGCTCAGACGGTTAAGCGTCTGCCTTTGGCTCGGGTCGTGATCCCAGGGTCCTGGGATCGAGTCCCGCATCGGGCTCCCTGCTCCTTGGGAGCCTGCTTCTCCCTCTGCTTCTCTCTCTCTCTCTCTCTGTCTCTCATGAATAAATAAATAAAATCTTAAAAAAAAAAAAAAAGATACCATTTAGAAAGCTGATAGATCACAGATTACACTACAAATCTAGGGCTCTAAACAGTATCTGGCGCACAATAAATGCTCAATTAAATATTTGTTGAACAAATGTATAAAAGACCTGCCTCTTTCCCATCACAACACACAGCTATTCTAACGGGTACAGCCAGCCGAGATGTCAACCCCCTTCGACTGTTGAGGGGACAGTGGTAGCTAGGGGGAAAGAAAAGTACCAAGGTTTGTTAGTAGAAATAAAATGTGTCAAGTCGGCAAACTCGAGACATTGTCTACAGATTATGAGGATTTACAGTGAATCAGACAAGATAAGGAGTGGATAACTATAGAACATTCACATAAGTAAATTAGCTCAAAATACAGGTGTAATTTCACCAAATGGAACAGAAGGCATATATCTCGGTCTTCATTGCCTCAGTGATGCTAATTTATAATGAGAACTGTAGATGCTGTAACTAGCAAATGAAGGTGGAACTACCAGTGTTTTACCCAGAGGAGCTGGGAGGAGTTTTATCACAAAAGATGGCGTCAGTAAGGGAAAAAATCAGGTAAAAAGGGTTAAACTGTTCCTATATGCTTGACTGTGCTTCTGGGCATGGCATAGACCCAGGCTAATGAGACATTCCTGTTTGCCTAAGACTATCCAAGCATTTCCCAATGTAATCAATATTAGCTGCTTTTTCACTCTCAAAAGTGTCTTTGTTTGCATGATATATAGTGTGATCATCCTACTTATATGTGTTATTTCTTCCTCTTACTTTATTTTTTCTTCCTCTTCCTCTGGATAGTCCCTGAGGATAAGAATAACCACATAGTTGCATATCCATTGTGTTGTTTTACTTGTTAGGATCACTCCCTGGAAGGAATCTCAGGCCAAATAAGAGTGAGTGCTCATTCTCCTGATGATCAGTGTATGACTGGGTTGAGCAACTGTAAACCTGGTGTTTTGATTGGTTCCCTGCTCCCTACTGTAACCATGTGAACGGGACAGTGGGAATCTTCAGTGTTATTATTTTGAATTAACAGAGTTCTATTTTTTCCTAAGAGCACCAACTTTTTAATCAATATTTTAATTGACAATTTCATTTTAAACCACAATATATTAATCAATACTCTTTTAAAGACATGGGAACTGAGGCATGGAATGATCCAACTAAATGACTTGTCTGGGATCATTCAGGGTAAAATTATTTAGATGAGACTCCTATTTATGATCAATTTATTTTCAGTTCACCTTCACCACCATCATTCATTCATTTAAAAATTAAGCACCAATAATGTGCCATCAACTTCCTCTCCACATGATGCATCATTCAGGACCCAAAGTTCTGAACATTCACTACACATGCATGACTTAACAGAGGCAATCTGCTGCTGAGAAAAGAACATCAGGTACTAATGTTCAATGTTTGAAGTAAGTTCTATGCTTCTACTAGAAAACAATTGACTGAAGGGAACTTGCAGTTATACAGTAAAACAAATCTTAATAACTCCTGAATTGTACTTTAGGGGTCCAAGCAATAGTGGGTTATGAACACCTAGGTGGTGGGGGGGGAAGGTTCTTGCATACAGTGATGGAAATAATCATTCAACCTTTCTACTGTATCTTTCTGATCTAAAGATTTTTTTTTAAGCCTCAAAAAGAATCTTTAATGATGCTGCTCTTTTACATGATAAAACCAACTAGGAACAGTCTTTAATTTTAGTGTTCTGAATGGCTTATACATTTATAGTAGCAACATCACCTTTGGTGCCTTTGATTCCTGAGCCCATTGATCTGCCACAGCTTTGAAATCTCAGATGGGAATTCATTCATATGAACCTAATTTGAAAAAAAGCAACTTCTTTCCAGCCCTCTGAATTATCCAGTGGATAACTGAATAATAATTCAGAGGGCTGGCATTATCCACTGGATAATTCAGAGGGTTCCCCTCTGTTCTGGTAACCTCTGGAATGGAGCTGGTTTTCAAAAGTAGAAAACAGCTCTTTGCCATAGTAATCATTTAACAAAATGAAACAAACATAGATAAGAAGAGGGTTGTTCCTTCTTAACAGCGCAAGCTTTTAAATAAGTAAATTCTTATGTACATAAATGGCTGCTACTAAGAAGATTTCTAGGTAGCTAGGTACTATGGATAATGGGAAGTCTAAAATTGTATTGAAATTTATTAGATGATCTCAATTAACTATTGTGGTCCTTTTTAAATAGTAATTGTTATATCAATAATAGTAGTTAGCTCTTATATGTTATGTGGTAGGCACTGTCCTAGGTGCTTTATGTGTACTAACCATTTAATCCAGAAGTCTTGAAGGTAAGTACTAATACCTCAATTTTACAGGAAAGGGAGCTTTAGTCAGCATAAGGAGGTCATCAGGTGACTCCATCCAGCTGGGATTCAAGCCAAGTCAGGGAAGCTCCAATCTTGGACATCTTAGCCACTATAAAGGACTATATAGTTATTACCAGAATGTTCTTACTACAATGAAGTAAATTTCTTTATGTCTTGGATTTAATATTTGGTGTAAGGAAATTTGAACACTTTGTTATATACATCTCTAGCCTAGTACAAAGCAGGTTTTCTTTAGGTATTGTGGGGGAATGAATGAGTTAAATAAGTCTAGAATCTCTCAGTTGTCTCAGTCTATTACCAATAGCTTTCTTCTTCCTCATAGGCCAGCCTCCACCCTACAAACTTGGTTAATGATAAATTTATCCTGTCTTCCCTCTGCTAAGTCCTAAGCCAACGGGCTTATCCTTCTCTTCCTTCAGTGACTGGACACTCTGATGAGAACATACAAAGGGAACTGACAGTCCAGTGGGGATGTGGGACACAAGGTGAGAAACCCCAGAAGAAGCACCAGTGCAGAGCCACGGTCACTGAGAAGAGGCAGAAAATGTGTCCATCTGGGGAGCACAGGAATGTCTAAGACTGAAACTCTCTTGCCTAATCCCCCAAGACCTGCGCTAGCCATGGGATGCTTCATTTATTCATCCAACCTTCACTGAGTATCTCCCAAATGTCAACACTGTGCTAAGCAACAGATACATGGCACTGAAAGAGAAAGACATTGTCTTCTTACTTTTTACTGTGATTATTACCTCTCCCACAACACCACCACAATCATGTAATCTTATTCTCTTAATCTCTTCATTATTCATCTCCCCATCTTTTTGGGATGATCTCTCTCTCTGGGAGTCTATTTATTATCTGTATGGAGATCATTATTCATTGGTTTACATATTAGATGAGCACCTACTATGTGACAAACACTGTTCTAGGTGCAGGGGATATGATGATGAGCAAAGCAGAGGTCATTTCTGCACCTAAGGGGCTCCTAATAACCCCCAAGTCTGTCCATACTTGCTATCCTTCCTTCTCTCAGTTTCTTTCAAGGACATAAAATTATACAAAGTAATAATTATAACAATATGTTATATTTTTAACACATACAGATGTAATAATTATAACAATAGCAAAACAAAGGGGAGCTGGGAATGGAGCTATAAAGGAGTAAAATTTCTAGATCTCACTGGAATTATGTTAGTATAAATTTAAACTAGGTTCTGATAAGTTAAAAAAATATATATTTTATGCCCTAGAGCAACCACTCAGAAAATAACTAGAAATATAAGTTAAAAATAATTAAAAGGCTATCTACATACAGAAGAATGAAGTTATACCCCTACTCCATACCATAAACAAAAGTTGACTCAAAACACATCAAAGACCCAATTGTAAGAGTTAAAATTATAAAGCTCTTACAAGAAAACATAGGCATAAATCTTCACAACTTTGGATTTGTTAGCTGTGATACCAAAATACAAGCAACAACAACAACAACAACAAAAATAGATAAATTGGCCATCATTAATTAAAAATTTTATGCTTCAAAGGACACCATCAAGAAAGTGAGAAGACAACCTACAGAATGGGAAAAAAATTCTGCAAATCATGTATCTGGTAAGGGACTTGTGTCTAGAATCTATAAATAAAGCTCAATAATAAAAAGATAAATAATCCAATTAAAAATGGGCAAAGGATCCGAATAGACATTTATCCAAAAAAGATATATAAATGGCCAATAAACACATGAAAAGATGCTCAACATCATCAGTCATCAGGGAGCATAAAACCACAAGACACCACTTCACACCCACTAGGATGGCTAGAATCAGAAAGACATAGTAACAAGTGTTAGCTAGGATATGGAGAAACTAGAACCCTGGTACACTGCTGATGGGAATGTAAAATGGTTCAGCACTTTGAAAAACAATCTGTCAGCTTTTAAAACAGCTGAATAGCAGCAGCTCTTTCTGCCTACAGGTCCTGTCCCCATGCTTTAATAAAATCACCTTTTGGCACCAAAAATAAATAAATAAATAAACAGCTGAATATAGTTATCACATAACTCAGCAGTTTCACTCCTAGATCTATACCTACAAGAAATGAAAACATGTCTACACTTTTATGCAATTTATACAATTTATAAATTTGTGTAAGTTTGTACAATTTATACAATTATGTTCATAGCAACATAATTCATAATAGCTAAAAAGTGGAAACAACCTAAATATCCATCAGCTGATGAGGGGAGAAATAAAGGGTGGTATATATAGACAATAGAATATCATTCATCAATAAAAAGAAATGAAGTACTGATATACACCACGACACGGAAACACCTTGAAAACATACGCTAAGTGAGAGAAACCAGTCACAAAGGACCATATATCGTATGATCCGATTTACATAAACTGTTCAGAATAGGCAAATCTATAAAAACAGAAAGTAGATTCGTAGATTCGTGGCAGACTGGGGTTTGGGGAAGGGGTTGGGAATGCTGCTAAGCAGAGCAGGGTTTCTTTTTAGGGTAATGAAACTATTCCAAGATTGATTGTGGTGATGTATGCACAACTCGGTGAATATACGAAAAGCCACTGAACTGTATACTCTAAATGTATACTTTTAAATATATTTAAAATAATGAAAGGAATTAAAATGAAAATGTTACACTAGAAAATATTCACTTAATGCAAACTACCCAGCCAGCTGCCTCCATATCTTTTCTGTAGCTACCTTGACCATGCTTTTGGATTAAAAACTTTCTGCTTCCAGACCATTCATGTTCCCTTTTCGGCCATTCACATCTCTGCTTGCAACTTCTATTCCTGCTTACATTCTTCTTTTTTTTTTTTTAAGATTTTATTTATTTATTTGACAGAGAGAGAGAGACAGTGAGAGAGTGAGCAAAAGCAGGGGGAGTGGGAGAGGGAGGAAACAGATTCCCGCTGAGCACAGAGCCCGATGCAGGGCTCGATGCAGGGCTCGATCCCAGGACCCTGGGATCATGACCTGAGCTGAAGGCAGATGCTTAACTGACTGAGCCACCCAGGCGCCCCTCCTGCTTGCATTATTTTTTTTTTCAAAGGTTTTATTTATTTATTTGACAGAGAGAGAGAGACAGTGAGAGAGGGAACACAAGCAGGGGGAGTGGGAGAGGGAGAGTAGGCTTCCCGCTGAGCAGGGAACCCTATGCGGGGCTCGATCCCAGGACCCTGGGATCATGACCTGAGCCAAAGGTAGAGGCCTAACGACTGAGCCACCCAGGCGCCCCTCCTGCTTGCATTCTTAACAGCTTTCTCTCCTTTTTTGCCTCCTGGTCTTTGCCCAGACTATCCAAAATGGATAGAACAAAGAATTACACAATCCTGGAAGGTCAGAAATGGAAGTCACCTCAGTGCTCCTCTCCTCCCACCTCGTTTTAGGGATGAGGGGACAAAGGCCCAGAGACGTTACATGACTTGTCCACAGTTCCCCAAAACAGCTTGTCCTTACTCACCTCCTCCAAAAAGCATTCACTCGTTCAGCAAATGCTTCCTTATTTTTCTACCCAATCTCAGATACCTTTACTGCATTACTAAAAGGTATCAAATGCACTGATCTCAAGACACCATTCACATTTAAACTCCAATCTCGCATTCCAGAGGGAAAAAGCGGTTCTTTCATCTCCGTGGCCACTACATCTGATCTCAGCTGCTGCAGCTTTTCCTCTGTTGTCATGAAGAACAACTCAAAATTCGTAGGAGGCTGGCTTAGGGCCAGCCAGCAGCAGACACAGGGACAAACTCCCTGCCCGGTTTCCATAAAGGATAACCCCTCAACTCACCTCACAGAAAACCATTCCTAAGGTCTTCAGAAAAGAGAGATTCAGTCCATATAAAATACAGCCTCTCTACATTTTTAAATGCTCTCAGGAAAGAAAATGGTTACGAAGGGCATGTACATGTCTTTATAGGTTTATACTTATAAGTATACCGAGATCAAAGATTAAGTTGCTTTTTTAAAACAAAAAAGTATTCATCTTGATGGGAAACAGAAAAACCTTGGGGGCGCCTGGGTGGCTCAGTTGGTTAAGCGACTGCCTTCGGCTCAGGTCATGATCCTGGAGTCCCGGGATCGAGTCCCGCATCGGGCTCCCTGCTCGGCAGGGAGCCTGCTTCTCCCTCTGACCCTCCCCCCTCTCATGTGCTCTTTGTCTCTCTCATTCTCTCTGTCTCAAATAAATAAATTAAAAAAATCTTTAAAAAAAAAAAAAAGAAAAGAAAAACCTTGGGTTGGGGGCAGGAAATTCATAAATCATGCAGTCATTCTGGACTTCATGTGAAGAGAAAATTCATCAAAACCAGACTGGCCTTTCATCTGCAGGGAGCCTGGTAAATAATGATGTAAATCCACTGAAGAACGGGAGTGGTGAAGCCAAAGATCTTGTGGGCCTACCTGGCTTGGAAAAGCAAAAGAAACTGCTCTCTGAGAGGAGAGACCGGGCCTTCCCGCGTCTGGCTGTGCCTTTACTCCTCCAAGGACTGCTCGGCACAGGCGTCCACACACAGGACCTTCACGATTGAGGAAGAGAAAGGCAAATGTAATTGGAGACGCCCTCTTCCCCAGAGCGGGCACCATTCTGGGGCTGATGGAAGAAGTGATTACCCAGTGCTGAGGAGGCAGTTTAAGTGTTGCCCACCAGGGAGCCTGGAGGCTTTCGAAGCCAGTCCTGAGAATTACAAGCTGTTCCGTAGTGCTTGCTAATTGACCCAGTATTTCTGCCCGAAACTACTTCCCCAAGGAGGCAAGTCAAAGTAGACAATGAGGATCTCTCATCTCCCAGGGCAGCTCGGAAACAAAGCTTGAGCTCCAGAGACTAGATATTATTTCAAAGCATAAAAGTGCAAGAAGGTCAAGGACTGAACATGAAAAGATCCAGAACGACGCATCAAGGTTTCCACTGTGATTCTCAGCTCACACTCCCCTCTCACTGCCCTCTACTACTTTAGTTTGAATTTTATGAATTACTCATCGTTGTAAGGATAAGGGATCATGAGGGACAGCCACAGGGTCCAGGAAATGCACACATTTCTGGGAGCTTCATGAAAAGAGTCACTATTCACTTAAGCAGGGATCTGTTCATGTATAAGGAAAGATATCTGCAAAGTGCAGGAAAAGTTCTGGGTGCATGAGTTCCCAACTGTTAAGAGGGAGGAGGGAAATGAAATTGGGGGAAAGGGGAAGAATTCAAAGAGCTCTATCATAGTTTACTCTATATTCTTCTGTATGTGCCTTCGTTGTTGATGCTATTTTGAGTATGATTACAACAGAGGTTTTCTTGGCTTACAGGATAAAAATACACATTTATCTCCACCAATATCTGGGGATTGTGGTTGGCTTCTGATGACCACGTATGTAAAAGTGACTCATTCCCAGTACGATACACCGGGCCCCCTGACTGAAATGGTCTGGCCCAGCACTCCAAAGCTGAGATTTTTTTAGTTTTGAATCCAGACATAAGAGGACTAAGAAATGAAACCCGGCACCATAGTAAATCAAGCCGTTGAAATGGTGACATAGTTCTCAACTAACTACAGAATACATTCCCAAGCAAAAGTAGACACTCAGTTATTGGTCATGAAAACCACTGGTACTACTGGACCTGACTCCTGCCCTGGGCCTGGACGAACACGGAGGAGGAGCTAAACCTCTATCTGAGAATGTATCTCTACATATTGTTTTGTTTCTTTTGAGGCTGGGGCTTTGGGAAACCTGAAGAAAACAGTGTAGTGAACATGAGGCCCAGGATGATAAGGGAAATTCTCTTCTCAGTGCTTGACACTTCGGAATATTCAGGAACAATCCCAGAGATACATTTGGCTGTTGCCTGGGGCTTTGTCCCCAGACAGATCTGGGGGCTGGGAGTGGGTTAATTACGCATGACGCTGGGATAAAGACGTGTCTCCATCAGGCGGCATCTTCTCTTTTTTGTCACTGAGCCACAGTCCTACAGTGAGTAAGGGGACCAGGATACCTTTGCATGGAGGAGCGCTAGCCAGGGAACTACAAGAGATGGGTGAGAGGATTGGTTGCCCCTGCTGAGGCCTCCTATCCTGAGCCAAGCTTGTGTTAGAGGCCCCCTGACAGGACTGTGCTGAAATGGTGCTTATATCAGAGACTGAATCTTGTTCTGAGGATCTGATGGTCTGTGAGGGATTTGCTTGGGACCCTCAGAGGAGGACATTTTAAAATACTTGTTGGAGCCTGGACTAAGTGCAAAAAATGGAGGGACTCTGCAAGGGGAACAGATGTTAGAGGCATGCCTGCCTTGGAGGAGGCCTCTGCCAGACATCAGGAATGATGTGTAGTAGCAATCCAAAGGCAGGCCATGGCCAATACCCTGTCAGCCAAGTTGGAAACCTAAGCGCGATCCCAGGTTTCTCTCTTGCCTTCCCCTAGTGCTATAAATTCTCCCACTTCAATACCACCCCACTTCTTTTACCCATCACCCTGACTGCTGCCTCCTGAGCAGGGCTGGATCCCACAATAGGGAGAGATGCACATGCTTTAGGGCACCAGCAGGGAGGAGGCAATAGAAATCTTAAAATATTTTGATATTTGATATATTTTTTTCAAGGCATCTGTGTCTTATTAGACATCTTATGGCTATCTTTGCTTAAATTCGAAATTGCATTTTGGGCTCTTGAGGGCTCTCTAATAGTCTTAATCCCATGCTGGACCTGGTTGACTGAAATAGCCTCCTACTTCCTGTCTTTCCCAGCTCAACTTTATGCTCCAGGAAACCACCTGCAGGATCTTTCTCAAATGTAGTTATTACTGCTCCACTTAAACTAACTTCATTAAAATGAATATTGGATAGAATTCAATCACCATTGCACCGTCTAGAAAGCTCTTCAACATCTGGCTCTTGATTTTGTTCCTAGTCTCATTTCTCATCTTCCCTGCTCCCACTTGCCCTCCTCCATATGCCCTGATAGGGTTCAGGGCCTGCTACCCCAAATATGGCACCTTGATATATTGAATATTTTAAGCAGGAGAGTCAGTCTGACTTCCTTCTCCCTTTGCCCTTCTTCCCTGAAACCTGTTATAAAACCTTCAGGTGAGAGGTACCCTCCCTATACCTGGAGGAAAGGAGCATCCTTATCTCTGAAGACAAGGGGCAAAAATTAGAATCCTAACAAATGGGCCTTGCTAAGCTTCCCCCAATTTACTACACTTACCTCATACAGTAGTCCCCCCTTATCCTTGGGGGATATGTCCCAAGACCCCCAGTGGATGTCTGAAACCACAGATAATACTGAACCCTATATTATATGTACTATGTTTTTTTCTGTACATGCATAACTATGGTAAAGTTTAATTTATAAATTAGGCACAGTAAGAGATTTAAGAGCAATAACTCATAATAAAATAGAACAATTATAACAATGTACTGTAATAAAAGTTATAGGAATGGGGTCTCTCTCTGAAAATACCTTACTGTACTGTACTCACCCTTCTTGTGATGATGTAACATGATAAAAGGCCTACATGAGGAGGTGGCGTGAGGGGACTGATGCAGGATGGCGATGGAGCCCTGGGCTGCTTCTGAGAGTAAGTCAGAAGAATCCTCTGCTTCTGGGCCCCACGTGACCTCAGGTAACTGAAACCATGTGGAAAGCAAACTCGCAGATAAGGGGGGACCTCTGTACTCCTTAGTTCATCATATTCCTCCATGACTATCCACTCCTCAACAAACCTAGCATAAAATACTCAGGTCCAACTGCTTCTGTGAGTCTTCATTTCCTTATAAAGGCTCCTATGTCACATAAAACTTATACTGAATACATATGCATGCTTTTCTCCTGTTAATCTTTGTCAGTTTAACCTTCAGACCCAGCCAAGGACTCTACGAAGGTCAAGGAGCACTTTTCCTGCCCTCCATGGAGCCCTGTATCTGAGACATAGCGCCATACTTGAGGTCCCACAAGCATCCCATGCTGCTTCGTGCCTGTACGCCTTTGTACATGGCATTTCTTCTACAAGGACTGCTTTCTTCAACCCATTCACCATTGAACCTCCCAAACTCTATCCCACTGTGAAGTCTTCCTTGCCTCCTTTAAGTAGGAGGTACTCTCAGAGTACTTCATACACCTCTCTGTGGACATCTGTCCTTGTGTGCACTTCTCTGTCGGTCTGTGTCAACAGTGAGAGTACTGCAGGCAGGGACGAAGGATGTTCTATTCACCTCTCTCTCTAAGTGGTGCCTGGCACAATGCAGGTAGTCAGTACTTGTTTATGGAACAGACGAATTAATAAACAAATTATAACAGATTTATTTTGTTGTTAAGCACAACAATTATTTTACATTCTTGTTTTACAAGAGGCTCATTCCATTCTTTTTCTTATTTCAATCATCTAATGGTTAAAATTCTACTTATTCAAATGTAGCTTCAATTCCCTTCTCTTCCTTTCCTAATACTCTAAGCAGAATTCAGCTCTTCCTCTGGTATTTCCCCCATGAACTCTGTGTTTTCCTTGAACATCTTCAAATTCTGTCTAGTATTTGTGCTACTTGTGTACATATTTGTCCTCCCCACTGGAATGCAGGTTTCTATGGGGCAGGTCCTCAATCTTACTAACTTCATGATTCTGGACACCAAATACCCAGGAGGAGTTCGTACATGCTGCCTGAATTGATCTGAGTTGTACAGATATTTTAAAAGGTAGCATGGATCCCAGAAGATACAGACATAGATATTTCTTTCATATCCTTCTCTGGTGGAAAAACAACACCACCACTACTAACAACTGTTCTATGATAAAGAAAAAATAAAGGCAAAAAATTTTAAAAACACCACCCCCAAAACTCTTTCAAGGGTTTCCTCCTGAAAGAAGGGCAGGTTTGTTACAAGTGCCCCTAACCAAAGCACCTCTGGCTGGAAAATTTCTGAAACATTGTGGAGTTTGGTGAGATGCCCTGTTGCTTTTATACAACATTCTAAGGTTCCCAGTGAAGCACACCTCAAATGTGGGTAGACATTCCTAAGAAGGCTATTTGAGTTGGAAGCATCAGAATGTTTATACACCAGCATTTGCTCCAGCCCACAGACAATAAAAACAACCCAGTTATGGCTTCCCTTTGGAAGGTCACTGAGGTTAAAATGATCACAGTAAGAGTGAAAAAGGCTCCATATTCCTTTGTTTTTATTTTTAGGGTGTGATATGTTAGCAGCCTCCAGCAGAATTTGCTTTATTTTAAAGCATGCAAAATAATCCCTGCTCTGTTTTGAAGACCGCTTCTGCACTTCTCAATTCCTCTGACAGTTCGGCAAATACTCACATCCGGCACTTGCCTTTGCCTTTCTCCCGACTCCTTTCCTTCTTTATGTTTACACTTCCCCAGGGGAGCTGAAACCAGCACTAATTAGCAGTGAATTAAATCCAACCTCTAGGACACTCGAGGGTCAGTGTTTACCTGGGCTTCCAAAGCATCCCTGGTCCCCTTCCCCCAAGCTCAAAGACTGAGAGCTACATATCCAGTCCTGAAGGGAAGTTCTGACATCTGAATCAATTATGCAATTTACTCCTAAAGTTTTACCTTTCCTATCATAAAGTATCCTTCCATGCCTGGGTAGTTTTATACACCCAGCTTGCTCGGCCTGGGACACATTTGCTCCTTACCTTTTTCAGCCTTTAAGACCCTGCTGAAATATCATCTTCTTGGTATTTTCTTCTACTTACCTAGACAGTTAGTTGCTTCTTCCTCAGTAGTCCCACTGAACTCATATCTTGGTATTCTCATATCTTATCCTATAGTCCATCTTGATATTTCAGATCTTATGTTCTATCAGTTCATATTCTAATTGTGTTTGGTCTCTTTAGACTGATCTCTGCTACTTATTTATCTCATATCTTCAATTTTCCCCAGCATCTAGTCCTAGGATATAGGAGGCACCAAATAAATATTTGTTAAAAGAAAAAGAGTTAAGACAGAATATATGAAAGGCACTATAACATAAACTTAAAATCTAGAAACTAATAGCACGTTTTGAAGGGCATTTGAAAGAAGCCATATTTTTAGTTGGTGCCAGCATATTACTGTTAGCATTTTATTCACTCTAACAGGGAAAAAAATACTAAAAGCTACTTTTATTAAGCATTTACAATATACCAGACACTGCTCTCTTACAGATTTAATCATTATAACAAACTCTGTAAGACATATTAAAATTCCCATTGCACTGATGGAATAATTAAAGTTTTAGAGAGGTTAAGGAATTTGTCGCAGGGCCAGCACGGCATCCAAGCCTGCCTGATTCCACTTGCTGCCTCCATTTGGTGGATTCTACTGTGGAACATAATGCTCTAAGGCACCAGCAATCACCATGAAGTCCAAGCTTGGGCATGACATGAATCAGTGTCAGAAGCAAAAGCAGGCAGGAGAATCAGAAAGGAATATTCTTTAAAGAAAAAGAAAAGATTTTATTTATTTGTCAGAGAGACAGAGAGAGAGAGAGCGAGCAAGTAGGGGGAGAAGCAGGCTCTCTGCTCAGCAGGGAGCCCGATGCGGGACTCGATCCCAGGACCCTGGGATCATAACCTGAGCCGAAGGCAGACGCTTAACAACTGAGCCACCCAGGCCTCCCCAGCAAGGAATATCCTTTAAAGTGCTTTGTTTTTAGATAAACCATTGGGTCCGATGAACATCAGTGATAGTTATTACACAAATTATTCTTTATTCCCAACTTCATAATGGACTTGTTATCACCACTGCAAGTATCCAAACTGACCTGATGAAACACTAGATAACCCTGTGCTTTTGAATGACAATCTATACAGAGAAAGTCCAAAATGAGTCATGATTATTATCATTACTACTAAATGATTCCAAATGCCTCAAAGGAAGTTATAAATGAGTAAGAAGAGCTAGCACTCTTTGCTGTACATGTACACACCACAGAAGAAACAATCTATACTTCAAGCTACAAGCACTACTCAGGCCTTTTGGGAACAGAATTCCTGCTGAAAGTCTGGCAGACTGTACCAGAGAGTGAAATTATAATCCAATTTCACTCCCTAACATAGATACCAAAAATGCAAAACAGTCATACTAAATCAAAGCTAGCAACATATTTATAAAAGCTTATCTGAGTAAAATTTCTCCCAAGAATATAAGCATAGCTTAACAATAGAAGATGTGTAGATTTAATTCAACACATAAATCAGTTAAAGGAGAAAAACGAAAGGATATCTCAGGAGGTACAGAAAAAACATTTGATAAAATTGTACACTCATTCTTAATAAAAATATTAGCAAACTAGGTGTACAAGGGAACTTGCTCAAGCAAATTAAGGCTATCTACCAAAAACCTATAGCAAATATCTTTTTAAGTGGCTCAATATTAAAAGCATTCTCTACAACATCAGGAAAACAAGGATGCCTGCTGACACTGCTTCTATTTAATATTTATTGGAGCCTCTAGCCAATGAAAGAAGACAATAACTAAATACTGAAAAGGAAGAAATAAAATTGTTCTTATTTGCAAACACAGATTTTATTTTTTTAATTTTTTAAAAAGATTTTATTTATTTGAGAAAGAGAGAGAGAAGCAGGGGGAGCAGCAGAGGGAGAGGGAGAAGCAGGCTCCCTGCTGAGCAGGGAGCCCAATGTGGGGCTCGATTCCAGGACTCCAGGATCATGACCTGAGCTGAGGGCAGATGCTTAACCAACTGAGCCACCCAGGCGCCCCTGCAGACACAGATTTTAAACATAGAAAATCCCAGAGCCCCTACTCATAAACCCTTAGAACTGCTAAGTAGGTTTAATAGGGTCGCTGGAGACAAGATTAGTGTAAATTCAATAACATTTGTATTCACCAATAATAATCTGGTAATAATAAGGAAATAATAAGACATATTTCATTGACGTGAGTAGCAATAAAATTCATGAGATACCTAAGCATAAATCCAACAAAGGAGTTGAGAGAGACATAAATTATGAAAATTATGAAAGCTTACTGGAAAACATAAAAGAAGATCTAATAAATGGAAAGACATACCATGTTTGATAAGGGAATACTCACTATCATAAAGACGTAAACTCTCCCCCAAACGAGTCTATAAATTTAATGGATTTCAGTTGAAATCTCAACTGTTTTTGTTTTTCTGTGTGGAAATGCTTAAAATGGTATATTTTAACCCACATACCAGCAGACCTGTTGCAATATCACAATGTATATTGGTACTGCAAACATCTTCATAGCTTCTGAAAGAGGTATGAGCACAACTATTACCTATGAGTGGTTCAGAAGAGCCACAGAAGCCCAGCGCTTTGAGCAATTTTGGACAAAGCAATGAGTTGTCCTGGGAATGGCACAGGGAGGAATATTTTTCAACATTTCCATCAGTTAGCTAAAGTAGGAAGTGCTCAGCAGATGATTCTAAATCTGACAAGTGAAAAGTTGAGAAAATAAAAATCTACCTAAGGAAGATTTCATAAAAAGAAATGAGTTTTTAGGAATGGGGAAGATAAGATACTTGGACAGGAGGTAAAGATGAGGACTTAGAAGGAGAAAAAAAAATTCCAAAATAATTCCAAACCACATTAAAGGTGGTCAGGGATGGGATCGTGGAACGGGTCAGGACCAGCAGTCTTTGGAACCTTGAAGACATCAGTCCGGGATAACCACCGCAACAGGCAACTTAAATACCACAATCCACGGTGTGGTTACCTCTGAGAGTGGCAGCATGACATTGGAGTGCCCCTCTCTTCAGCTCTTTGATAACATTACTTCTCAAGAGAAAACCTGAACACAAAGTGGTTGGGATGACTGAACAGGCAAATTATCTAGATTCTAAATCTTTCCCTTCAAAAATAAAAGTAATAGGGAAATGGCTGTAGAATATTGGCGATGTCATTTAGAAAGGAGATACAGGGTTCCGTCACTTTTCGAAAATAGAGGGATGCTACGAAACCTTTCATGAGCTGAAATGGCATAAAGTAAAGGAGCAATTACCAATTAATTTTTATGGGATTTTTTTTTTAGCATTCCCAGACCCCAAAAAATAGCTCCTCTTGGGCTTTTCTGATACTTTCGGACACAGTTTGCTAGCGGATGCACAAAATAAATTGAGATAAAGCACAGATGCTCACAGACCACTGTTGGAAACTCTGGTGGCGTGAGGCTGAGATGCGGAGTGTAGTTCCCAGGGAAGGAGTTGGGTAGGGCCTCTGCCACCGCTCCGGGTGCGCCGCCTCTAGAATGGCTCGCTGCAAAACCAATGCTGAATGCATTTTCACTTTTTGCCTCTTTTCATAAAAGCCAAAATCCTCTTTGGATTTCATTGGGTTAGCGAAAACAGGTACCAATGTAGATGTTTTGTAAAAGCGGAATGGTGTACCGTGAACTCCGAAAAGTGGGGGATACCTGTAGCAGCAGAATGGGAGTGGGAGGGCTGGTGTTGGACCATCACCAGTAGACTGTGTCGGAATGATCAGACCCGTGATGTGCCATTAGAACTTCTCAGGACATAAACCCGGAAATAGGTGAGCTAAGCCTCATTGCTCTTTGAACTGTGTTAGGTCATTGAACACTGCGAAAAAGCTCAGAACCTGGAATAAAACAAGTCTTTTCCTCCCTTGTCTTTCTTCCCTCCAACCCATTGAGTGCCACTGACCTTCCATGATGCTTAGAAAATCCTTCCTTCTGCCAAAAATGAATGGCAAATTGCTTAGATGGACAGTCAGGCACTTTGTGGCCTCATGTCAGTTTTCCTCTGCAGTCTTACTTCTTAACACCTCCTTAAACCAAAGTGACCTGAGACTACAAGCAGATTGGCTGTTTCATGGTTTCCCTCGATAACCCAAACACACTCATGGACTCTTAGGAACACAAAGTAGAGGAGCCACAGGATTATTTAATCTCTCATTTTGTATTCAAGAAACAGATCCACAGAGGAAGGAGACTTACTAGTTAGTGGCCAGGGACAAGACAAGATCCAAATTTCCTTACTTTGTTTATTTCCACTATGTTAGCCCACCAACCAGCCCAACGGAATGAATGAACATGTAAAACAAATTGTTGGGATTTTAAAACCAAGCTAAGGAAAAAAAAAAACAACAAACAGCTAAGTAAATATTTTCATTTCAAATCAACTCAAAAGAAAATTTGGAAGATGCCAATATTTTATCTTGATTAAGGAGGACTTTGTTACTAAATAGCTCAAGGTCATACTCTACTACATGCTCTGCAAGATAATAATCTAGAAACTAATGTTTCTTCACATATGCAAAATTTCTCTGATAAATTTTGTGATGGCAGAAGAGTATATTTGACTTAATATATAAATGGCTTTTTAGTTTGTGTCTTAAGTCTTCAAAATACTTAGGCCAAATCAGTATCTTAGTATTGTATCCCATATTACAAAGTGTTCATCACTTAAACAAAGGCAGCATTAAAACTTATTTGTTGTTAGTCTTTTTTTTTAAAGATTTTATTTATCTATTTATTTTAGAAATAGGGAGAGCAAGTGTGCAGGAGTGAGGGGAGGAGGAACATGAGGAGGAAGAGGGACAAGCAGACTCCACACTGAGTGTGAAGCCTGACATGGGGCTCCATCTCACAGCCTGAGACCACGACCTGAGCCGAAATCAAGAGATGGGCGCTTAACCAACTGAGCCACCCAAGAACCCATGTTAGTCTTTTCAACGCAAACCCTGGCGCATAAACTTTTCCATTTTTCAAACTGTGCCCAATCCATTTATTTTTCATGCCATGGTGTCACATCTCCCCCTATACTTCATCTCCAACCCAATCAGCTCACTCCAACTCACTTACCGATTCACTCATCTCTTTTTCCTATAAACCCAACACATCTACTCCCTGTACCACACAGGCTTATTATTTATCTTATGGTTACATTCTATCTTTTTTATTAATAACCACTATTTAACAAGAGCCTACAATAAATAGCTGGTGCTCAATAAGTAGAGTGAACATAGAATTTGTCATTTAAACCAGGATACTTTTGAGAATAGAAGGGGTTGCTATTAATAATCACACTGGGACAACACGTGTAAACCAGGGTTATCCCTCAAATATGGGGACATATGGGCACCATATCATTAAGTGACAGTGTGGCAAACATTACGGGCTGGCTCACTTAACATCTTTACGAACTCTTTTCTCCCTTCCTTGACTTCTTCTGGTATAGAAGCTGGAAAGCCCACTTTCTCTTTCTCTCCCACAGCTAACACTGGCCAGGAGCCACAGCTCTGGATAATGCGACCTTAGTAAGGGATTTCTGATAACTTGTGCTTCCTGATAAAATAGGGCATAACACTTTGAAAGGTTACTATATAGCAATGCTAAGTAAGGAGACTCTTCGCTTACACCAAGTAACTAGCACAGCTGCTTTCCCTTTCTTCCTGTGTGGACATTGTCTCGAGGTGTAGCGGTCACCTAAAGACAGTGAAATGAGAAATACGAGAGCAGGAGGAAGAACAGCGAGCAGAGAGTCTCCTTACTTAGCATTGCTATATAGTAACCTCTAAACATGTGATGCCCTGCTTCCTATAGATATTAACCAATGCAATTGTTTTAGAGCTTTGGTAAATCTTTTTTACTTTCCTTGGCAGACAGTCATCAACAAACCACACAGAGTGGCTTTCACGTGGATGAGATGTGCTACACAAAGAGAGTGATTCTTAAGGAAGCCTGAGTTTAGGCAAGACAGAAGTACACCTCTTTACCTTCTAAATTACCTACAAAATGTCTCTAGCCAAAGCCCGCCACCCAGCCTACACTCTTCTGAATATCGTCTCTGCTTCCTGGGGAGATAGCAATTCTCTGGCCTGTGCAACTTGACAGAACACAAACCCACTAACACAAATTTGCCACAATGCTCCATGCAGTGCTCTTAGGAGGCACGAATCCTCACTGGGGCTGCTCAAGGCTTAATTCCAAAACCCTGAAAGTGTTGCTAAGTGGCTGTTTCTGGCCACTCATGTCCTGCATGAGTAAAGCAGGCAGGTGACTGTCCTGGATTGTGGAAGAGCCAAACTGGGTCAGATCTCCCAGAAGGAGACTGGAGAGATCAACGCAGCCAGCCTTCAGGAAGTGTCCACACACAGAAGCTTTCTCACTGGCTTCCCAGCCTCACCTAATCTCTGAGGTTGCAAGGAAAAACCAAAACATCAGACCTACATTTCTTTTGGCCTTTGCTGTGCAGTATGGAGACCCACACCTCCCAGCTTGATGGCCCCACTGAGTCATGTCTCGTTACTTCCATTCTGGTTCTTGCCCTGTCACCCCCATACTCCTCCATCATCTTCCCACATGAGTATTCCTTTATTCTGCTGTGTCCACACTTTTCAGGTGCCATTTCCAGAATGTTTCTACTGCATAGGAAAAGATAAGATCTGTCTTAGTTGCAGGGGGCTTCTCAAATTCATGATGGAAGGACCTCTCTTTACACCTCTCCAAGCCCAAAGGGTCCAGAAGAAAGGCTGGCTTACCAGACTATTAGTACTTACTGAGAACGCAATTTGTAATGCTCTGTCTTAGGATCAATACAGAAAACAAATATGCCATACAGAAGAATATTGACTATCCAACAACGTGGGAGAAAAGCTCAAAACATAAAGATAAGTGGGAAGAGCAACAAATAAGATTGTATGTACAATATCTCAATTTTTTTTGGCTTTGTTTTTAACTATCAAAAAAACAACTCTCTGAAATGTTAATGGTAATCTCTCTGACTAGGATTAAAGATAGGATTAGAGATAGAATTATAGATGATTATTTCTTTCATTTTAATATTTATTTCTGTGGGCGTCTGGGTGGCTCAGATGGTTAGGCGTCTGCCTTTGGCTCAGGTCATGATCACCAGGTCCTGGGATTGAGCCCCACGTCGGGCTCCCTGCTTAGCAGGGAATCTGCTTCTCCCCTTCCTCTGCCTCTCCCCACTGCTCCTGCTCTCTCTCTATCTCTCTGTCTCAAATGAATAAATAAAAAATTATTTAAAAAATAATATTTAGGGGCACCTGGGTGGCTCAGTCGTTAAACGTCTGCCTTCAGCTCAGGTCATGATTCCAGGGTCCTGGGATCGAGCCCGCGTTGGGCTCCCTGCTCTGCGGGAAGCCTGCTTCTCCCTCTCCCACTCCCCCTGCTTGTGTTCCCTCTCTCGCTGTGTCTCTCTATGTCAAATAAATAAATAAAATCTTTAAAAATAAATAAAAATAAAATAAAAAATAATTATTTATTTCTCTATTTTTGATAATAATACCAGCAACAATGACATTTATTGTGTGCCAGGCACCATTCTAAGAGCTTTACATGAACCAACTCATTTAATTCTTACAATAATCCTAGAATGTAGGTGCTGTTACTATGCCAAAGAAAGGTGAGGCACAGAGATCAAATTACTTGCCCAAGGTCACATACATAGTAAGTGAGTCACAGAGCCAGGATTCAAATGCAGCAAGCTATTTCCAGAATTAAGATTTAACCACCTGCAAAAATAAACTATTGGGACTACATCAGAATAAAAAGCTTCTGTAGAGTGAAGGAAACAATCAACAAAACTAAAAGGTAACCTACTGAATGGGAAAAGATATTTGTAAATGACATGACCAAGAAAGGGTTAGTATCCAAAATATATAAAGAACTTATACAACTCAACATCCAAGAAACAAATAATCCAATTTAAAATGGACAAGAGACATGAACAGACATTTCTCCGAAGAAGATATCCAGATGGCCAACAGACACATTAAAAGATGCTCAACATCACTCATCATCAGGGAAATACAAGTCAAAACTGCAATGAAATACCACCTCATACCTGTCAGAATGGCTAAAATCAACAACTCAAGAAACAAGTTTTGGAGAGGATGTGGAGAAAAATGCACTGTTAGTGGAAATGCAAACTGGTGCAGCCACTCTGGAAAACAGTATGGAGGTTCCTCAAAAAGTTAAAAATAGAACTACCATACAATCCAGGAATCGCACTATTGGGTATTAACTGCCAAAAAACAAACAAAAAACCCCACTAATTCAAAGGGATACATGCCCTTCTGTGTTTATAGCAGCATTATTTACAATAGCCAAATTATGGAAGCAGCCCAAGTATCCATCAGTGGATAAATGGATAAAGAAGAAATAATGTATGTATATACAATGTAATATTCTTCATCCATAAAAAAGAATGAAATCTTGCCATTTGCAACAACATGGATGGAGCTAGACAGTATAATGCCAAGTTAATTAAGTCAAAGACAAATACCATATGATTTCACTCATATGTGTAATTTAAGAAACAAAACAAACAAGTAAAGGGAAAAAAAAAAAAAAGAGAAAGAGACAAACCAAGAAACAGACTCTTAACTATAGAGAACAAACTGATGGTTACCAGAGGGGAGGTGGGTAGGGGGATGGATGAAATAGGTGATGGGGATTAAGGAGTACACCTGTTGTGATGAGCACCAGGTGTTGTATGGAAGTGTTGAATCACTATATTGTACACCTGAAACTAATATAACACTGTATGTTAACTATAAAAATTTTTTTAAAAAGTAAATAAGACTTGGGGTGCCTCGGTGGCTTAGTCATTTAAAGTGTCTGACTTTTGGTTTCGGCTCAAGTCATGATCTCAGGGTCATGGGATCCAGCCCCCTGTCAGACTCTGTGGCTTAGCAGGGAGTCTGCTTGTCCCTCTCCCTCTGCTCCTTCCTTGCCCCTGACACACCCTCAGCTCGTGCTCTCCTCTCTCTCTCTCAAATAAATAAATAAATATGATCTTTAAAAAAATTCTTAAAAAAAAATAAGACTTAACCACTATTTCTTGCTATCTCTAGAATATGTACTGTTTTATAATACATAATGTATAATAAAGAAGTATAATCTTTCTTTTCTTTTTTTAAAGATTTTATTTATTTGACAGAGAGAGTGAGAGAGAACACATGTAGGGGGAAAGGCAGAGGGAGAGGGGGAAGCAGACTTCCTGCTGAGCAGGGAGCCCAATGCGGGGCTCTATGTAGGCAGGGCTCAATCCCAGGACCCTGGGACCTCGACCCAAGCCAAAGGGGGATGCTCAACCAACTGAGCCACCCCAGCATCCCTAATCTTTCTTTATAATAAAGAAAAAAGGTTTAAAAAAAGAAAAGGAATATAAGACAAGGTAGTCAAGGAGAGAGAGGGTGGAAGAATGAGTGTTTAAAAGAGAGTCAAGAGAGGGCGCCTGGGTGGCTTGGTTGGTTGTGTCTGACTTGATCTCAGCTCAGGTCTTGATCTCCGGGTGTGAGTTCAAGGCCCATGTTAGGCTCCATGCCCAGCATGGAGTAAGGAGAAATGACCCCACACTTAGTATCTCTGGGTTTGTTATCTCACCTGCAAAACAAGAGGGTGAACAAGACTACATTCTAGAGAAATATTTACCTTGCTCGTTACCAATAGTTGGCATGAAAGATGCCTCATCATTTTAGACTTGGCCATCACATCATTGATTAGTCTATAGCAAATTTGCTGTCTTTGTGCTTTAATTTACATTTTAAAACCCACATGTCCCATAAAGCAAATGCACAGAGTATAAAAACTATTAGTAGAGCTAAGGGAATGATCCTATATGAATGAGAGCACTGATCAATTTTAAAAGACAGAAAGTGGTAAGAAAACAGAAATGGAATGCAAAATGGCCTGGCAGCATGCATGATTCCAAAGAGCAGCAACCAAATCATTCAAAAAAGGCCTTGTCCCCTGCAGCTCTGGCTCCTTACCTTCCCATAAGACTTAGCCCGACTATTCCTCCCCATTCCCTTGTATAAAATCCAAATCACGCAAACAATGCATGCTAATCTGTGAGAGCAATTCCTCCCTCTCCCAAGAGCCACCCTTGATCAACTATTCCTGACAGTAGCCGAACTTTGGCTGATCTGGCTAAAGTCCTAGGAAATATTTAGCCCTCCTGCCCCAAGCCAGATGCTCTTAAGGGCTTTCCTATGCCTGGCATTTTCAAATAAAAGGTTATGCCAACGGTGCCCTGGCTGATTTCTTCCCACCAACTATGTTGCAAAAATAAAGGGAGGGAAGTTGGAAGGGGTGGGATGAGAGAGCTATATCCACCCCTACAATAAGAGAAAGCACATAGATTCTGTCTGAAACTGACAAATCAAGATCAGCCACATATGCAAATTATTCGGCAATAGGGAGGGAAGTGATCAAACAGCCAAGAGCAGAGAGTGACTGTATCCAAGGAGGGGGACTGTTGTTTTTGTTAGAATCTTTTATAATGCTCTAATTCATAAAATTAGATGATTATTTGATAACAAGCAGTTTTTAAAAGTCAAAACTTGTAATTTAAAGTAAAAAATTACAATTACATAATCAAGTGTGTCTATAAATTATCCCAGCTAAATGAGCCCAACAAATGGAGATGTAGGCTTTCTTGGTGACTTCAGGACTGGGAAGACAGAATGGTGAGCTGCTCCGTGGCAGGCCTGGAGATGGGTGACTGGAGGCAGTGGGCCAGCATGCGCCCAGATCAGGCCTCCCTCGGGTTCTCTGACATAAGTCAGAGGAGTTTGCTAAGTGGGATACCTGGGCTTTCTGGAAAAGCATCAAGCTCTCTGTTCTCCTTGGAAGATGAAGAGTTCTTTTTAGTTTCCTGCTCTCTATCTTGGTTTTGTGTGTCTGTTTCTGTGCAACTCTCTTTGCACCTGACTTTTTCTCTTTGACTCCCTTTCCCTTAATCTGTGTATTTTCTGCTCACTGAAGACTCCCTTTTCCCTAGTTTTATTATTCTCTCTAATCTTAAATTCTTCTCACCATTCCTACCTTGTCTCTCTTTTCATCCTGGTTTTTCTCTAAGTCTTAGCTGCCCCTCATGTATTTTTGTCTCTCAATTTTTCATGTGGTTAGCTGAAATGACCTGAGTCTTTTGAACGCAACTTGCTCATCTGTAAAACTGGTTAATACTCCTCAGTATACTGTATAATACTGGCTGAGCTATCTTTGAAGTTGTTGGGAGAAAATAATTTTAGAAGCTGTGATCTGCTTAATTCAAATTGTAGACTATTGCCTTTGTAAGTAATTTGAATATTTTTTCTCTTGAAATATATAACTTCAATTCTAGAAAACTTTTTTTTTTAAGATTTTATTTATTTGACAGAGAGAGACACAGTGAGAGAGGGAACACAAGCCGGGGGAGTGGGAGAGGAAGAAGCAGGCTTCCCGCGGAACAGGGAGCCCTATGCGGGGCTAGATCCCAGGACGCTGGGATCATGGCCTGAGCGGAAGGCAGATGCTTAACAACTGAGCCACCCAGATGCCCCTAGAAAACTTTTTCTAGAATGACAATAGGAAATGAAAACAATAGAATGAGGCTAATTTTATAAACAACTGGTCCTCTCAACAACTGAAAGAAATCAGCCAATGAATTAAGGCTTTCTAGTCCTTACTGAAATACTACAATGAGATTCAAAAAATGAAGTTGGATTTCACATTATATTTTAATTTTTAAATTTCTCAAAATGAAACTATATATTTGGCTGAAAACATTAACCTACTGGGACGAAATGTTTTTTTCTTTTTTTAAAACTGTAAGTCTAGAGGTTTTCAAATTTTCCAGTCATGTGCCATCAATGTACAAAATTGATTTTACAGGATTCATTGCTCAGGAATTGTGGATGTATAAATAATTATGGTTCTTTATTTTTTATTTTTTTTAAATTTATTTGAGAGAGAGAGAGCACAAGAGGGGGTAGGGTCAGAGGGAGAAGCAGACTCCCTGCTGAGCAAGGAGCCTGATGCGGGGGTCCCTGGGGGACTCCGGGATCATGACCTGAGCTGAAGGCAGTCGTTTAACCAACTGAGCCACCCAGGCACCCAGTAATTATGGTTCTTTAAAGACACCAACATTTGCTAATGAAAGTATCTGAATGATGCCACTGCTGCCCCCAAATGAATCCATCTCAACTGAAACCCTAAAGCTTAAACCAAGAGCATAGAAGGCTCTATGGCCTACCCGTAGTTATTACCAGGAAATTTAGATTTCATACAAACCTGCCTTTATTTTAAATGCAGTTTAGTTATTAGAAAAAAGCACACACCTCAAACTAAAGATCCAATCCACATTTTTTCCTAACACAGAAGGAGGCCTCTCTGAAGGGTTTTCCAGGCTTACCACTGAACAGTGGTCAAGCCAAAAATAAATCCATGGAGGCATATTCAACAGCACACAAAACAGGAGTCCACGGAGAGCAGGACTTAGCTTTTCCCCCATTCGCCTCCTTCTGGGACCCCCACCCACATTCTTCCATCTCCCAATTAGAGAGCTAATTAGGACTCCAGATTTAAATGCTAAATGGGGAGGGAGCCTGGTGCCAGGCCAGGATTCCTTTAACATCAAACACTCTCCTCCTTCAGGCTTCTCCCCTTAGTGCAGTGCGCTTTGGGAAGAGAGCTGGGCCTGCAGGGCCGACTGGCTGCAGGGCAGTGTTTACACTCAGTTGTCTGAGAGGGAAGATTTGTCTCACAAATTGCGAACTCTGAAAAGATAAAATTTAAAAACAACATGCCCGGGCTTTTAGTACTTTAAGGAAAAGAAGCAAGTATCTTATAAGCTCAGTTATTATTACCATGGTGACATGAGGGGACGTGAGGAGATCTCAAGAACAGTTCCTGGTTCCAGCCAGGCAGCGTCTCAACGGTGCGGGGCGACTTCTTCGGTTACCATGGCAACCAAAATTAGAAGTGCTTTTGCAACACTAACAGAAACCAGCTTTTGAAGCGCTTCTGTGAATCACACTGAATACTGATGATGCAAGCTTGAGTGATACATATTTTTCAAACACACACACCATATTGCCATAAACAAATATTCCTTTTAGATTCCCCCCTTGAAATCTTGACTTAACTTGGAATAGATTTTTTGGTCTGGTTCTGTTTGTTTCCCCTTTGGATTCCCGCGGTCTCAAGTGCAAACGCGATTTGTTTAATTTCCAAACTTGTCTGAATTGCACGGGGAAGAGCTTAGAACGTGGTTCATTTGCTCTCATTTTGAAACGGGATGAGGAAATGGGGTGGGGGAGGGTGGGTCTAACAGAGAGCCCTCTTGTCTACTAAACTCCGGAGGACGAAAACGGGGGGGAGGGGTGGGTTGGGGGTAGGGGTAGGAGAGGCAAGGAGGGAAAGGAAGAGGGAGGGAAGGAAGGGAAGAAATAAGTGCGGACGGCTGAATCTTTGCTGCCCTAAGAGCACCTTTATCTGTTCCCTTGACCTGTCCATCTGCCCAGGTGTTGTGTCAAAGCTGACCAGAAATGACATTTTAAAGACCCCTTTGCCATCCTTTCCTGGTCATCCTGACGCTCCTAATATTCCTGAAGGGACATCGGGAAGAGGAGACGAGGTTCTTCCTTACTTGTGCAGTCTTCAAAAGAAGCACGATTCTTTAGGGAGCGTCGTGGTGTGGGGTGTGCTGGGCCACGGCCGTTCGCAGTCACTGCCCTCGCCGCCAGTCCCCAGCGCTCCGGACGGACTGTCTACACCTGGGCTCGCGCCCTGGGGCTCTGGTCCGCGCCAGGTGTGCGCCGGGCGAGGCGCGAAGCGGTCCTCCCGGGTTCCCGTGCGGGCGCGTACACCGACGCGGAGCCCGTACCGCGCCGGGGCGCGGGGATACACGCGCGCCCAGACCCAGGAGCGCCACGCACCGCACAGGCAGCGGCCCGCACGCGCCGGCACACCCGCGCCTCCCGCTCCAACGCCTTCTGCTCGCGCGCGCCGAGCAGCCCGAGAGGGGCCGTCCCGCCGGAGCGCCTACCCTTCTCCTGACCCCAGCTCCACCCCTACCCCGCCCCGCCGGCAGTCGTGTCTCCGTTTCCCCCTTGGCTCGCGCGGGGCACGGGCGCCGCTCGCAGCACCCCCCTCCCCAGCTCAGCAACCTGGCGGAGGACAGACAGGCGGGGTGTGGGTGCTGGCTGCGAGCCCCGCGGCCCTCGCTTACCTTCGTGGCGAGCCTGGCTCACGGGCTCGGCGGCGCCGGGCCAGGAGCTCCGAGCGATTGGCGCTGGAGCGCGCGCCGCGCGGTGGGTGCGTGGGTGGCGGGCGCCGCGGCCGCGCGGGAGGTTCCTGGAGCTGTCAGGGACGGCCGACCTGACCGACAGCGGCCCCGGCAAACCCCGCCTGCTGGCCCCGGCCCCGGCTCTGCGGCGGGAGGGGGGGTGGAGGGGGGGGTAACAGAGGCGCCCCGCAGCGTTTCCCGGAGGACCAATCGGGAGCGGGGGGCTGGCCCGGGGGAGGAGGCCTGGGGCCGGTCAGGCGCCGGGACGCGGGCCCGGACTTCATAGGCCGGTTTCTATGGCAGCCAGGAAGGGGGGGCTGGAGGGAGGTGGGTGCGCGGCGCGGGGACACCCATCGCGGACACTGGAGGAGGGGAGTTTGACCCTCTCGCAGAGAGAGTCCCTCCTACAGCATGGATGGGAAGCGGCGACACCGCCCAAAGAAGGTTGACACAGCTCTCGTCAACTCACGTCTCGTACTGAGCCGCTCGAGCCTCCTGATCAAGGGTTTCCGTGTCCTTGGGAGACCGCGACCCAGTAATCTTCCCAAAAGAACGGGGTTTTCAGCAAACCACCGTGACAGCTCCTTCGGGTGAGTCTGGCAGGGTTTAGGCTCTGCAGAAAGAAGTGATAATACCACCCTCTCCCTGGGTCCCTCGCAGACATTATGTCCGGTTCCATTGGTACCACTTAGGCAGTGAATCCCTAATCTCCTGCCTACTCCCAAACTATAGCCTTCCCGCTAATGGTGGTGCCAAATATTTTCACAGTTTACAAACAGGGAAGCCAAGTCACTGAATTGAGTGCTGAGCAGGGAATGCGATTCAAAGAATAGTAAACGCATAGAGGTTATTTACTGAAGTTAAAGTACTTCATTTTACAGAGGAGGAAAGTGAGGTCAGAGAAGTCAGTTAACAAGGGTCACACAGCTTGGTTAATGGCAAAGCCAGGCACCCTAAGTCACAGCTCAGTGAGCACTCTTTCCACCTTATGCTCCCATATTCTGTGTTCCTGATTGCCAGGGTAATATTTACAAAAGCAAAAGTGCTAGGGAGACAAATAACTTTAAAATCTATTTATGGTAGAAATTAGGGAAGCCAAAGATTCCTTTTTTTTTTTTTTTTTATTTGCCAGGCACTGTTACAAATACTTTCACAAGAGTAACTGATTAAATCCTCAGAATAACCTTATAAGTTAGGAATTCTTGTTACCATTCCTGTTTTGACAGATGAGGAAAGTGAGGCCCAGAAATGTTACTTGACTGCTGAAGGTCACATAGCTGTCCAGTGCTGGTGCTGGGATTCAAACCCAGGCAGTCGACTCCAGAGTCAGTGCTCTTCTTCCTTACTCTGCTGCCTCTTTGTATGATTAAGGGGTCCAGGAGCAGGAACAGCAAGAAATAAAACCTTGGATAGCTCCAGGGACTGGCCGTTGAGATTGGCAAGCAACCAAAACAACCTGGAATGATTGCTCCTTGGTTGATGAGAGTGGTTATCTCCTTGTGTAGGATAAAAGTTCTCTGTGAGAAAGGTTTGTCTTTAAAGGGAGGCCCTTTCCTAAAAAGACAAATGGGTTTTCTTTTTCTTTCTTTCTTTTTTTTTTTTTAAAGATTTGTTTATTTATTTGACAGAGAGAGAGATAGTGAGGGCAGGAACACAAGCAGGGGGAGTGGGAGAGGGAGAAGCAGGCTTCCCGCCAAGCAGGGAGCCCAATGTGGGACTCGATCCCAGGACCCTGGGATCATGACCTGAGCCGAAGGCAGACGCTTAATGACTGAGCCAACCAGGCGCCTGGTTTTCTTTTTCTTTTAAGAGTGATTTTTAAAATAGTACATGCCATCAGCTTTTTTTTTTAAGATTTTATTTTTAAGTAATCTCTACATCCAAAGTGGGGCTCGAACCCACAACCCTGAGATCAAGTGTGGCATGCTCCACCGAGGTGGAACATTACCGAGCCAGCCAGGTGACCCTTGTTTTCTTTCTAAAGCAATAAAATACAGGGTAAGACTTTACATGTTTAAAAATATAAAATGCTCCTTGACTCCTATAACATGGCAACCCACAGGATAGGAGTTCATAAGGAAATTGCCTAGAAGTCAGGATCCTCAAGCTCACAACCTAACATAGACTCTCTTGTAGACCCTTTCATCACGCCCCCATAGAGCACCATAGATGCTAGATTCTAGTGGCTTGGAAGGTGACTGAAGATTTTAGGCTATCCACAGAAAAGGAAAACTTCAGCATCAGAGACCACTTTCAAAGTCCATTGGCCAGACTCCATTCCAGGAGTCCCCCTTACCCCTATTTCTCTTGCAGCCATTCTGCTAGGGCCGGTTCCCTTTCAAATCAGAACCTTTCCGGGCTCCTGGGTGGCTCAGTCGTTAAGTGTCTGCCTTTGGCTCAGGTCATGATCCCAGGGTCCTGGGATCGAGTCCCACATCGGGCTCCCTGCTCAGCAGGAAGCCTGCTTCTCACTCTCCCACTCCCCCTGCTCGTGTTCCTGCTCTCGCTATCTCTCTCTCTCTCAAATAAATAAATAAAATCTTAAAAAAAAAAAAAATCAGAACCTTTCCTTCATGCTTTCCCTTCCCTTGAAAGTCCTGGGATCCCCAGCCATATAGGACTGACTTCTATTTCAATTCCCTCCAGGTGAAAAAAGTGTCATTTTTCTTCTGGAAAGGGCCATTCAATAGGTTGATTACAATGTAGCAGTATACAGAAGTTAAAAATTGTTGTTTTGAATAGTATGGGTAAGTATTTTTCAACATATTAAGTGAAAGCAAAAGTTACAAAGCAGAATGATACAAATTTGTGATATATTTGAGTAGAAGGAAATGCACTAGGTATTAGTAATATTTTTTGTTACTTAATAGTTTCCAGCATTTTTTTCTTTTTTCTACAATGGGCATATGTGTCAGAAAAATTCTATTTTCAAAAGAACTGATGAAACAGTCAGACCTAGTCAATGTAGGTAGTCTCAGTTTTCTAACCCCTTCTCCATTGTGTTGGCAGAAAATAAGTCAAATACATTCTTAGGAACAGTCCTTCATGATTCTAACACAGGAGGTACTTGTTCTATGTTTCGAGAAACACTGGCAATGGCGGAAAGTTTAGACTTTTGAGACATAAAGTTACACCTTGCCTCCTAGCTCTGCCACTGATTAGCTGTATGAATTCTTTGGTTTCAATCATCTTCTAACCTCAGGTTCTTCATCTGTACTCTGGGAATTGTGAGAATTAATGAGATAAAGTTTCTGGCAAACAGTTAATTTAGGCTGCCTTAACCTGGAGTCCATGGGCTTGGGGTGGTTAATAGGAGAAGCCCTCACTGAAAATGTGTTGAAGGATACTTTCATCACAATCTTTAAGTAGCTGGGGCCACAAACAGGGCAGTACTTCCTCTAGTAAGTGCTTAATAATAATAGCTATTATTACTATTTCACGTTCTGAGGGATTGTTCCACGTTTGGTACTATTCTAGGGCATATAGGGACATTCTACTCATTTTCTGGACATTGTTACTGGTACATTGAGTCCCTACCGAATGTGAACCTGGACTAGGGTTTTCTGGCCCCTACTTTCCTTCCTCCTTTCTTCCCGTAGGGATATTTGGCAAATCTTAGGAGAGGAGGTGGAGCAAAAATTTTCTAAGACTGCATAGTGCTGTAGGGTTGGATCTACAACTCAAAAGGCATATCTTTTTCCAGAAAAAATTGTCTTCTTTATCCTGCTTAGGATCTGCGTGCTACCTAAATCTGATCGTGTCTTTCAACAATTCAGAAAAATTCTCAATCTCTTTGACTATGACCCCTATCTCATGTTTTACCTTTCTTTCAGAAATTCCAATTGGATATTATGTATGTATTATGTATGTCTCATTCTAGCTCATGTCTTTTTCCATGTTTTCCAGATTTTTACCTTCAGTTTAACTTCTTTTATATTCTGGTAATTTCTTCAGATCGATCTTGTATTTCACTAATTCTCTCTTGAGCTGTAATTAATGAGCTGTTGTAACTGGAACACTGACTTTATAAACCTTGACAGTGCAAATATAACGAAATCAAGAGGTGGAAGTATGAGAATGCCAATTTCATCCTTTCACAGCTGGCAGTCAACTGACAGTTTAAAACTGGATCACAATTAGTATGTATTAACATCTTTTGTCCTTCACTTTATAAGAATCTTTTTTTAATTTTATTTTATTATGTTATGTTAGTCACCATACATTACATCATTAGTTTTTTTTACAGATGTTCTTATTTTTTATT
>NC_138375.1:31199331-31211125 GCF_054177405.1 Leptonychotes weddellii | reverse complement strand
GCTTTTCTGTTCAGAGAGTTGCTGCTATTCTTTTCTTCAATCTCCTGTTGAGTTTGTAGGTGTTCAGAATAGTTTGATACCTATATAGCTGAATTCCTGGGACCAGACGAAATTTAGGTCTCCCACTCCTCTGCCATCTTGCTTCTCCTCCTTTAAGAATCATGTAAGAACTAATATTTCTTGGGGCACCTGAGTGGCTCAGTCGGTTAAGCATTTGCCTTCGGCTCAGGTCATGATCCCAGGGTCCTGGGATCGAGCCCCACATCGGGCTCCCTGCTTGGCGGGAAGCCTGCTTCTCCCTCTCCCACCCACCCTGCTTGTGTTCCCTCTCTTGCTGTCTCTGTCAATTAAATAAATAAAATCTTAAAAAAAAAAGAACTAATATTTCTTGCAGTAAAGAAAGATTTATCTGAGCTTTACTATTTTATTCTGCTTATTTGTTAAATTCAAGCAAAATTAAGCTGAAAGAATTAAAACTAGCATGGCAATGTTGTTTTAAAAAGTACCCCCCACATCTCTCTCCCTCCTTCTCCTTTTCTTCCTTCTTTTCCGTCTTCTTTTTCTTCTTCTTCTCCCCTTCTTCCTCCTCTTCCTTCTCTCTCTTTTATGTGTGTGTGTGTGTGTCTGTGTGTAGACCTAGATATTCATGTATTCATATAATGTTAACAATAGTTATTTCTGGTTAATGGGTCTTAGAGTGATTTTTTACTTTCTTACTTCCTAAAATATGTGCATCTTTTACTTGAGTTGGTATAATTTAACATCAAAAACAAAATGAAAGAGGTTGCAAATTTCAGTGGCTGAGGGGCCACTACCTCTCCCTCTGCCAGTCAGCTTAAATTCTATCGATTTTCTTGATACTTTATTTAATTCACTTCAGATCTTCCTGTCTCATCATTTAGTCTAATGTTCAATATTGAACTTTCTTCCTAAAGGTAAAATACAACAAACAGATAAGAGAAAGAAAAAAACAAATTGTGATCTTGAGAAATTTTCATTATAAAATTTGAGTCCCTGAGGCTCTCACTATAGTAGCAACTATACTCCAAACTTTTCTTGAATATGTAGCCAGCCACATATAGCAATTAGTGTAACATGTTCTTATAATTGGCCTTTGTGTATTATTTATTTATTTATTTTTAAGACTTTTATTTATTTATTTGACAGAGATAGAGAGCACAAGTAGGCAGAGAGGCAGGCAGAGGGAGAGGGAGAAGCAGGCTTCCCGCTGAGCAGGAAGCCCGATGTGGGACTCAATCCCAGGACCCTGGGATCATGACCTGAGCCAAAGGCAGACGCTTAACTGACTGAGCCACCCAGGCGCCCTGGCCTTTGTGTATTATTTACAACTGGGCAATGAAGAACAGCTTAAGAGCCTTGGGCCCACTGATACTTAAGCAAAAATTATCTCTTATGAAAATTTATAAAAATAAAATGAGGGCGCCTGGGTGGCTCAGTTGGTTAAGCGACTGCCTTCGGCTCAGGTCATGATCCTGGAGTCCCTGGATCGAGTCCCGCATCGGGCTCCCTGCTCGGCAGGGAGTCTGCTTCTCCCTCTGACCCTCCCCACTCTCATGTGCTCTCTCTCATTCTCTCTCTCTCAAATAAATAAATAAAATCTTTAAAAAAAATTATAAAAATAAAATGACACATTACGTTTGTTTGCATCTTAGTTTTTAATGGGCACCATTTTAATTGGATGAGGGTTCTGAACCCATAGTATTCCTTCCATAGTATTTCACAGTTGTATCTAATAGATAACTATTATTTCACAGGCAAGTTTCTGTCCTAATATAGACAGTCTACCAGACCACAACAACATAGCTAATGATCAGCTAGTCTCTTAAGTGAATTCATATATTGACATTTACTTCTCAGCAGGTATTAGCTAACATTTTGTGTCTAAAGTATATTTGGGTTACTCAGAAGAAGCATAACTATTCCTAGTCAACTATTCTGATTTTTTTTTAAGATTTTATTTTTGTAAGATTTTATTTATTTGAGAGAGAGAGAGAGCACAAGCAGCAGGGGGAGAGGCAGAGGGAGAGGGAGAAGCAGGCTCCCTGCTAAGCAGGGAGCCTGATGTGGGGCTCAATCCCAGGACCCCGGGATCATGACCTGAGCCACCCAGGCGCCCCTGATTTTTTGGTGTTTAATTTCTTATTATTCTCTAACATTTGTCTTTGTGGCATTTTCATTTTAGAAGCAGAAAAGCAATTATTTACTGAGAATAAGCAGAATGTTCTTGCTTGAAATTAAAAAACCTAAGACAGCTGCCTTAGCCCAGTCCATTACTTGAATGATAAACATGAACAATAAGGGGTGCCTGGGTGGCTCAGTTGGTTAAGCGACTGCCTTTGGCTCAGGTCATGATCCTGGAGTCCTGGGATCGAGTCCCACATCGGGCTCCCTGCTCAGCGGGGAGTCTGCTTCTCCCTCTAACCCTCCCCACTCTCATGCTCTCTCTAACTCATTCTCTCTCTCAAATAAATAAATAAATAAATCTTTAAAAAAAACATGAACAATAGGTAACAGGATGTTTTTAGAGTAGCACCTGGCTACACTATAAAAAAGAGACCACCAGAAAGGTCCACTCCATTGGCTACTCATCAGTGCTTCTTTGAAGTGCCCTATCCCCCTCGTTCCCCAATTGACCCTGGTTCCAGGACTAAGGGTGTTAGTATTAGCTGGGAACTTGTTAAACATGAACTTTTGGGGGCCCTAGTCCAGGCCAGTTGAATCAGCAACTCGGGGGGGGGGGGCTAGCAATGTGTGTTTTAACAAGATCCTGATGCACACTAGGTTGGAGAACCATTGCCTAGATGGTGTGTCTTAGGGTCAGGAGATGGCAAGGAGACATCAAAAGACAATTTGCTGAATGTATCTTGCCGGCTTTTCTGATCTCCTGTTCCCTGCATCCCAAACCCCATCAAGGGCTGATGTGGATTCCAAAAAGAAAACAGATGTTTAGCTTTTGCTCTGTGCAATCCAATGTTGTCAACCACAAAGAGATCTCATACAAAGGTTAACTGTATTTCAGTGATCAAGGCTGTAGTCTGTGGAGTCCAGTTCCCTGGTTTCAAATACTGGCTCCATTCTTTACCAGTGGTTTCTCATCTCCTCCATCCCTTACTTTCCCCCATTTATATTTACCTCAGGAGATCATTGAGATGATTAAAATGTTAAATGTTCAGCATATGATAAGTGATTCATAAATGATGCTATTTATGTCACGAGATTTTTCTTTCCTAGGCTGTTTTGGTACAATGCCCAACAAGGTGGGCATTGCTTCAGGTGAATAATTACGTGATATTAGGTTTTAGGAAAGGTGAGAAGAAAAAAATACTGAATTCACAGCCTGCCTTCCTATTTATCATGTCGACAGGATTAATGAAGTAATGTTTATACAACACAGGAATTTTAAGATATCCCCACAAGGTCAGGATACATTTATAATGGCAGCCTCTGTGTTTAGCATTTTAAAGCAGTACACTTCTAGGCCTCCAACTACAAAGGATCCTATTAATTGGTGGTGGTGGTGAGGGTTTAAGTTTTAATTCCTGCTGCTTCTCATTTAAATCTTTTATGACAAACCGTGTAAGAGCCATAGCACAACTCAGTGCATTATATCTTAAAAACTCTGAGCTTAGGTTCCCCCCTCTCCTAATGTAACTAACAGTGGTAACCTAATGAATGCGGAGCTAGTAAGCTTTCTCCAACAGAATCAGGCTAAGCTTTTAAGGTCAGGCATTTCCTTATAATTTTGCATGGCATAGTTATAAAACAGTTTCCATGTGAACATGTTAATGACCATCTGGTCATGGGTTTAAAATAATCCATGTTAAATTGAAGATGTACATTAAAACGGGCTTGATTTTCTGGTATAGACTTTATCTACATTTAGGCCTCAGTCAGTACTGTTGGCTTGTTCCAGTTACAAAGTGATTAATTTCAAGTTGAATGTAGCAGAAACAAGCATTTCTGTGTCCACAAAAATATTCCCACTTTCAGTAGTGTATGAGGATGGCAGCCTTTTTATTTTTTAAATATTTTATTTATTTGACAGAGAGAGAGCTCGTGGGGGAGTGGCAGAGGGAGAGGGAGAAGCAGGCTTTCCTCTGAGTGGAGAGCTCGATGCGGGGCTCAATGCCAGAACCCTGGGATCATGACCTGAACCAAAGGCACTTAACAGACTGACCCAAGGGACCCTGAGGGCAGCCTTTTTAAACTAGTAAGACAGTAAGAGCCTTCTGTTTTCATACATACTCAAAAGACTTCTGGGTTTTGGGTGCCTGGGTGGCTCAGATGGTTAAGTGTCTGCCTTCGGCTCAGGTCATGATCTCAGGGGTTCTGGGATCGAGTCCCACATCAGGCTCCCTGCTCCTTGGGAGCCTGCTTCTCCCTCTGCCTCTCTCTCTCTCTGTCTCTCATGAATAAATAAATAAAATCTTTAAAACAAAAAACAAAAAAAACCAAAAAAAACCCAAAAGACTTCTGGGTTTTAAGTGTATTCCTCTTAGGGCTCAGTTTAGTTCTCCTTTGAATCTGATTATAGGTGTGGTATAATAAAAAAAATATGTATTCAGTCTTGCCCCTGGTTCTTGGCACAGAGCTCTTAAAATCCTTGGAATTTCCTGAGTGATGTTTTTTGTCATAAGCTTTTTGTCCATACCCGAGTTTATGCTCATGAGGTGATCTTGGCACTGGTCACCAGAGGAACCAACCACATGATTAGAGGGCTAGAACGATCAGCCACACCCCAAGATATCCAGGGAAGGAATGGCTGGAGAGTGAGTTCAATAATTAATGGCCAATGATGTCATCAATCACATCTAGGTAATGAAACTTTAGTAAACAAGGTTAAGTAAGGGGTTAAGAGCGCTTCCAGGTTGGTGAACACATCCATGTGCAGGAGGGTGGAGCATCAAGAGGTCATGGAAGCTCTGCCCACTCCCTTTGCCCTGGACATCTCTTCCATTTGGCTGTTCCTGGGTGGTTTTTTTTTTTTTTTTTAATAGATTTTAATGTAATCCCTACACCCAACGTGGGGCTGGAACTTACAACCCAGAGATCAAGGGTTGCATGCTTTACTGACTGAGCCAGCCAGGCGCCCCTGGGTTGTATCCTTTATAATAAAACTATACTAGTGCTCCCCTCACCTCTGAGTTGTTCTAATGTATTGAACGTTACAAGGGTGGGAACCCCTCATTTGTAGTTGGCAGGGCAGAAGTGCAGGTATCCTGGATACCTCATTTTTGGCTATTGTCTTGTGGTACTGATCACTTAACTTATAGAGACTATGCTAACACTGGCTGGTGTCCGAAGTGACTTGTTGGACACCCAGGTGGTGGTGGAGAATAGAAGTACTGCTGTTTGTTAGAACAGTGGAGTAGAGGAGACAGAAGAGGCTCTCCTGTTGTTCTGCAGTGCACTTGGGATTCCTGTGATGACCAGTGTCTGGCACTCTAAGGCCCAGCTGTCACTGTACACCTAAAAACCCCATTGGAGTAAAATGGGAGGAATAAAATATTCAGTTCAATACTTAAATATACATCGTGGTTTTTCATAGTTGTTTTTATTATATGTAGAATGTTTTGCAAAGTGCTAATCAACATAAGGTTTATCACCAGTGGGAAGCTTTCCTCTCCTGCAATCAAATTTACTGGCATTCAGGGTACATGGATAGTGCCCTTGTACCTTTTGGGGAAAGTAAAATAAACTATACCTGCCCCTCAAACCTGTTTTGAAAGGCCTTGCCAAATCTGAAAACTCAAGTGTTAATTTTAACACCTCCTTGTGCCTTTGTCCCTGATCTCTACCTTGTGTCAGAGTTCTTGAAAGGTTATGTTTAAAAATAAACCTCGCTTCATACCTTGGCTTAAAGGGCACATCATGAGCTATTTTCAGCATTCAAAATTCACTAGATACTAACTAGTAATTTACATACATGAAACCACTATCTGTCAGGGATTTTTTTTTTTCTTTTTAAACTACAACTAACTCAGGAACATGGACATTTTATGGCAAACTGAAAATTCCATGTAATATAATTTAACTCTATCATCAGTATTCTCTGACTCCAAAGGGGGGAAAATATATCTGTATATCTATATATATATAAGTTTTGTAGTAAGTACCCAATGGCCAAGCAGAACATACAATTGCATACAATTTTTTGATCTTAAAAATTCAACTTCTTATTCCTGTTATCTCTAAATCCATGACCTCTCCAGTTGTGGGGAGCCATTCTCGTTCAAGCAGTTCATAAACAGTTAATATTAGGATTACCAAATGAGGATAAGCTGAATTGATCTTTTAAATTTAACATACTAGTAGTAAGTGGAGAAAGTATATAAAAATAGGCTCTATTTTAAAAATTCCATTGGCTTTTGTGCCCTACCATGGAAGAACTGCAAATGCCAACCTCTCCCTCCTTCCATTCTTTGGAACTGATTTTTGGGGATTAGAGGTGCATACTGAGAACTGTAGATCTTAATTCATGTATCAGTCATGTTAATACAAGTAAGATCTCTGACCACAAACCAACTTCTACACTAGTAATCAAAAAGAAAAAAAAAAAAAAAGAGTCATGAACACATAATTTTAAACTTTACTTCAAAAATGTAAGTATCTCCCAATATTTAACAGGTAAAGAAAATAGCATATTGGTTTATTTTATGTGGTTGTTATATTTTATTTTCCAAGTAATACTGATTAAAAATATTTACACACCTACTTTTAAGTCCACAGTTTAGCACTCTTATTATTTGTATGGCTTTAAAAGTTATAGCACAAGATCTTTACATTAAGGATCGGGGGGAAGATTCATTCAAAACAAAGCCTGATATATTATATACATGTTTTTCTCTGTACTTTATTTTAAATACATTAATTTTTAAATGATGCTCACCTTTTTTTCATCTGGTGGTAAAATACTAGTGCAACTTTTCATTAAAAAAAAAAAAAGTTTACCACAGATATAAATGAATTTTCCCAATTGGAAATGGCCCTTCAGTTGCCATTAAATGAAATTTCTCAACCTAAGTTACCAAGAAAAAGAACTGGTAGTTGCCATTATAAGCAAAAACATAAAATACTATAGCATCACCTACATTGCTCCTTATAACACAAACTTTGAAAGAACCAGAGACACTTTAAAGAAGTTTAGTTGGTTTTGAAAAGGCACATGGGTGTGGGTTTTTTTTTTTTTTACATTCTAGAAATTTTGCCACCACCACTGTTTCTGTTGCAGAGATGACATCTGTGACTATCAGTATAGACAAGAAGGTTGTTCAAACTAAAGAAAGCCAGAAGCCAAAATTTAACTGCACAGTTAACAATGTACTTTTCTTCATGCAGCCTTGTGTTTCCTATATATTCAATTTTCTAACATGCATTAGAATACATTAAGTTTGTATTCTAATGATTTTACGTTTGATTTTACAACATGGAAAAAATCTGAGAAAGAACATGACCTGGGAAAGAGAGAAGGGAGAACCCTTATCACAATGAAAATAGATACATTCGTACCCAACTATATAATAAGAATATAATCCATTTAAGTTTCCAGAAATAATACTTCTCAAAGCTTCCCATTCACTTATGGGAAAGATCCCTCCTCTGTGGCATTAAGTGGGGGGAAATCAGTTTGTTTCAACAGAAACAGTTCACAACAGTAAAGACTTTAACTTTGGTCCACTTGTCTGTTAGCCTAAGGACAGTCACACTGCCCATCATCAGTTCAAAAATCCAACACCTAAATTTAAAAATATATTCATCTGTTATTTCAATCTAAAACAGGCATAGGTGTTCTGTTCTCATTCCCTGCTTGGGAATCCACTGTTGATTTGGTCTCTAAACCATCAGCATCTTGGTGATCTTCCCTGGCAGCCTCAGCAGCATCTGCTTGGGGGGGCTCTCTCTCCTCCTGGTTCATGATTTCAGGGGTCACTTGTTCCAAGTCAGCTTCTAGAAGTTCAGTCTGTACTTCCACTGGCATCTGATTTACCCGTTCAACATGCAGCTCCTCCACGTGTACTTCAGTACCTTCTTCAGTCTGAATTCGACCCACTTCTAGATAACTCACCTGGACCTGCTCTGGAAGCTCACTCATGTGTGAATCATGCACTTGGCTGTCCTGGAGCAGATCTGGATGGACCTGTTCCACAGTCACTTGTGCTGAATCCACCTGAACCTGAAGCAGTGGTAACACATGCACCTTCCCAACTTGTTCTATAATAGTCATTGACGTCACAGGTTCGGTCTGCACACGTGTTTCTACCGAAAGAACTTCTTCGGTTACTAGACGCTCTGAAATATTGTGAGTATCACTGAGATGCCTCCTTAATTCATTTCCTTGCATAAACCACAAGTCACATAAAGTACAATGGTTGGGTTTATCTCCAGTGTGTATTACCAAATGATCTTTGAACTGGTCCCAGCTGTTAAACACACTGTTACAGACCTGAAATAACCAAACATATGGTTTTAACAATACTAATATTTAAACTGAAGAAAATATGAATACATTTATTCTCTTTAAGGAAAAATTTGAAGTTTTCTGAAAAATGTATGATATTCATAATATGGTCTAAGATTTCATAATTCTTTTATTTGATCTTTTAGCTGATGTAGCTAACAAATACATCCTGGGAAACATTTTAACACTGGCTTCATTGTTTAAATGTCATATAAATTCAAAAAATATAAAGTACCAATATTACAATTTCTCCCATAGTATCATTACCATTTAGAACAATTACATTATTTGGGTTATATACACACTAATCATGGAAGAAGAGGTGATCACAGCTAGTCAGCCAGCCCCCCACTGCCTCACTCCCGAATTCTAGTAATTGCTCAGTGGTTAAGAATAACCACAGTTTCATATTATCTATTATTTAGGACATAATTTTATTGAAATTGGTGTCATCTAGGGTTGAGTAAAAAAACACCCTATTCTAATCTTCCTTCTAAAATCAAGACAGTGATGTTCTTTACTCTCATTTCCAAACTATCAGCTCTATACTTTTACTCTATACTCTGCGACCCTTCACTTTTAATGATTTCCAACAAAGACCACTCCTTTGCTAAGGACAGAATACACCCACACATACCTGACATTCATAAAGCTTCTTTCTTCCCTTTTTTGCCCCTATTCCAGTTTGGCATGCAGTCAGGTGACATTTGAGGGTGCTATTTCTAGCAAATCGTTCATGACAATTTGGACATTCAAAAGGTTTTTCACCTATTACAATAGAAAAAAAATTATATTGACAAATCAAGAAAAATACAAAAAGCAAGTAAGGTTTTTTTCTTTTTGGTTAATTCTAATAGCACCTTCTTGAAAGGAAGATCTGAATTTATAATTCAGATGTTTCCACCACATCCAAAAGACTCTCCTAGAGGTGGAAATAGTAAGTTTTCAGTAATTATTATAATTGTATTTGTGCTTTGAGGAAGAAATAAAATTTGGATCTGCGTTCTGTTTCATGTTTCCGCTATTCTTAAAAAGCTGTTTATTTTCCCTTAGGTAAAAATCAAGATCAATCTCTATTTTGGGGAAATGCATCCAGAAGCATTTTTTGAGCACTTACTACGTGCCAGACCATGTGCTAGGTGATGATGATAAACTGTCCTTTTTAAAAAACTCTATCACAGGCCAGAGTATTTTACAAAGGTGAAATACACAGAAATGAGCACCTGCAATGTACCGCAGAAGGCCTGTTTCAGAAAAAAGGGCAATGGAAAATGTACTCCAGCAGCATGGGAGGAGGAGAGTATTCTGCCTGGAATGGAGTAAGAGAAGGAAAGAGGGAAGTTTATTCTAGGCGGAGGCACAGAAGTATAAAACAACTTGGTGGGTGAGGAGTAAGGAGGGAAGGTATCAGTAATGACTCCCAGATCTCTGGCTTAGAATACCAACCGGAATAAATAACACAGAAATCCAAGTAGGTTTGGAGCGGAAAGTGTGTTAGGAAAGATTATAAATTTAGTTATGTATCTGTTGATTCGAAGGTACTCAAAGTGGAAAAGTCTGGTAAACAGCTATATGGACTAATCTGAAGCCAAATAGAGGGTGGACTGATACACAGATTAGGAGTTACTTTAGGTGGTAATAAAAACCTCTGATGTGGTTAAAACTCTAAATATGTTATGTGATAACAGAATCAGGGACAGAACTCAATGAAACACCAAGTTAAAACACCAGGTAAACGAGGCAGCAAAGACAACAGAATCAGAACAACCAGAAGCAGAAGAGAGGGAAATCAAGAAACTTCGGAAGATGAGGGCAGTAAACAGTGCCAAACTGAACAGAGATGTCAGGTAGGACAACAACAGGAGACTGTACTAATTGTAGTGAGAACAGTGTGAGTGATATGGTGGTGGGGTTAGAAGCCAGACTATGGGGGATGAGAGGCAAGTCAATGAAAACAGTACAGAAATTCTTCCAAAAAGGCATGGAAATAAAGAGGATGGAGGGTTTTGACAGATGATACATATACCATTTGCTGGGGTGGGGTGTGGGCAGGGTCTTGAGTATTGGACTGAAGTAGTCTAGAATAGCAATTTTGGCAAAGAAAGATCTAAATCAGACACCAAAAGGCCTAATTTAAGGTCTGATACGATTTTTTTCCTCAAAAGTCCTCAGGAGGGAGTAGAGAGAGGCAAATGACTGCAATAATTCCAGGATTTTTTAAAGGGTTTTTTTTAGAGCAAGTGGGCTCAAAAGCCAAGGGAATATGCTTAGCATGCAAAAAAAAGTGATTCAAGCTGTATACAAGTAGGACAAGATAAGATAGAGAAGTCAGAAATGGGGCAATAAGCTAGGTGGAGAGGGATGGAAGTACTAGCAGGCTAACTGAGGTAGAGTCAGAGTAAGGGAAGGTGAGAGAGGATTCAAGGGAGAGCATGATGCTTGCAGAGAACCATACTAGTTAATTAACTTTGAGTTGTGTTTTTTCTTTTTTTAAGATTTTATTTATTTGTCAGAGAGCGAGTACATGCACAAGCAGAGGGAGCGGCAGGCACAGGGAGAAGCAGGCTCCCCACCGAGCAAGGAGCACGATGTGGGACTCGATCCCAGGACCCTGGGATCATGAACTGAGCCAAAGGCAGACGTTCAACCAACTGAGCCACCCAGGTGTCCCTGTGTTTTTTCCCTGACAAAAAAATATTTTTTGTATAATGTTCATGAGATGAAAAAATTAGACCTTATGATCTAGAATTACTGTTGGTACAGAAACTCCTTTTCAACTCAAATATTGGGAGATACTGCTAAATAAAAAAGTTTTGTGGTTTTAGTAGTGCATATTTTTTTCACTATAAATTGGTATAGCTTCTTTAAATGGTAATTTCATGATATATACCAAGATTTAAAATGTACATATTGTTTGACTTGGCAATTCTGCTCTTGAACACATACACAAAGATATATGCACAAGTATGCTTATTACAGCATAGTCTGTAATAGCAAAAGACTAGCAACAACCTAAATGTGTATCAATATAGGTAAATTATGGGGGCGCCTGGGTGGCTCAGATGGTTAAGCGTCTGCCTTCGGCTCAGGTCATGATCCCCAGGGTCCTGGGATCAAGCCCCACATCAGGCTCCTGGCTCGGCGGGGAGCCTGCTTCTCCCTCTGCCTCTGCCTCTCTCCCTGCTCATGCGCGCTCTCTATTTCTATCTCTGTCTCAAATGAATAAATAAAATCTTAAAAAAAAAAAAAATATATATATATATATATAGGTAAATTATGGCATACCCATACACCGAAACACCACGCAGCCACGGG
>NC_138375.1:31147100-31199231 GCF_054177405.1 Leptonychotes weddellii | reverse complement strand
CAGATAGGGAAGGATAAATAAGAAAATGATGGCAGTAGTTGCTTCTGGAGAGATCTACTGAATCTCTCTACTGATCATTGTATGTCATTTCAGCTTTTATGTCATTTGAGCTTTTGCTATTTAAAAAATTAGCTTAGTTAAGTCCAATAAAATCTAGAAATAGCAACAGGTTAATTCTACTTTAGATGTGTAGACAGCACAGTCTTCAAAGTGCTTTTACTGTTTTCTCTTATTTGTCACAACCCTATAAAGTAGATTATCATTACCCATTTTTACACAGATGAGAAAGAGGCCCGAAGATAAAGTGACCAGTCAAGTTCATCATACTGGCAAATGTCAGAACTGAAGCTGGAATCTAATTCTGATTTCCAGACCCACATTCTTTCTGTAATTCCATACCTCCTCTCTGGGAAACAGGGAACATTTGAAGACATGGTTATGGTTAAAGATCACCTTTAGGTTCTCTCTCATACTAGGTGTCCCATAGGTAAATCTGTCAATATGTCTGATATGTCCTCCCACCCCTAAAGTGCTTACCCTTCTATAAGTTAATAAACTTCCAATCCTGTAGGCACCCAAGCCAGAAAGCTGAATTTACTCCCATATTTCACTGGTCACCAAATTCTGATGATTCTACCTACTTTATTCACATCTCTAACCCTCTTCCACTCTCGCTGCCTTTACTCAACTCTTCATTCTTGCTTAGACTGTTCCAACAGCTTCCTAATTAGACTTCGGAGGTTTCACCCCACTCTAATCTATCCTGCCAGTCATCCCTCTAAAACATAAATCTGATCCTGGTTTAAACATCTTTAAATGACTCAGTCTTTCAAGATAAAATCCAAATTCATGTACAACATTTATGAAAATAACTACGTGATCTTGGCTTCATCTTCCATCACTCTCTCCCTTGCCCTTGTCCACGATGCCTAAGTGCGTGCCACTTGGTAGCCTTCCTAACTCTTCCAGCTACATCTCCTGTCATTCCTCTACTTGGACCCAATCCTCCAGCCATAGTAACCTACCAGCAGTGCTCCAAACATGTGTCTATCTCTTTCCTCTATGCCTGTGCATGCTTCATTTCTTGTACCTGGAATGCCTATGTCCTGGCTAACTCCTTTTCCTTTGGGAGTCATTATAGGGTGAATGCTCCAGGAAACCATCCCTGTCTCTTCCATCATAAATAAACAGCCCAGGCAGGCATTCCCATAAGACTGTGTGCTGACATCTACCAGCCCTTAGCCCATCACATGTGACTGTGCCTGCTCGTCTCCCCCAACACAAGGGTAAGCTCCTTGAAGGCAGGGACTCTTAACATTTATCTCCATGACCCAGCAGGTTGGCATTACTATTTTCCAAATGGAAACAAAATAATTCAGAGGACAACAACCAAAATTTTGCAAATCAAGCCATAGACTATAGTGCATGTTTTAAGAACACTGAAGAAACCAAACCGCTAAACTAATAAAAGTATGCAAAATTTTGAGAATAGGAAACAGGAATGGGATTGTTTCCTTATGTTTACCCTGAGTTTGTTATAAGCAAGAAATGATCCATTCTTTATTAACATAAGCACAATTTAAAACTACTTACTTACGCTCCTCTTGAATTCACCAAGTCACTTATCACATCTGCAACTATCTTACTAATTACTAGTATGGTTAATTGAGGTTAAATGCCAACAAAAGTTCAGCTTGCTTTATGTGTTAAACTGTTTTTCCAATGGACATCTAGTTCTATAATTTGTAGCAACTGCTTAATTATCTCACGTAATTATAAAGACATACAACAATATACTTTAGCTCTATATTCTGCTGTTTAATCCAAAATACAAAAGATAGGATGTGGAAAGCACATTCTAAAACTTCTAAAATAGTCTCTGTTGCCTGTTTTTCAACAGGTAAGTCACCAGGTAATGTAAAAAAAAAAAAAAAAAGACAATTGCTTCTACTTTTACATTACTAGAAGACAGAAGTGACTGATTATCTGTCGGGATACTGGAAACCCTTATCAAAGCATACTAGTTACCAAGTAATATTTATTTACTAATTTAATGTGCTGCCGATACAGCAAGTGTTTTGCAAAACTAATCTACATTAAAACAGATGAATATTTAAGGACCAAAAACTATTACTACAGGCAGTTTCTAAATATACAATAGCTATATTCCTATATGTTTGAAAATCAGAAAGCATTTTCCCAAAAGATTTCATAAACACCTATTAGTTACCCAAACTAGTACCCTAAAGCTTTTTAAATCCATACGGAGACTTAAGTATGAGATTCTCTTTCATGTAACCACTAAATATTGATACCAAGCATTTATTCAGTCTCTGAGTACTGAAACCAAACATTTAAAAGTGAGGAATACCCCATTTATCTGAATCTACCCATTTCCTCAATTTCAAGCAGTATGCAGCGAGCAGCTCAGGACAGCAAAGGATCTATGAAAAAATTTCTTAGAAACTCTCCAAACTCCAGCAAAGACAAAGACTCCAAATAGTATGGAGTATCTATGTTGTATTCACTGTATTAAACAGTCTAAACAGCTTTAGCCACCACACAGAAGAACTTGGGAACAAGTGTCCAGAGTCTGACACTTAGCACACCATATCCACTGCTCTCCCCACACACAAGATTCAAGTCACAGCTGGTAACTCCTGGGTGTGACACAGGAGACTTAGCAAAGAATGCTTGGGAAGTGGAAAAACAGAGAATCTGACGGGGGAAAAACAGGCATGGGGGATGGATGCAGGACTCTAAGGACCAGAGGCCCAAAGTGAGACTCCCTGGGACGGCTCCTGAATGCCTGAGAGGGGCTCCCAGGAGGAGGGCAGTAAAAGGCTTTAGCTTTCTCATCTCCTGGCTGTCCATCAGTCCTGAGACTGTGTGCTCTTGAAGAGGTGTGGGAAGATGAACATATACTGCCTACCTAGCTACCAGATTAAAACAGGTGACCAAATGTATGCAAAGGTATAAACACGCCAGTGATTGTTCATAAATGTACACATCTATGTAATGTATAAACGAGAGACAGGAAATGTAAAAATAGTAACAGTGAAGTTTCTCTATTAGGATTTCATAATTTATGATCCTTAGTAAATAATCACAACTGTGTTTTGTGTATGTCTTTTAAAAACACAAAAATTGGCAAGGTGTAAGAGTAACAGCTACTTTCAAAACTGATATGATTTTGCTTTTAAAGTATCAATATTTCAATAAACTAGTATCATGAGAACAATGTGAGCTCAGCCTGCATATTAGAAAATACAGGAGGATGGCTTCTGTGGTAACTCATTTAAAGAAAGGATTAGACACTCAGATTTGCAGTGAATGTGGAAAAATATACTTTTAACATAAAAGATTTGCTAATTACCTGTATGTTTTCGAAGATGCTCTTTAAAATGTCCAAAGTGGTCAAACTGTTTCTCACAGTATTGACATATGTGAATCTTTTTCCCAGTTCTTTGCTTCTTACTGACTCCACCTTCTTCAAGGTGGTAACAGTTGAGGTGCTGTTTCCATGCGCTCTCCCGAAGATACCTTTTATTGCATATTTCACACTTGAAACTCTCAGTGGAGTGTGATTTCATGTGTTCCTTAAAATGGTAAAACAATTTAAATGAACGGTTACATTTCTCACAATGGAACAAGTCCTTCACATGTGACAGCTGAAGTTCCACAATTTCAATACCTTCTACCTGTTTGCTTGTGGGGTCAGATGCACAACCATCTTCTTCTTTTATCTGCCCTTTTCTATCACCTTGACGGTACTTGCTGGTAATATCTGCCAACAGTGCCAGGGCGGATTCATCAGAGGAACCTGTGCTTTGAATGTACTTTATGGACTGCTTGGCAGAAGCCACTTCCTCCAACGTTTCGATGCCTTCATCTTCCACTTCAATTGTGCCTTCGGCAATCTCCACCTCAATTTCAACAGGTTCTGATTCTGCAGAGGGCAATGACTCAGTGATAACATTTGAAGTTTCTGCAATCTTTCTTTTTTTTGCCTCACTTTTTCCTGTGGTATTTTCCTCTAGTGGAGCTGAGTTTTCTTTGTTCCTGAAATACATAATGTATGGATTTAAAAATCTATAAAGCCAATGGAAATCCTTTTGGGAAGAAATTGGTAAGTTCATAGTAAAATTTATATGGGAAAGCAAAAACCAAGATCGGAAGACTTACTATAAAGCTGTATTAGTGACAGACACGAAGATTAATGGAACACAGTAAAGTCCAGAAATAGACCCACTTTTTTAATTGATTTTTGAAAAAAAGGTTCCAAGATAATTTAATGGAGGAAAGAACTTTTAAGAGTGGTGCTGGAACAACTGGTCTTTATATGGAGAAAATAAACCTCAACCACCACTCTTCAAATCATACACTCAAAAATTATTTCAGAATGGACCACAAACTTTAACATAAAAACTCAAACTATTTAACTTCAAGAAAAAGGTAGGAGAAAATCTTTGTAAAATTGGGTTACTGAAAGATTTCTTAAATCAGCATGCAAAAAGAAGAAAGCTCAATAGCAAAAATTGATAGATTTCATCAAAATGAAAAACTTTTGCCCTTTGAAATAGTTAACAAAAAGGCAAGCCACAAACAAAAGAGAACAAAAAGGCAAGCCACAGACCAGGACAAAACACGTGCACAAATATATCTGCCAAAGGTCCATAAAGATAGTATAAAACGTTTTCTCACAATCCAATACCCTCAGTAAGAGAAGACAACTATTGGGAGACAATTATCCATGAGTCTCATGTTTCTGCACGTCTCCTGTCCTGACAGCTTTTCTTCTGGACTCTCTTCAAGGCTATCTGCAGTACAGTCAGCAATCTGGAAAGACAGAGTATGGCTCCCTCTGGAGCGATGGTTGGGCAGGTTTGCTTCCAGCCCATTACCTAAGATGTGGGCTTCCTAATAAGCTGGAGATGCTTCAGCTGTGATGTAAACCAACTAGATGCACAGCATTCACCTGGGCCACTCTATGTCACCCCTTTGGAGGAGAAGGGAAAACTGGCACAAATATAAAACCCATGCTGCTTGCTGTGCAAAAAGTAAACTCTTTCTGACTTAACAGTCTCATATCTTCTATCAGCATCCATGAAACTATGCAGGATAACTTGCTGGCTTGCAAATAGGGTAAAATCTCAGTTCTGTCACACTTCTTGCCAGATTTTGGCAACAAGGAAAGGATGCCAAAAAAAGACAGGGTTTTCTGGAACACAAAGAATGAGGCCCCAAGGAGCAAATAATGGGATGTGAGGAAGTCCACTGGAGCTGGCAGCAAAAATGCTGACCTGGGCAATGCATGGTCTTCCATTTAATTGCCTACTGTATGAGTTAAATTGTGTCCCTCAAAGATATGTTGAAGTCCTGACCCCTGATACCTGTGAATGTAACCTTATTTGGAAATCAGTCTTCGAAGATGTAACCAAGTTAAGATGAGGTCATTAGAGTGGACCCTACTCTAATATAACTGTCTTTATAAGGAGAGGTACATTTGGACACACGCACCCACGAGACAGAAGGCAGCAACACGAATGAAGAGGGAGGCAAAAATTGGAGTCATGCTGCCACAAGCCAAGGAAGCCCTGGGGCTGGCAGAAGCTAGAAGAGGCAAGGGAAGGATCCTCCCCTAGAGCCTTTTGAGGGAGCAAGGCCCAGCCAACACTGTGATTTAGGATTTCCAGCTTCCAGAACTGTGAGACAATAAATTTCTGTTGGACCTAGTTTGTGGTACTTCGTTATGGCAGCCTCAGAAAACTGAAACACCTATAATGAGGAAAAACTGGGAAGTTATAGGATGAGTACTGGGCAGTAAGTTCAAGGACAGCTGCTAGAGGTTTCCTTGTGTTGCAAACTCTCCCAGGGTTGGGGGAGGACTTCCCTGCCAACCTCGTTCGTGGTCAGCCTTAAGTTTAACCCATCAAAACAACGAAGATTCACGGTGGGGACAGGGGTAGAGACAGATGGTCTTGCCCCATTACAGACAAGTTACCTAAACCAAGGGTGACAGAAGGGTAATGTGCAACTGCTACTAACAGAAATGAGTCATTAGAACTTTGGCTAGTCCATGTGAAAGATGAGGGTGACTCAGTCTGTTAAGCATCTGCCTTCGGCTCAGATCATGATCCCAGGGTTTCTGGGATCGAGCCCTGCATCAGGCTCCCTGCTCAGCGGGGAGCCTGTTTCTCCCTCTCCCTGCCGCTCTGCCTGCTTGTGCTGTCAAATAAAATCTTTAAAAAAAAAAAGAAAAGAAAGATGAGGGGGCAACATGATGCTCATCAAGAAGAATGGCAACACCTGGGCCATCACAGGGCTCAGCCTCTCCTGCAGTGTTGTCTTGTCCACCTTAGATCCATGTGGAGAGGACTGTAAAAGGTCTCAGTGTTTTTTTTCTGCAGTATGTCCTGGCTGCCATAAGGATGCTATGGTGCTCTTGGGGCTGACTAGTAAATCTTCCCGCCAATTGGGTTTATAATGCTGACGAAGATGAGTCACTGGAGAATGAGAAAAGAATCCAAAACAATATAAATTCTTACGGTCAGGCCTCCTGAAAATCCCCCTAACTTTTATGTTAAATCAGGTAAAAACATAAGAGTTATCATGACAACAGGGCAGCAAATGTCCAGGATTAATGCACACCCTTTTTTACAAAGCCACCAATGTGCGAGTCCTCTGAGTCAGCCAAAAGGCATATAAATCTTATGGCCCTGGGGTCCCTGGGAGGCTTAGCGGGTTAAGCATCCAACTCTTGGATTTCCACTCAGGTTATCATCTCAGGGTCCTGAGATAGAGCCCCATGTTGGGCTCTGCGCTCAGCAGGGACTCTGCTCAAGATTCTCTCCCTCTCCCTCTGCCCCTCCCCTTGCTTGTGTGCTTGCCCTCCTTCTCTTAAATAATAAATAAATAAATAAATCTTTAAAAAAATCTTACAGCCCCAATTGAAAAGCAATGTGGACAAGGCAGCTGAATCAAGGGGTCCCCAAAACGGAAATAAATGGTGTCAGTAATGATGACCTTGCTGGCTGATAGAGGGCTTTTGATGGGCCGAAAACACTTGAGATATGTTTAGTCAAGCCACATGCAGCTTTCATCTGCTTGAAACCAAAAGTAAATATGCCTGCTCACCGGCATGGAGTCACTTTCTCCCTCCATATCTTTTCCTCTTCTACCTTCCTTCCCCCCATACCTGCTTGGAGGAAGATAACTAGGGGTGGAGCCAAGACCTCCCTGTCCCCAAGGGTATAGTGAAGACACCATATACCCATCCAAGGATGCGGAGGGAAACTCAGGAATGGGAGCAACTCAAACTTTCATGGCTCTGTTAGATTCAGGTGTCCAACTCACCATCCTATCATGGGCAGAGGAGGCACATTCAACTAATGGGGTTTGGGCAAGGTTCACAGCAGGAAAGGGAGGCTGTCTTAACCCTGTGGGTGGAGCTGATTCTACATACTATTGTTGCTTTGACATCTGAATGTACAGCAGGAACTGGTATGGCATTTACACTGCCCTATTCTGTAAATATCAGATATGGATTGTCCCAAATGGAAAGAGCCACAGGTAGAGAAGAGCTACTGGAAGAAACCCCCTGACAGATGCCACCAGCAGATGGTCAGGGTTTAGCACGAGTGTCTCTATCTTGTGATGTCTAAAGTTTACACTATATTGATGTCCTGTTGAATGGCAAGTTAGAAGTCTGTCTCAAAGGCCCTGACCTCAATGTTAGCACATCTCCATGAGCAGGTGTTGATGAACCCTCAACAAAATTCAGAGGCCTGCTCATCAAGTGAAGTTTCTTGGGACTAAGTACGGTGGATTCACAACACTCAGTCCCTCCAGCAGTAAAAGAAAAACTACGTTTCTTTACCTCCTCCCTCTCCCTAATGAAGATGAGGTCGGCATCTTATTGAACCTTTCTGGGTACTGGAAACAGCATGTACCTACTTGGGCATTCTACTTTCTTCTTTATATCAGCTAATCTGAAAATCAGGATCTTTTAAGTGCGGCTCCAACCAAAAAGTTGCACTGGAGATTGCCCATCAAGCTGTGGCACATTCTCTATTTTGGGGGCCCTACAACTCTTAATGGCCCCTTTGAACTAGAAGTCTTTGAGATGCTTTTGCAGATTAAAGCTTGTGGCAAAAGGAGTCAGGCTCCACCCACAAGGTACACTCCCCCTTTGAAAAGAAAGGATTTGCTTGCTGTTGGGCTTTTGTTAAAACTGATGCCTGATCCATTGAAGTTTTGAGGCTCTGTAGCCTGATACTGCCATGTGGGAGTGCATCAACTAAGACTTCACAACTAGCAAGGTAAAACATGCCCACCAAGTCTCACTTCTCAAATAGAAATAAAACACTCAAGGAGCACGTGGGTGGCTCAGTCGGTTGAAAGTCTGACTCTTGGTTTCGGCACAGGTCATGATCTCACGGTCGTGGGATGGAGCCCCGAGTCGGGCTCCGTACTCAGCAGGGAGTCTCCTTAAGATTCTCTCTCCTCTTCCCTCTCCCCTTCCCCCCACTCCCTCGCTTGCTCTAAAATAAATCAATCTTAAAAAAAAAAAAAGACGACACTCAAGAAAGCAGTTGACCTCTTGGCTTTACATGAAAAAAATGGTAGCTCCCCCAACTCTGTTGCCCAAAGAAAGCCACTAGATCAATGAGGTCTTTGGTTCACCGATGGTTTGGCTAAACTCAAGACTGATGTTGTTCCCTGGGCTGCTGCAAATGCTCAGCTTTAGCACCAACTACGCAAAACCAGAAGTGGATGTGGTCCCTGTGCTCAGAGGGCAGAACTCAGAAGCTTTCTTCATAGCCCTGGATGACATTCTACACAATGAACCATATTATATTTTATTGACTCCTGGGCTGCTGCCAATGACCCAGCTGTTTGGAAGAGCTGGAAATCTTGGCAGATTAAAGACATCTATCCTCAGGACCACAACTGTGGAAACAAATAGCAGTTGCTGATCAAACTATTTGGATCACTGATTCAGATGCCCATGGTTAGGGCCTGTTCTCTAATGATACTAACCAGAATGAAGCTGCTGATCAAGCCTGCATTACCTAGACTTCCATCACTGACCCCTAGATCCAGTGTTATTCTGAACATGCTGACATATCCACCATCACAGACAGCATAAAGTAAAGGACCTTATGCTTCTGATATACAAATTGCCACTGGATGCCAGACATGTGACACCCACCAAAAGCTGGCCTATTTGTCTCGTGGTGAAGGAGGCTACACTGCGCATTGTCTCTGACTGTTCCTAAAGACTGACTACACTGGACCTTTGACGCCATCCCAGGGCTATCCCTAGTGTCTCACCACTGCTGACACTTTTTAAGGATGCAGTGCTGCTGTTTCAGAATGATCTGCTGGTTCTGGCCACACCACTGTGCCCTTGAGACTAATCTGCGTCATATGGTTAGCTGTCTGAATCATCTGCAGTCTGATCTTTCTGTGCCTAAAGCTACTCGATAATTGGCTGACAGCCAAGGTATTGATGAACCCTGCAAGCTCCCTACCATGCACAGATATAGATAATGTAGAGCATTGCAAAAGCCTCCTTCAATACTGACTTAGGAAGATTTCTGACTACTTCTCTTATCTCCTCTTTGTCCAAAAATCTGAGTAAGGCAGGTTGGTCATCGAACTCAGCTGTCCCCAGAAAAGAACCATCTCTTCTCTGCTTCCTGGATAATGATCAAGACAAAATGGGTGGGAAGTTATAGAAACCAAATTGGAAAGTTTGAATTCTGCCCTAACCATTCTCAAACACAATCCTTTTCCTTCCCTTGCAATGGCAACCCTGGCACAGCCTGGCTGGTGTCTCTTCCAGGTGACAGCCCAGTCTAAAGTGGGCTTAGCAGATTCAAACTTGAATTCCAGTTCAGTCATCTGGACTTTCTTATTGAACTGACATCATCTTAGATCCTAAAAATAACGACCACTTGGTTGAATATACTGCTTGCCAGGTACACTTAAGAGTGGCCCTTGTGGGGCGCCTGGCTGGCTCATTCGGTTGAGTGTCTGGCCCTTGGTTTTGGCTCAGGTCATGATCTCAGGGTCCTGAGATCCAGCGCAGTGTCTGCTTATCCCTCTCCCTCCTCCTCAGCACCTCTCCCAGCTTATGCTTGCTTGGCTCTCTCTAAATAAATAAATAAAAATCTTAAAAAAAAAAAAAGTGACCCTTGTGAGTCAAAGTGGGAGATACAATGGGTCTCTAAGTTTTATGAAAATGCCTTTGATTCTATGGAGGTGAAGGGAGAGCAACAACCCTGACACCTGAAAAGAAAAAAAATCTTAAGACTCCAGGAGGTATGGGGGAGGAAGGGATTAATGGTCTTTGTCCTTTAGAACTGCCCCTATAGCGTTCCTCTGTAGGAAAATGCTCTGATGCAGCTCTCCCAAACTGTTACAAGCAACTTTAAATCAACTGCTGGATCTGTCCTCCCCTGCCCAATGACTCTGACCATGATTTGATGATCATTTCCCTTAACTATACCAAGAAGTCTTTTGGAAACAGCAGGGGATGGCCAAGCTCCTACATGTTCCATATTTGCCCCACTACTGTTCCCAAAGCTGAGGCTCAGTTCATGAGGTGGATAATTACCACTCAACTGGCATTAAGGTGCGCATGACAAACAGAATGGTTTGAGCTGACTGCCCTCAGACAATCCCTCCAAAAAACAAGGACCAGGTTCAATCAGGGAAAGGGGGAAGCCACATTTGAGGCTTGTGCCCCTGAATGATGAAGGTCCTACTCTAGGGTACAAACAACTGTAAACAACACTTTCTTTCCGACCCACCTATATGCCCCAGGGACCATACTTCTCGTATGAGAGCCAGGTACTAACTTCCCTCCCTAAAAGTATGATGACTTGCACTTCAGGGGTGGGTAGAAGAGATCATCTAGTTTTTAAGGAAACACCACAAATAGATCAGTTTAGTTCTCAGATGACTGGAGTGATGCTCTCTCCAAAACAACGCAACTTTTGGGTACTTGGGGGGGTTTCCTAGAAAAATAACTGACTTGTTATTTATGTGTGCTCCATGGGTAGTTTTCCCTACAATGGGAATCATCCAAATTAATAAGGTGATGCAAAATTTGTGCCTCACTTAAGCCTATGTGATCAATGATACCACTTGGGGCCTGGAAGTCATTCATGTCAGCCTCAAATCACTGGTTAGGGTTATTATGGATGATAGACTTGCCCTAGACTTCCTCCCAGTGGGCCAATGCAGAGACTGTGCAAGTGCTAAAAGATCTTGCTACACTTGGATTAATGCTTAAAGCTAAGTGGAAAAGTCAACACGGAGACTAAAGATAAAAGCTACCCGGCTTTCTAGGGATTTATTCAGTTGGTTGAGTCCAGGACCTTAGGGGAGTGAGTGGATGGTTAAACTCAGCACTGCAGGGTGGCCACATCCTCCTGCTTCAAGTTCTGTTTATAGTTGCCTTAATTAAATCCAGTGTGAAAAAAAACTGAATGAATTAGGACCCAGTACCTATTGATCAGATTAATGAGAGTGGTCATAGAGTAGTACACTCGTGGAAAAATTTACCAGAAGCTAAAATAATGTAGAAACAAGGATACTGTTGGAAGATAACTCTCCACGGATCCCTCATGTTTCTATAGGTCTTATAAACAAAGATACCTTTGTTCTGGATCTTTTCAAGGTTGTCTGCATAGCAAATAGCCTTAGAAGAGAATGCTTGTCTTCTCAAGTGGAGGATAGGTTCATTTATTACTCAGGATAATAAAGATAATGGCCCCTCCGGCCAGGTTTGCTTGCAGCTCATTATAAAAAAACGTCAGTTTCCTCAAATGTGATGCAAACCACTGTGAGTACAGCACACACCTAGGCCACTGTTGTCGCCCCTGAGGGATTTGGGTGGGGGCTGAGGAGGGAAAGAAAAATTGATATGAACATGGAGCTCATGCTGCTCCTCATGCTGTGAAAGAAATGAAGTCCCTTCTCTCTGACTCAGGAGTCTCCTGTCTTCTGCCAGCATCCAAAAAAACTGGCAGGCCAACTTACAGCTTGCAAATAGGATAAAATCTCAGACCCTTCACAGTTCTTGACAATAACCCAATTTAAAAATGGGCAAAAAATCTAGACACCTTGCCAAAGGAGATAAACATATGGCAAAAAAGCACATGAAATAATGCTCATCATTAGCTGTAAGGGAAATGCAAATTAAAACCACTATATAACTACTAGCACAGCTAAAATAAAAAGGCCTGATCATACCAAGAATTAGCAAGGCTGTGGAGCAATGGGAACTCTCATACACTGCAAGTTGGAATGTAAAATGGCACAACAATTTGGAAAACAGTTTAGCAGTTTCTTAAAAAAAATTAAACACACCTACTATACAACCCAGCTATTCCACTCCTAGGTATTTACTGAGAAATGAAAGAATAGCCACTTTATTCGTAATAGGTGGAAACACCATCAACAGGTGGTACAGCCATACAATGGAATACTACTTGGTAATAAAAGGGAACGAAATAGTAATACCCACAACAACAATGACAAATCTCTAAAACATAATGCTAAATGCAAAACGTCAAACACAAAAACTACACTGTAGGAGTCCATTTATATGACATCCTAAATAAAATACAACTATAGTGATAAAGATCAAATCAATGGATAACTGAGGCTGGGGATCAGGGTTGACTAGAGTCATGAGAAAACTCAGGATGATGGAAATGTTCCCTTATCTTGATTATGGTGGTGATTACACCACTGTATACAACTGCCAAAATTCAAACTCAGTATTAATCTGGTGAATTGTTTTACATGTAAATTACATCTCAACAGGTTGGAGAGGAAAGATCTATAAGGCAACTGTTGCTTCCCATCAAATATCAAGAACCCTCTCCTACAGTTTCGAATAAACAATAATGCAACTCCAGCAAAACAAAATAAAGTCCTCATACTTTCCTCAGTGTCATTCAAAAAGTTGACACTATATTCCAAAAATACTTGCATACTGCGAATGTGAGAAGAGCACCTAATTCACCTTTTGTATCTGCAAAATATTATATAATAATCTCAATACAGAGTTGCCTTAACCAATTTAACCACAACTAAATTAATTTTTATTCCTAAATTGCATTATAAACAGCCAATACATAACGTTGCTGTCTTCCTGTCTGTAAAGAACTCTTCAGAGTATAGTGCATGCCTAATTGGTTCAAGAAACAATTCAACACGTTACTCTAAAAAGCACTCACTTATGGTTGTAATTATTGTGTTATAATAATAAATCTTCTAAAAGGTTCTAAATAAATAGGCTTGGGAAAACAGCTGTGCCCAGTTGTTCTTACCTTCATCTCCCAATGACTATACACATGAACTCAATTCCTAACCCTCCCAAATCCAACCTAGGGTATTGTCAGAAGAAGTTCCACTGTTCTGCTGCCAAGGACTCTCCCCATAGTGATATACTACTCACTACTACAAGCAGCAAGGGGACCACACAGATAGAACATTTTTCCAGAAGGTTCTCATCCAGGATTTAACCACAAATCTGATGTTGCCCCATCCATACTGTACTCTCTTTACTTCCATTTTGAAAAGGTATGACACCATCAGATAATAATATAACCTCAACACACCTCGATTTTGTTGCCCATGTCTCAGCTCTCTCTACAGGAGAGTACTGACCTGGTTTTCATCAGCATGCACCCATCCATCCATTCACAAATGTGTACCACACACCTACTATGTGCCAGGCACTAGGCATTAGAGAATACGTACACATCAAGCTCTTGGTTTAATCCCGAATTCTGTCATCAAACTAATTAAATTGGAGAAATGGTACTTTTGGATGATTATAGTTCAATTATTTCTTAGAATTATTCTAAATTATATCTTCTGACTGAACCACACCAGTGAGTTGGACTAAATTATGTTGCTCCACTTGCAACTGATTTTACCAAACTGCACTTCAGTGTTACAGCAATGACCTATACTAAGGCCATGATAGGAAACAGAGCCAGGTTGGGGCACCTGGGTGGCTCAGTCGTTAAGCGTCTGCCTTCGGCTCAGGTCATGATCCCAGGGTCCTCGGGTGGGGCTCCCTGCTCAGCAGGAAGCAGGCTTCTCCCTCTCCCTCTCCCACTCCCCCTGCTGTGTTCCCTCTCTCGCTGTGTCTCTCTCTGTCAAATAAATAAAATCTTTAAAGAAAAAAAAAAAGAAAGAAACAGAGCCAGGAGATAATTATAAGACCAGTTCACATTTAGAGTACTATATGCCAGACACCATGCTAAACACTTTAGATGCATTAATTCACTCAACCCTCACAGGCAATCCTATGTAGAAAGTACCATTATCCCCATTTGACGGATGAGGAAGCCAAGCTGCTGACAGGTTGAGTAACTTCATAAAGGCCACACAGTGGTAGAGCTAGGATATTATCCAAGTAAACAGACTCCAGAGCTCTTGTTCTCAGTCACTATATTACAGTACCACTATTCTTTACGCAAGATGTTGGAAGTCTTTATTCGTTGTATCATTTAATGTTTTCTTAATACTTTCTATGAGAAATTTTGTGTCTTAATACTAGGAACGGCTCCTAAGCAACTGGTTTGTTCTCATAACCATGAATAATGTAACTTAGGATTTTTCTTTCCTTTTTCTTTGCACTAGGTGCTTCAGAGTTCAGAGCTAGATTTAGCTCATCTAGCGAGTATACAGACTTAAATGGCATGCATACTGGCTACCGTATTTCTAACTTCACTGATCATCGCCCCCATCTGGTCTATTAATCTTCATCCATTTCCTCACTTATTTTTTTTTTTTTTAAGATTTTTATTTATTTATTGAGAGAGATAGCGATAGAGAGAGAGCATGAGAGGGGGAGAGTCAGAGGGAGAAGCAGACTCCCCGCCAAGCAGGGAGCCCGATGCGGGACTCGATCCCGGGACTCCAGGATCATGACCTGAGCCGAAGGCAGTCGCTTAAACAACTGAGCCACCCAGGCGCCCCTCCTCACTTATTTTTAAACAGTACTAGGTTAATCTTGGTAAGCCAAACCCTTTTTAGAGTATGGCTTGGTGCAATTAACAACTCAAATCCAACAAAACAGTTTACAGGGACACAAACAACTCCTTTAAATGCTGCCTAGTCCTCCTTATTTTACCAGGTACAAAACATGCTACTTTAGTTATCCTTAGCAGTTTTTACATAAGGACAAGAAATCAAGTGTGGGTGGGGTGCCTGGGTGGCTCAGTTGTTAAGTGTCTGCCTTCAGCTCAGGTCATGATCCCAGGGTCCTGGGATCGAGCCCCACGTCGGGCACCCTCCTCGGCGGGAAGCCTACTTCTCCCTCTCCCACTCCCCCTGCTTGTGTTCCCTCTCTCGCTGTGTCTCTGTCAAATACATAAATAAAATCTTAAAAAAAAAAAAAAAAATCAAGTGTGGGAGAAAGAGCAATCAGTATCCAGAATTTTATAGATCCTTAAATATTCTTAATTTTAAAATGTCAGTTCTTTATGGCATAACACATATAATAAAATCTTGACTAACAAGGTGTACGTGACTGAATATAACTATCTGTGTGTCGCTAAGCAAGTAATTACCTGACTTCAAGGGCTTTGATAGCTTCTAGCATTTGTAGAAACTCTGCTGCTTTCCATACATCATTGGCTTCTTCTTCTCCTTGTATCATTAATTTTGCTGTATATGTGAACTCAATTAAATGACGGAAGGCCATTTTACTAACACCTGTAAAAAAAAAAAAAGATGTGCATTAGCATATATGCATGTTGATTCAAATCTTCTAACATTAGTAAAGAAAAAAAAGCTCAGTGTTTGAAACCTGATTAGTATCTGAATTTTGGAAAATTATTTCCTGGTGGAATTCTCATTAACGGTACAGTAAGACTGTACCAAGTTCCAGCAGTAACTACCAAACTATTTTAAGATCTTTCCCAAAAATTTCTAAGGCCCTTATGACAGTAAAACCTACCACTCAAATATACGAATGGGTTATTACAGGTCAGACATGCTACTTTCCTGCCAGGGATCTCTGCATCAACTCAGCTCCAAATCTTCAAGGGCTTTCCACAGCTCAGCAAATAAAGTTCCATACCACTCTGCCTTTATTTCAAGGTACTTCACGTTATTTTTCTATTTACCACTATTTTTCCCTTCCAAATTTTGAACTCTATTAATCCCATACTATATACTGATCTTCAAACCCTTCACTTCTAAAGCTTCCTTGCCTTTATTAATATTTACCCTCCTTCCTGAATGCTTAATCACTTTATCTCTGTACAAATCCCAGCACCCTTGAAGGCCCAATTCTAATGCCACATACTTAATGAAATTTTCTTTAATGCTCCTCCCCACCCCACCGGCTGAACTCTGTACTTGTTCTGACAATTACAACTCATGGGCATCTCTTGACTCTAAGCTACTTGAGGGAAATGATTGTTTCCGTACACTCACCTCACAGTATCTAACACAATGCTCCCTAAGATGCAGACACACAAAATAGGAATGAATAAGAGCTAAAGTCACTCTCAAAATTAAGCTTCCACAATTCCAACTTTTCTTTACAAGTTTTATGTTTAAATTTTGGCCCAAAAGATACTCTATTTCTTTGTGCTCTTCAATGCTATATATTATTATTTCAATCTGCTAATGCAAGGCTACAAAAATCTACTGAAACAAAGAAAAACTACTTTATTTATTTTTAAAAGATTTTTAAGTACTCTCTACCCCCAACTTGGGGTTTGAACCTACAATCCCAATTATCAAAAGTCACATGCTGCACCGACTGAGGCAGACAAGTACCCCAGAAGAAAACTATTTTTAACATAGAATTTTTACACTAAGAAATGCCCATGTCCAAACTGCACACAATATACACAACTGCAAATACAAAAATGCTTTTATGTTCTTCCTAGGCACTTTATACACCTGCATAAGCAAACTAAAAATAACTGGATTCTTTGAAGGTTACTTTGAGTCTCCTAAATCTTTATTCTCCTGGTTATCTTTTGACCATGTTATTCTTTATTATATGAGAGTAACTAAAAAATTTTTTTAAGGAGTTTTAATCAAATATTTAAAAGTGCAACAAAAGTCCTTTCTAAAAACATGTAAATTTTTCTTGAATAAGATTTTGATTTTTAATCAAACACACACCTGTAATACTGCAAATATCAAGCACAACTCCAAACACCTCACAAGTATTAACATAACAATCCTACGGAGAACTTTATTGTAATCTCCATTTTACAGATAGGAAAACTGAGGCACAGAAAAATCAATAACTGTGACTTTGGCAAGTTACTTAAGTGATGAAAACTAGAATCAACCCTAGATGGCCCAACTCATAAGTCCAAAATAAAGATTTTTATGTAAGATGACGGCAGGAAACATTCCAGCTTGGAAGAGTTTGAATACCTATGACTTCATTCACTGCAGGCCCACAATCTCTTACTCATAATCCCAAAGTCCCCCAAATCTCTTAAGACCAGGAGTTTTCCCATAAATTTGGCAGCAAAATTTGGTTTGAACTGACATGGGACTATTTATCCCATTTAGAGCAAATATTAATATGCTACTCTTCCAAAATATTATTTTGGTTACAGGATGTCACCCTAAGACCCCTTTGGGAGTAATGTCACAGACTGCATTATCTTAGAAAATTTGTAATTTCAAGAAACATCTGGTCTCCAAGGATTTAAATAAGGAACTGTAGACTTAGTTCCCAATTTTGGTTAATTAGAATCATTGTAAACTTAATAAAAGCATGGGTCTCTGATCTCCAGAATCAAAACTGGGATAGGGAACCTTTTTTTTATAAGCATCTTAGGTGCTTCTTAAGTCACCAGTCCAGCACTAGTCCTAGGAATAAATCACTGACCTAATTAACTAACACGAACCAAACTGATACCACCTAACCAGGTAAGCGATGTGGTGACAGATGATGCACAGTTGCAAAAACATTATTCTCCATGAGGACTAGTCTGGTAACTTTCAAATCTCAGCCCACTTTCTAATTAATCCCTTGCTCCTTTCATAACAGAAGTGTGCAGGAGAACACAATTTTTCTGAGTATCTAAAGAAACCGTTAATATGAACACCTTAACCTGCATCTTCTTTTTTTCACTTAGGAAGAAGCAAAAGAGGGCAGCATTCTAGATATATAGAGTGAGGTCATTATTCATATTTTACAGATGGGGGTTCCAATTCTGGCTAAGACGAAGAAAGCACACTCTACCACTCCATACTCCATCTTGTCCACCGCTTACAATCATAAATCCTGGGAAGAATACATAAAGCAAATATATAAGGATTCTGAAAGATAAACAGAAGCAAGCAGGCTGGGGAGAGAAATCAAAACTCAAAGAACAGCAGTGAGTTTCCTGTGTTTTTATTTTTCCTCAAATATATCCCAGCTTAGACTTGAAAACAGCCCAAATCCCATTTCTCGATAGGAGGAACAGACAAAAAAGCCTAAGAAACTCTTTCTGGCTAGAACCAGGAAAGGGAATGGAGAGTATGAGTGGGGCGGGAAATCCTTGGTTATTACTCCTCTCAGCCCTGCCTCAAAGCAAGTTCCAGTTCTGATGCTGCACACCTGTGCTGGTGGCCACCAAGGAGGCACTCAATTCTGAGAGAAAGTTTTTCTTTCTGACAGAGAACTAGGAAATAGACGATGATCTGAAGAGCATGGAGAGAAATCTTATTTTTTTTCTCTCATCGCTTTGTCTAGGAAACAGATCCCACTGTGGGAAGCATATGACAGCACAGGGACGCTAAAACCCCAGTTTTCTAGCCAGACGATCAGGGAAAGTTGCTCCTAGGAGCTAAAGTGCAGAAGAAGTCAGAAGAGGGAACTAGAAGAAGGTCCTCTGTGAATGAAGTCTTGCTCTAGCCACCACTTACACATGTGAAGAACTGAGCTGAGGCAGCACAGCAAAGGGTTTGAGTACCGCACTATGATGCGGTCTACCACCCAGCTCGGCACACCTGGGACCTGAACACCACCACAAAAGTTTTGAAAACTAAATTGGAATTGCATCCACAATCCACATAAGGCAGTCTGAACCTAAAGCAGGTTGACTGCCTGCTAGAAACAAAACAAACCAAAATCAACAAAACAAAGGACTTTAACACAGACTGTCATTATGTTCAAAATGCTCATGACACAATACAAAATTACTTGATGTATCTTACAGATTTAAAAGAAAAAAAAAAGGAAGCCAACATGTTCAAGCTTATACAGCTGACAACAGTAAAGAAAACTGAGGTTTTCGAATTACATGCCCAGGGCTTTCTCAATAGCCAGGTGACCTAGACAGGTTGTACAGTGATCCCGAAGTTCATGGCTTAAGAAAACACTGAACCACATTGATTTTTTAAACCTGAATCTGGCAAATAACAAAAACAGAAATGTTCTTACATTCTGTTTTCTCATTTGTCTATATTAAATACTAAAGGTTTGTATGTGCTATACTATAATGGAGACAGTAGGTCAGAGGTATTAAAAGGCACAACAATCAATCTCAAGGTGGTCTTTAGAAGACCCTACTTCTCCAGGTACACTCCTTGCTCCAAAAGCAAAGCATATTCTAGCCTGTGCCACTTACTGACTGTTTAAGATTCTGCTTAAAAAGCAGAAGTCAACTCCTCTTTGAAATCTTCCCTCTCTAAGGTGGACTAAACTACTCATTCTCTCCCCTCAGCTATACCATTCCACAATAAAAGTCTCTGTAACACTTTTTGCACTCCTTTCTATATCTGTTGCTAATCTGTGATTAAATTTGCAAATTCTTTAAGGGCTGTCTTATTCACCAATTCTTCATTTCCTGGGTCTAGTATAGTGCACAACATGTAACAGGTATTCAAAATTTGACAAATAGCCCCAATTTATTAAGCTTTGACAATGTACCAAACACTATGCTCAGCATTCTGCATATGTTATTTCAATTAATCATTACAAGCTTATAAAGTAATGAGGACTCTTCAGATGAGGAGGCAAATATGCAACTGAAGTAAAGTTACCTGCCTGGTGTCACACAGTACCTCAGGTAAATGAATGGATGAAATCTTGCCCTGTAATAGAAACCAATACCGTATAGACAGCTAGATTCTCACTTTAGTAAGCTTTGTGGATTTCCATTATACCTGTGGCTCTGTCCATCACAGATAATGAAAAGATTATCTATGGATGTATCAGCCAGAATGCTAGATAAACTAGAATGTACCCCCTCCCCCAAAAGGAACATGCTTAACTTTTTCATTTTCTTTACTCCCCAGGGCACCAAATTTCCCCAAGGGAATAGCGTTTCTAGGCAACTCATTCATAACAAAGAATATATACACCATGAAAAAGATACAAAACCAAAACTCAAGAACACTGAAAGAACTAAAATTCTGTATTTACTTAGGCAAGCTTATTTATTTCCTATAGTTTTGGATGACAGGGAGGTGTAGGTAATGTAGCAGTGTAAGACAAAAGCATAGTAATTAATAGTACAAAGTGAATCCCTTGCTAGCTGGACAACACTGAGCATGTAACCATTTGCAGCCTGTTCCCTGATGTGTAAATTGGAAATAATACCACTTATTTCAAACGATTGCTGTAAATCCCAGAAAAGGCACACAAACTGCATAGCACTATAGCTGGCACTTGGGAAGCTATTATTATAAAAGTCAAGCAAGTACAAAAATCACTTTCTACTTTAAGGCAGTATCTATTGAATGATTCCTTCCATCCCAGACTCTATCCGCTAGAACTTCTGAATGCTACTTCAGTTCATCTTTCCTAGCCTTTTCCGTATTGTGGCAGCCCACTTCATTTTGTGCATGTCATATGTACCTCTGCTAGTAAAGAACCTTCTACTGTAACCTGCAGCTTCTACTGTAACCCACCAGTCTGAAACTTTAGCCCACTGAACAAAGATGGGAATTCACTTTTAATACATGTTTTCAAAATACAGTGACCACTGGTTTTAGAAGTAGAAGAGACTCCTTTAAGAGACCAACAGCTACCATCTAATGTAAGAGTTTTTCCTGACAGATCATTTTACGAAGCACTTTACTGAAAGTAAGAATTCTCAAGTGTCAAAAGAACAATTTATCCAGTCACCTAATAGGAACCACTGATGCCTATTTCCCATGGTATCTTGCTAAATTAACTAACACTTCTTCATCAATTAAAATGTTCGCTAAGTATTGTATTTAAAACAAGCATTTACCTTCTATCTCCACCAAAGGTTCCTGAGTAAACTCCTGAAAGAATTTGTAGAAGAACTTACTGCAAGCAGCCAAAACAGCCTTGTGGGCCTTAAAATGGTGTCCTAGATTAAAAAGAAAAAAAAAAAGAGTATCACATATATTCAAAAATCAAAAGTAAAACCAAAAAACAAAGTAGGAAATTATATAAAGTAGACCTTTCTCCATAATATAATCATAAGACTATATAAATTACTGAACTAAAGTTCGAATGTTCTTAGCGGCTATCTTGACAAATTTCAATCTTAATTAGACACAAAGCCAGATCTTTACCTCAAAGACCTTATTAAGTCAGTTTTATAAAAGCCAGTTTACAAAACTAAAAGAGGTACAGGGCTTCTTACCACTTAAAGAGTCAAAGGTATATCCTATTCATTTAAAACTGCTAAATATAAACACAACCCAAAATGTTACATACATCATTTGGAAAGAGAGAAGAAAATGCCATAGAATAAGCATAAAGCTGGATGTATTTGCTATGGAAAACATGTTAACATGCCTAATATTTGGAAGCAGCAGACCTACAATGCAGCAGATCTATAATAAAGAATAGCCTGCCTTGAGATGCCTATTTTCACTAAATAGAAAAGTTACCCAAGCTGCGTTTGCCTCCATTATAATGACAACTCCTAATACTGGTAAAGACCCCATTTGATTTGGCTTCCCAAAGAGGGTACCAGTGCTGCAAAGGAATCTCACATTCTCCCTCCAAGACCATCCGGGAAACTAGAAAGAATCAACACTTCCCAAATGATTGCTGTGAAAGGCTCCTCAAAGCAGCTTATGAATAGAAGGCTATTATCCAAACATTTAGAGATATCCTCCCTATCTCCAAAACCATCATCTTGCACTCCAGTGTGCAATGGGAAAACTTAAAAAGGCTGCAAAAAAGTTAAGATGCGATGATTATGTTGAAAGCGTGACTAGCCAACTAGCCTTCTACAACATGGTCTACGTGAGTGGACACTGACAAGTCCCCCACCCAGGTCCCAGCGCACACTCAAAAGGCACAGGCCATAGAGGGTGGGTATAAAAGGCGGGTGGGGGAAGGGGAGATAAGAACGGAAGCCACAAATTCGCTGCTCTACCCACCACCCTACCCACCGTCGACAATCAGGGTGATGTCAGTAAACCGATCCTGCTCCCGCTGTTCATTCAATCGGTCCAGGATCATTTTATGATGTTCCGGGAACTCCTGAAGGCATTCCATCGTCTCTTCGGCCTCCATGGCCGTCGGGTTGCTCTACAAAAGAGGAGCATGATAATGTACACCCATGAGCTCGGGCTGAGGCACAAAACCCCTAAAGCTTAAAACAACAAAAAACAAAACCCCAGCTACGTGAAAAGAAGGGGGGAGGGTGAGGCAAGAGGAGAGGAAGGCGAGGGAAGAAAGAAAGGCGAGCCGGGTGGCCGCCGCGCGTTGGGGGCCGGAGCCGCGGCCGCGGGACTCCGAGCCTGACCTAATTGGAGTCGGGAGACGCGAGCTGAAGCGGGGTGGGCAGAGCGCCGGTGGCTCCGGGCGCCGGGGCGCGCAAGTCCGGCAGAGGAAGGGACCCGACAGCCGTGGCGGCCCTCTAACGGCCCGCCAAGCCCTTCTGCCAGGCCCTGGCTCCCGCCGCCCCGGGACCCGGTCCGGCCCGCGGCCCACAACGACTCCCGGGTCGCCTCTCCCTCCCCCGCCCTCCCTCTTCTCCCCCGCCCCGACCGGGCCGGCACTCACTCAGGGAAGGAGGAGCGGCCCGAGCCTGCGCGTCACTTACGTCGACGTGCCGCGTCACCGCGCTGGGCTCCGGCTGACGCCGACCAAGCGTCGACCACTGAGAAAACGGGCCACAACCCCACCCGCCCCCACTAGTGGCGGGCGGAGTCTACCGAGGGGTTTGCCTTGGGCGACGGTGAGGCCGCGGCCGCTACCGCGAGGAAGAGAAAGTCCGGCAAAGGGGGAGCTGGGCCAGTTCTGAGCCAGGCCGTACCCGGGGCGGGGATCCTAAATCACCGCCTCTCCACCCACCCCCTACCGCGGGGCTCCAGGTGTGTGTGCTTCCGACCCGGACCTCGGAATAAGCGCGCAACGCGATCCGGGTGCGCTTTTATTCGGCGACTCCTCCAGCCCCGCCCCCTTTCCTCCCAAGCTTTAGGTCGGCCAGCCTTACCTAGCTCATGATCCTCCCTGTCTCCTCTCCGGCCCTCAGAGCCTCTCCTTCCTCGCTCTCCGCTCTTGGGGCGAAACTCAACCCACACTGTTTCCTACCCCTAAACAGCGCCTCGCCCTCCATTTCCTCGCGAGTGCCCGGACACTGCCTCCACTGGGTCTGGCCGGCGCACGTGCGCTCGCTCCGAGACCCGGGCGGCCGCGCCGCGGGCGGCGGCCACGGGCGCGAGCACGTTCCGGCCGCCTGGGACCTTCCTCCGGGTGCCCGCCCTCTCCACGCTCGGCAGGCAGCACGTGTTTGCTGGGCTCAGAACCTGGATCTACTCCGATTATTTACACATGATGCTATTACTACAGCTCTCCACTCCCAAGCCCCGCGCTTAAAGAGGCCAGTGACTTACAATCAGCCTCACTTGGCTGGGTCATTCACTCATTCATCTGGGAAAAAAAATGCTTTCGGAGGATAACAGGTTGAGATTTCCTTTTTTTCTCAGAAGAAAACAGAGTGGGGAATTAGGGGAAGACTCAAATAGCTGGCTATATGCAGGAGTGAGTGTAATCATTATTTCAACAGACACTTATTTAGAGCCAACGCTGTGTTAGGCACTGTTTAAGGGTGAACAAGGGGTATGTGGTTTCTGCCTTCCTAATCTTAGTCTAATAGAGTAGATAGATAGTAGATAGATACTTTGTACAGTTAATTGCCTGGGTGCAGAGTTCTGAGTGTTAGGAGATGTGAAGAACAAGGTAATCTGGGGTGGGGGTGGGAGAGTCAAGGAAAGCTAGTGACCTGTAAGAAGCAATATGAAGTCTGAGTGTTCTTAACCAAGTGTACAGCACATTCAGAGGCAACAAGATTATAGCATTTTGAGAACTAAAAGAATGCTCGTGAGACAGCCCCACAGGGGCCTTGTAAAGATGATAGATTTTCTTTTAATCGCAAACGGAAACCTTGAAGGTTGAGCAGGATAGTGACATTTTGAGATTTACTTTTTTAAAGAGAGAATTCTAGCCCCAGTATGGACGATAGACTCAATGGGAGAAGATGCAAGGAGTAGAGACCAGTGGGAGGCTATTAGTAATGTAGATGAAATCATGGTGGCAAATGGGATTAGAGAATTGGATGGAATCCAGAAATAGGATCAACATGGGCTGGAAAGCATGTCATGGGTACTAAATACATGTTGGATGTATTCATGGTGAGAGAAAAGAACACTCAAGAATGGCTCCTAGATTTCTGGCTTGAATGGATTGTTGGAACAATTTTACCAAAATGGAGAATATAAGTGGAGGAAATGGGGAGGGAAGAGATCATTTTAAGGAGACAACTAAATGCAGATGATGTCAACAAGTCGTTTTATATATGGACCTGTATAGCATTTAGGGGAGAGAGCTAGTATTAGGGATTTGGAAAGTTTTAGCATAAAGTGGGTATCGAAGCCTTGGAAACAGATTTTTTTTTCATCCATCCTAATGCAAAATTAATTGATTAATTAATTTAGATTTTAATCCCAATATAGTTAACATACAGTGTTATATTAGTTTCACGTGTACCATATAGTGATTCAGTAATTCCATACATCAGCCAGTGCTCATGATGAAAAGTACACTCCTTAATCCCCATCATCTATTTCACCCATCCCCCCACCCACCTTCCCTCTGGTAACCATCAGTTTGTTTTCTATAGTTAGAGTTAAGAATCTTTTTCTTGGTTTGTCTCTTTTTTCCTTTGCTTATTAAATTCCACATATGAATGAAATTATATGGTATTTGTCTTTCTCTGACAGACTTATTTCACTTAGCGTTATACTCTCAAGCTCTATCCATGTCCTTGCAAATGACAAGATTTCATTTTTTTAAATGGCTGAATAATAGGCCATTGTATATACATATACCACTTCTTTATCCATTTATCTATTGATGGACACTTGGGTTACTTCCATAATTTGGCTATTGTAAATAATGCTGCTATAAACATAGGGGTGCATGTATCCCTTTGAATTAGTGTTTTTGTATTCTTTGGGTAAATACCCAATGGTGTGATTCCTGAATTGTAGCATAGTTCTATTTTTAACTTTTTGAGGAACCTCTGTAGTGTTTTTCAGAGTGCCTGCACCAGTTTGCATTTCTACCAACAGTGCAAGAGGGTTCCTTTTTCTCCACACCCTCACCAACACCTGTTTCTTGTGTTTTTTATTTTAGCCATTCTGACAGATGTTAGGTGATATCTCTATGTGGTTTTAATTAGCACTTCCCTGATAATGGCTGATATTGAACATCTTTTCATGTGTCTGTTGGCCATCTATGTAGAAATGTCTGGAGAACTGTCCATGTCTTCTGCCCATTTTTCAATTGGATTATTTGGATTTTTTGGTGTTGAGTTGTATGAAGTTCTTTCTATGGATACTAACTCTATTGAGTATGTTATTTACAAATATCTTCTCTATTCAGTAAATTTCCTTTTAGTTTTGTTGTTTCCTTCACTGTGCAGAAGCTTTTTATTTTGATGTAGTCCCAATAGCTTATTTTTGCTTTTTCTTCCCTTGCCGCAGGAGACATATCTAGATAAATGTTGCTATAGCCACTCTGTGTCTCTAAAGCTAAGGTGAGTCTCTGGTACTGCCTATGCTCTCTTCTAGGATTTTTATGGTTTCAGGTCTCACAGGTCTTTCATCCATTTTGAGTCTATTTTTGTGTAAGGTGTGAAAAAGTAGTCCAGTTTTATTCTTTTACATGTTTCTGACCAGTTTTCCCAACACCAATTGTGGAAAAGACTGTCTTTTTCCCATTGGATATTCTTCCCTGCTTTGTCGAGATTAACTGACCATATAATTGGGTTTTCTATTTTGTTCTATTGAACTGTATGTCTATTTTTGTGCCAGTACCATACTGTTTTGATTATTACAGCTTTGTAATATAACTTGAAGTCCGGAATCGTGATGCCTCCAACTTCCCTTTTCAAAATTCCTTGGCTATCGGGTCTTTTGTGGTTCCACATAAATTTGAGGATTGTTTGTTCTAGTTCTGTGAGAAATGCTGTTGGTATTTTGACAGGGATTGCATTAAATCTGTAGATTGTTTTGGGTAGTATAGGCATTTAAACAATATTTGTTCTCCCAATTAATACTTGAGCACGGTATGTTTTTCCATTTATTTGTGTTGTCTTCAATTTCTTTCATCAGTGTTTTATAGTTTTCAGGATACAGGTTGTTTACCTCTTTAATAGGTTTATTCCAAGGTATCTTATTATTTTTGGTACAATTGTAAATGGGATTGTTTTCTTAATCTCTCTGCTGCTTCATTATTAGTGTATAGAAATGCAACAGATTTCTGCCCATTGATTTTGTATCCTGCAACTTTACTGAATTCATTTATCAGTTCTAGTATTTTTTTGGTGGAGTCTTTTGGTTTTTCTATATAGAGTATCATGTCATCTGCAAATAGTGATGGTTTTACTTCTTCCTTACTGATTTGGATTCCTTTTATTTCTTTTTGTTGTCTGATTGCTCTGGCTAGGACTTCCAGTACTATGTTGAATAAAAGTGGTGAAAGTGGACATCCTTATCTTGTCCCTGAACTTAGGGGAAAAGCTCTCAGTTTTTCCCCCTTTGAGTATGATATTTGCTGTGGGTTTTTCATAGATGGCCTTTATTATGTTGAGGTATGTTCTCCCTCTAAACCTACTTTGTTGAAGGCATTTATCATGAATGGGTATTGTTTTTTGCTGAATGCTTCTTCTGTATCAAAATGATCATATGGTTTTTATCCTTTTTCTATTGATGTGATGTATTATGTTGATTAGTTTGCAAATATTAAACCACGCTTGCAACCTGGAAATAAATCCCACTTGATCATGGTAAATGATGTTTTAAAATGTATTGTTGGATTCAGTTTGCTAGTATTTTGGTGAGGATTTTTACATCTATGTTCATCAGAGAAATTAGCCTGTAGTTTTCTTGGTGTATCTTTATCTGGTTTTGGTTATCAGGATGATACTGGCCTCATAAAATGAATTTGGAAGTTTTCATTCTGTTTTTTGGAACAGTTTGAGAATAGGTATTAACTCTTTTTTAAATGTTTGGTGGAATTCGCCTGTGAAGCCATCTGGTCCTGGACTTTTGTTTGTTGGGAGTGTTTTGATTACTAATCCAATCTTCCTTGCTAGTTATCAGTATGTTCAAATTTTCTATTTCTTCCTGCCTCAGTTTTGGTAGTTTATAAGTTTCTAGGAATTGATCCATTTCTTCTAGGTTGTCCAGTTTGTTGGCATATAGGTTTTCATAATATTCTCTTACACTTGTTTGTATTTCTGTGGTGTTGGTTGTTATTTCTCCTCTTTTATTTGTGATTTTGTTTATTTGAGCCCTCCCCCCCTCCCCCCCCTTTCAATGAGTCTGGCTAGAAGTTTATCAGTTTTGCTGATCTTTTCAAAGAACGAGCTCCTGGTTTCTTTGATCTGGTCTATTGTTTTTTTTAGTTTCTATATCATTTATTTCTGCTCTAATCTTTATTATTTCCTTCCTTCTGCTGGTTTTGGGTTTTGTTTGTTGTTCTTTTCCTAGCTCCTTTAGGTGTAAGGTTAGGTTGTTTATTTGAGATTTTTCTTGCTTCTTGAAGTAGGCCTGTATGCTATATACTTCCCTCTTAGAACCGCTTTCACTGCATCCCAGAGGTTTGGGACCATTGTGTTTTCATTTTCATTTGTTTCCATGTACTTTTTTATTTCTGGTTGACCCATTCATTGTTCAGTAGCATGTTATTTAACCTCCATGTATATTTGTGATCTTTCCAGATTTTTTCTTGTGGTTGATCCTTAGTTTCATAGTGTTGTGGTCAGAAAAAAATGCATGGTATGACTTTGATCTTTTTCAATCTGTTGAGACTTGTTTTGTGGCCTAATACGTGATCTTTTCTGGAGAATGTTCCATGTGCGCTTGAACAGAATGTGTATTTTGCTGTTTTAGAATCAAATGCTCCGAATATCTTTTAAATCCATCTGGTCCAGTGCATCATTCAAAGCCACTGTTTCCTTGTTGGTTTTCTGTTTGGATGATCTGTCCATTGATGAAATTGGGGTGTTAAAATCCCCTACTATTATTGTATTACTATCAATTAGTTCTTTTATGTTTGTTATTAACTGTTTTATGTTGGGTGCTCCCATTTTGGGTGAATAAATATTTACAATTGTTATATTTTCTTGTTGGATTGCCACCTTTATTATTATACAGTGTCCTTCTTTGTCTCTTTTTACAGTCTTTGTTTTAAAATCTATTTTGTCTCATAGAAGTATTGCTACTCTGGCCTATCTTTTGCATGATAAATGTTTCTCCATCCCCTCAATCTACAGGTGTCTTTAGGTTTGAAATGAGTCTCTTGTAGGCAGCATACAGATGGGTCTTGTTTTTTTATCCACTTTGTCATCCTATGTGTTTTGATTGGAACATTTAGTCCATTTACATTCAAAGTAATTACTGATATATATTTATTGCTATTCTGTTACTTGTTTTTGTAGTTTTTCTCTGATCCTTTCTTCTCTTTCTTTCATGGTTTGCTGGTTTTCTTTAGTGATAAACGTTGATTCTCTTTATTCTTTGTATATCTATTAGGAGTTTTTCGATTTGTGGTTACCATTAGGTTTGTATATAACATCTGCATATGGCAGTCTATATTAAGTTGATGGTCACTTAAGTTTGACACATTCTTTACTCCTCTCCCCCCAACATTTTAGGTATTTGTCATATTCTCACCCTTTTGTGAATCCTTGACTGATGTTTTACAGAAATACGTATTTTTACTGCTTTTGGGTTTCCTTCTTCTCATACTCTCACTCATCTTTCCTTTCCACTCACAGAGTCCCCTTTCGTATTTCTTGTAGGGCTGGTTTAGTGGTCATTTGACTCCTTTAGTTTTTGTTTGTCTGAGAAACTCTTTCTCTCTCCTATTCTGAATGATAGCCTTGCTGGATGGAGTATTATTGGCTGTAGATTTTTCCCTTTCAGCACTTAGAATATATTATGCCACTTCCTTTCATGGGCACATCCTCCTCAGGTGGTCAAGAGACACAGTTTGCAGGGATCTTCTGGGGGAGGGGCTCCACAGCACCACGACTGAGGTGGGTCTGGCTTGGGGGGAAGGGGGGGGCGGAGGGTGCAGTGTAAGCAAGTTCGGTAGTCAGTGCCCGCACTGTGCTGGTTCCTGCAGGTGGCTCTGTTTATGATGAGGGGTGAGGGAGGGAAATTCCTTTATTCCTAGAGAAGTCCCTGCTCAGTCAGTAGAACATGCAACTCTTGATCTCAGGGTCATGAGTTCAAGCCCCAAGCTGCGCATAGAGCCTACTTAAAAAAAAATAACAAAAAATAAACGAACTCTGAGATTAGTAATTAACTCTTCCTCCCATAAACCTCAGGTCCCTTTCAAACTGCTGCTTCTCCACAGGCTGTTTGCTGTGCTGTTTCTTTAAGGGTAGGGTCTCAGCTTCCTATTGCCCTCTGCATTCTCTCAGAGCCAAGCCCTACTGATTTTTAAAGTTCCAGGGTTTGAGTCCCACTTGTTGTAAGCTCTCATGAAATTTGGCCCCTCTAATTTTCAAAGCCAAATGCTATGGGGATTTCTTTTCCCTTTGTAGATTTCCCAATATGCTAGTCTGTTTCTTACCTGCCTCAATGCCTGAGGTTCCCTCCCTCCGGTGGTCAGACCCACAGGGTTTAGGTTACCACAAAGTCCTGGCCCTTCCTAACCTCTTCGATGTGGCTTCTTCTCTACATTTAGGTGTGGAGTTTGTTCAGCCAATCTTTGGGACCTTTTCTGTGTTGTTTGCTCTGGTGCAAGTGTTATCTAGTTGTATCCATGGGACAAGATGAATTTAAGGTCCTCCTACTCTGCCATCCTCTTTAGAAGTCCCCAGATGAGATTGTTTAAGGAGAATCTGCAAGGATGAGAGACAACAGCTTATAGTTTGAATTGGACTACTGGTGTTTTAACATTATCATCATTATTCCCACACTGTTTTTTAAGATGAAGAAATTGCACATAGAAATAGGCTTTTTGGAAATTCCAGTATATAGGACTACTTTCCGATACAACAACAATTGGGTTAGGCCAAAGGGAGACTGCCCTCTCTGTATGAAATTTGAGCTATCTAGTTCATAGTTTTCATCACTTTCTAATGTCTTAGATCTGAATCACATCATTCATTTTTACTTGCTTTGTTTCTAAACCATTTGAGTTTGGACTCTTGGTGCACAGCATCAGGATAGAAGAGAGCGTAGAACTTTATCCCTGAGAAGTATCAGTGTTTATGGGTTGAGTACAAGGGAAGAACCTGAAAGGACAGCATGGCTGCTGGAGAAAGGAGGAAAACCAGATGAGTATGACATCAAGGAGGTCAACGTTTTAAAAGAGAGGTTATGATCAGCAGTGCCATATGCTGCCAAGTGGACAAGCTAAATAAAGATTAGGAATGATTGGTCCGTTAGATTTGGCATCATGGATGTCTTTGGTAGAAGACCTTAGCAAGAACAGTTTTTAGTTAAGTTCTGTGGAAGGTAGTGGTGGTGGTGAGAAGTCTATATCCAAGTAGGTTAAGGAATAATTAGGAAAATAAAATGAGATAATAATGATAGAACTTGCATTAAAAAATGAGGGAGGAGAGAAAGGAGTACCTATAGAGGGTGATATGTCAAGCCAGTTTTAAGTTTTGTATTTTGGGATGGGAGATACTTAAGCAATTTAAATGCTGTTGGGGAAGGATCCAGTAGAGAAAGATGATAAAAATACAGGAGGAAAAGGGGGGCTAATTGTATAAGAGAGGAAGAGACTAGAAAAAAATGAAGTTCAGAAGATATGTGAATGAATCAGCCTTAGATGGAAGGACATCTCTTCTATTATCACTGGAAGGATTAATAGATTAGATGCTCTTAGGAGTATAGATTTGCTACCAAAAGTTGATATTCCTACATAACTGAAAACCTCTATTTTCTCCATGAAATAGGTGGCCAGTTTATCCACTAAAAGCCAAAATTAGGAGAAGTGTGTGTGTGTGTGTGTGTGTGTGTGTGTGTGTGTGTGTTGGGGAGGAGAAGTTTGAGATTGGAAGCTGTATTAGTTATTTAAGGCTGTGTAACAAATTGCCCCCAAATGTTGTGGCTTAAAACAATATTATTATTTCACGGTTTCTGTGAGTCAAGAGTGTGGATGTTACTTAGCTGGGTTTTCAGGGTGTCTCACAGGGTTCTAATCAAGAAGTCAGCTGGGGCTGCTATGATCTCAGGGGTTGGCTGGGGGAAGATCTGCTTCCAAGGTCACTTGGGGCAGATGGTTGTTGACAGAATTAGTTCCTCCTGGGCTATTAGACTGAAGACTTCAGTTTTCTTTGCAAGGCCTCCCTCCATGTGGGGCTCACCATAGGTTACTGACAGATTCCATCAGAGAGAGCAAGAGAAAGTGAGCAAGACAGAAGCCAAAGTCATTTTGTAACCTAATCTCAGAAGTGACATTCCACAACTGTTGCTGTCTCTTGTTTGTTAGAAGCAAGTCACCAGGTGTAGCCCACAGCCAGAAGAAGGTACATGCTGGGAGGAATGATCATTGGGAGCAATCTTAGAAGCTGCCTATCACGGAACAAAATGGAAAAGATTTGAAATGGATCTTGGACATAGTAACATCAGAGTAGCATCGACAGGATTAATAGAAGTTGGTGACCAGGGGCACCTGGGTGGCTCAGTCCACTGAGTGTCTGACTCTTGATTTGGGCTCAGGTCTGATCTCTGGGTCATAAGATCCAGCCCTGTGTTGGGCTCCGTGCTCAGTGGAGCTCTCTCTCCTTCTCCCTCTGCTCCTCCCCTGGCTCATGCACTCATGTGCTCTCCCTCCCTCCCTCTATCTCTCTTTCTCTCTCCCTCATAAATAAATCTTAAAAAAAAAAAAAAAGTTGGTGACCAGAACTCAGCACTGCAATTTAGGATCTGTTTCTGATCTAACCATTATTGTTGTTGTTGCCATTGGTTTTTCTTGAAAGATTTGTACATAGGGCTTAAGAAAGAACCCTATTGGGGCACCTGGGTGGCTCAGTTGGTTAAGCATCTGCCTTTGGCTCAGGTCCTGATCCCAGGGTCCTGGGATTGAGCCCCGCATGGGCTCCCTGTTCAGCATGGAGACTGCTTCTCCCTCTTCTGCTGCTGCTCCCCCTGCTTGTGCTCTCTCACTCTCTCCGTCAAATAAATAAATCTTAAAAAAAAAAAAAGAACCCTATTTGTGCATAGGGTTCACATACTACTGAAATGGTCTATTAATATGTCTCTCTCTCCCTGAGATTGGAATTTTCTTGAGGATTGATAATATGTCTTACCTGTGGTCTCTCAGAAATCAACAGGGCATGGCCACTTTCGTTTTTGGAGGTTCCTGGTATGTTAAAAAAATCAAGAAATCCCAAAACAAGTTTCTAAAATTTTAAAATTTCTAAAATTTAAAATATTTAATAAATTTCTGCTTTTTCACAAATTAAAATATAATGCGGGGCGCCTGGGTGGCTCAGCCCGTTAAGCGTCTGCCTTCGGCTCAGGTCATGATCCCAGGGTCCTGGGATCAAGCCCCGCATCGGGCTCCCTGCTCCGCGGGAAGCCTGCTTCTCCCTCTCCCACTCCCCCTGCTTGTGTTCCCTCTCTCGCTGTGTCTCTGTCTGTCAAATAAATAAATAAAATCTTTAAAAAAAAAAATATAATGCAATAGTTATGCTTTTCAAAAGATAAATGACAGGACTTTTTGTAAAGAATATATTAAGGGACACCTGGGTGGCTCAGTTGGTTAAGTGTTTCTCTCTTGATTTTGGCTCAGGTCATGATCTCAGGGTTGTGAGATCGAGCCCCGCATTAGGCTCTGCATTGGGCATGGAGCCTGCTTAAGATTCTCTCTCTCCCTCTCCTTCTGCCCCTCTTCCCACCTCTCTCCCTCTCAAAGAAAAGAAAAAAAGGGACGCCTGGGTGGCTCAGTTAGTTAAACGTCTGCCTTCGGCTCAGGTCGTGATCCCAGGGTCCTGGGATTGAGTCTGGCATCGGGCTCCCTGCTCAACGGGGGGAGCCTGCTTCTTCCTCTGCCTCTTCCCCCTGCTTGTGCTCTCTCTCTGACAAATAAAAAAAATCTTTAAAAAAAAACCAAAAAAATTAAAAATGAAAAAAATGAAAAGAAAAAAGATATTAATTTATAGTGCAAGAAGGGACAAAAATGTAAAGTTGTAGAATTACCATCTTCCCTTCCTGTCACTGCAGCTCTATGGGTGAGACCTCTCAGGTATATGAAGCTTTGCTTCAGAGGGGCCTCCCGCCTCCTCTGGCACCAATTCTAGAGCCTAGGACAGTGGTTGGTTCAGAGCAGTCAACAAATGTATGTTGACATTTGTTTTTAAACTAAACTCTTTTGAGAATGATTCACTTGGCTTCTGAAAGTCAAGGTACCAGAATATGAGTTTTGTATTATGACTCTTAAAGTTCCATTCTACACATAATTTTGAGACTTTGCAGTGCTTTCACTAAACTGCCAGTGCATGACTCTCCCTCAGGCTTTCCTAGCATGATTAAAAATTCTCATATGGAAAAATCTAAGCTGAATTCAAGGAATGTGCATATAACGAGGAAGGGAGTGGGGAACAAATAAACAGGGGAAATCCATGCCTCAGCTTTTGACTCCGTGAACCCATTTTATTAGGGATAAACCCAAGGGATGACCCAATCAGAGAATTATAGAGCCATCTTAGGTGCATGCTAAAGCAGGTGAAAACTCTGGAACATCCTAGATCCATCTTAGCCATCCCAGGCTTCCCTAGACTGGGAAGACCCAGACCAAGTCTTTGGGATAGTGGGAATTCCCTGGAACTCAGCTTCTATCCTCTTCTTATTCCACACACTTGAGGTAGGTGATCTCACTCTTGGTCTTTCTTTTTTTTTTTTTTTCAAGGTTTATTATTGATAGCAAAGTAATAGTACAAAGCTCCAGAGGAGGGAGGGGACCCGAAAGGGTTGCCCTCTTGGTCTTTCTTAATACACAATCCACACCTGTATCTCCAGCTTAGGCATTGATATTCAGCTCCAGGCTGGTGTTTCTGTTGGGATGCTCCTAGGGTACCTCAAAACCACATCTGTACATTGGTTTTATTCCCCTCACTGAAATTATAATCTTGGTTATTGATACCTACATCTACCCATTAGTAGAACAACTCATAAACCTGAAACACTTTTTCCCCCACTTTTCTCTCTCTCACACACACAAATCTAACTGATATATTACCAAGTCCTGTTGATTTTTTTTTTTAAAGATTTTCTTTTTAATCTCTACATCCAACGTGGGGCTCGAACCTACAACCCCAAGAGCAAGAGTCATATGCTGTACTGACTGAGCCAGCCAAGTGCCCCCCAAGTCCTGTTGATTTTAAAGTCTAATAACTTTCAGACAACTGACTAACAGTATTTCTGGAAAGATGTTTGGCCATTTTTATAAAGAAAGTTTGACAGTTCATATCCTTTCACAAGTTGTATAGTATTATGTAGGTCAGGGGTACAATGAAATCTCCAATTTTTAAATTACATAGATGTGTGAGTATAGGGATAACAAAAGTGAGCAAAAAGAAAATGCAACAAAATATCAACTCTGGCTGTCTTTTGATGGTGGAGTGAGAGAATATTTTTCTTTTCTTCCTTACAAGGTTCAGTATTTTCTAAATGTTTTACACTAAGCATGTGTTATCGTTAAATGTGAGCTCCGTGGAGACATACATTTTTTTGTTTACTTATGTATTTGAAGTTCCCAGAACAGTGTCTTAAGTATAGTAGGTGCTTAATAAATACTTGTTTGTTGAATGAATGAATCTTTATCATGTAAAAAATCATATGAAAAGGATTAAATTATTAAAATTCCATTTCTTCCTCTTCCTGGGTTTATCTGATTTTAATATATTATTCATCCTTTCCTTTAGATCACCTGTGGCTGAAATGGTCATCAGTGGCCATGCCTTCAGAAGTTGTTTCTGGCTCTTGATTTTTTTTCCCCTGACATTACAAAGATTTGCCCTCTACTCTTTCCTTTTACCTTCTCCAGCAGACACTGTTAGGCAGACTGGTCCAAAATGAATTTTCAGAGAAGTGACATCAGCATCATGGTGGAATAAGATTTTCCCACATTTTTGTCTGCCCCCTCAACGACGTTAATTTGACAGCCATCCACAGACAAAAGTGCCTTGTGGGAGCTGTGGGATTACAGCACCATACACTAAGGGACCCAGGAGAAGTCTTGCTTACCTTTGTGTCAGGTAATAGGCATATATATTCCTGGGTCCTGACTGTGGACCCTGCAATGGTCCATGAGCCAGCCTCTCAGCTGTGGTCCTGGAGCCCCTGGAAAACACTGTCTTAGATAATCCCCAACAGACAAAAAGAACCTTTGTGGAAGTCCAGGTTTCTGAAGAAGTTCTAGCATAACGTTGGAGGAAAACAAACAAACAAATTTGGATGCACTAGAGAGTAAGAAAACAGCTTGACTTTACCTTCACCATCCCTCCCCTAGGAGAGCACAGCTTGGGGCCCAGATCTTGGCATGTGATTTCTCTGGAGTGGGAGTGGGGAGCGAGAGTGACGTAGTTAGCACTCCCCAGCTGTGCAGGATGTCAACAAGGAGGCTCTCTCCTTACTGGGGAGCAAGAACAAGCTTTGGCAGATGGCTAATGAGCATACACAGAAAGCCAGCTCGAATCTGCAAGCCAGAAACCATAAACTTGAGCTTTAGTGCCACCTTTTGGGAAAACAAAGGAGAAGCCGTCAGGGCAAGGCCAGGTTCACTGCAGGATCCAGAGAAAGCATACAAACTTAGGACTTCTGCCACAAGAGGGAGCAAGAAGCATGAAGCAGGTGTACCCTTAGAAGTTTGAGAGAGCTTCAGAATCTCTAGCAGAGCTAACAAGGCATTTCTCTCCCAAGAGCAGCTAGTAAAGACTGGAGAAAAGTGACTCATTTCAGATGAGAAGATAGCAATGCAAAACTGTAAAGAACATGAAAAATCAAGAAAACATGATACCACCAAAGGAGCACAATAATCTTTCAGTAACTAACCCCACAGACAGAGAAATCTGTGATTTACCTGATTAAGAATTCAAAACAGCTATTTCAAGGAAGCTCAGTGAGCTACAAGAAAGATAATTCAAGGAAATCAGAAAAACAATGTGTGACCAAATGAGAAGTGTAATAAAGAGAGAGAAAACATAAAACAGGACCAAACAGAAATTCTTGAGATAAAGAATGCAGTGAATAAAATGAAGAAGGCAACAGAGAGCACCAACAGCAGAATGAATCAAGCAGGAAAAAAGAAAGGAGAATTTCAGAGGAGGTCAAAGGCAGAAGAATAAAAGTGTGAAGAAAGCTTTCTCTTGATAGAAGAGAAGCAATCTGCAAATTATTGGAGAACCAGAGGGGCCAGAAAGTTTATTTAAAGAAATAATGGCTGAGAACTCCCAAATCTGGTGGAGGGATCTGTCAATCCAAGTTCAGGAAGCTCATAGGACCCCAAACAAATTCAACCTAAAAAGATGTTCTCCAAGATGCATTAGAATAAAGGTGTCAAAAATCAAAGAGAATCTTAAAAGCAGTAAGAGAAAAAGAAACCTCACTTACAAGAGAACCCACATAGACTATCAGCAGAACCATTATAGGTTAGGAGAGAGCGGGATGATGATATGTTCAAAGTTCTGAAAGAAAAAGCTGCCAATCAAGAATACTCCATCTGGTAAAGTTATCCTTCAGAAATGAGAGATAAAGGTATTCCCAGATAAGCAAAAGCTGAGAGAGAGCATCGCCACTTGACCTGCCTTGCCAGAAATGCTGAAAGGAGTTCTTCAAGCTCAAATGAAAGGGCACTAATGAGTAGCATGAAAACATATGAAAATACACACACACATACATGGTCAAATTCAGAATACTCTAAAACTAATATGATGGTGTGCTAATCTCTTAACTCTAGTATAAAGGTTGAACATATTAAAAATAACGATAGCTACAATACAGGCATGCCTCAGAGATGTTGCAGGTTCAGGTCCAGACTAAGGCAATAAAGCAAATATTACAAGAAAGTGAGTCAAATGAATTTTTTGGTTTCCCAGTGCATATAAAGGTTATGTCTATACTGTAGTCTATTAAGTGTGCAATAGCATTGTATCTAAAAAAAATGTACATAGGGCGCCTGGGTGGCTCAGTTGGTTAGGCGACTGCCTTCGGCTCAGGTCATGATCCTGGAGTCCCGGAATCGAATCCCGCATCAGGCTCCCTGCTCGGCAGGGAGTCTGCTTCTCCCTCTGACCCTCCCCCCTCTCATGCTCTCTCTATCTCATTCTCTCTCTCACATTAAAAAAAAGAAAAAATCTTAAAAAAAAACTAATGATGTACGGTGATTAACATAACATAATAAAAGAAAAGAAAATTAAAATAAAAAAATAAATGTACATAACTTAAAAATATTGCTAAAAATGCTGACCATTATCTGAGCTTTTAGCAAGATCATAGATCACCATAAAATATAATAATAATGAGAAATCTTGAGATACTGTGAAGATCACCAAAATATGACACAGAGATGTGAAGTGGGCAAAGGCTGTTGGAAAAATGGCACCAATAGACTTGCTCAAGGTAGGGTTGCCACAAATCTTCAGTTTGTAGAAAACACAGTATCTGTGAAGCACAATAAAGTGGAGTGCAACAAAATGAGGTGTGGCTGTAATCTGTTAATGAATACCCTGCATAAAAGGAGGTCAATTGTGACATCAAACACATAAAATGGGGAGTAAATGGGTAGAGTTTCTGTATGTGAATAAAACTTGTTATCAGCATAAAATGTGGTCATAGGTAAAAGATACTTACAAAAGCCTCATGGTAACCAGAAAGCAAAAATCTATAGTAGATTCGCAAAAGATAAAGAGAAGGGAGTCAAAGCATACCACTACAGAAAATCATTAAGGCAGTAAGAGAGGAAGATGGGAACAAGGGAAGTATAAAAAAGCCAGAAAACAGTTAAGATTGCATTAGTAAGTCCTTACCTATCAATAATTACTCATGTAAATGAATTAAATTCTCCAATCAAAAGGCATAGAGAGGTTGGATAGGTTAAAAAAACAAGGCCCAACTATATGCTACCTACCAGAGACTCACATCAGCTTTAAAGACACACATAAGCTCAAAGTGAAGGATGGAAAAAGATATTCTGTGCAAGTGGAAATCAAAAGAGAGGACTAGCTATACTTACATCAGACAAAATAGATTTTAAGCTAAATGGTAACGAGACAAAGAGGGGCAGTATATAATCATAAAGGGATCAATTCATCATGAAGATATAACAATTATATATATCATATCAAACATCAAACACCTAAATATATTAATCAAATACTAACAGATCTGAAGATAGAAACAGACAACAATTCAGTGATAGTAGGGGACTTTAATACTCCACTTTCAACAATGGACAGATCATCCAGACAGAAAATGACTAAGGAAACATTAGACTTGAACTATATTTTAGACCAAATGAACCTTATAGAGATATATAGAACATTCTATCCAACACATTCTTCTCAAGCACATGTGGCATGTTTTTCAGGATAGATCATATGATACATCACAAAACAAGTCTTAGCAAATTTAAGAAGATTGAAATCATACTAAATATCTTTCCCAACCACAATGGTATGAAACTGGGCGCCTGGGTGGCTCAGTCGTTAAGCGTCTGCCTTCGGCTCAGGTCATGATCCCGGGGTCCTGGGATCGAGTCCCACATCGGGCTCCCTGCTTGGCAGGAAGCCTGCTTCTCCCTCTCCCACTCCCCCTGCTTGTGTTCCTGCTCTCGCTATCTCTCTCTGTCAAATAAATAAAATCTTAAAAAAAAAAAAAAACAATGGTATGAAACTAGAAATCAATAACAGGATGAAAGCTGGAAAATTAACAAATATGTGGAAATTAAACATTACACAACTGAACAACCAATGGATCAAAGAAGAAATTAAAATGGAAATTAAAAAAAAATTAAAATTCAAAGGGAAATTTAAAAAAATTCTTGAAACAAAGAAAAATGAAACACAGCATATCAAAACTTGTAGGGTGCAGCAAAAACAGTTTATAGTGAAAAATGCCTATGTTAAGGCGTTCACACCTTAAGGAACTAGAAGAAGAACAAACTAGGCTCACGCTAGCAAAGGAAGGAAATAACAAAGAGCAGAAGGAATGAAATAGAGACCAGGAAAATAACAAACAGGATCAATGAAATTGAGAGCTGATTTTATTTTTATTTTATTTTATTATCATTATTATTTTTGATGTAGTGTTCCATGATTGTTTGAGTATAACACCCAGTGCTCCATGCAATACGTGCCCTCCTTAATACCTGTCACTGGGCTAAGCCATCCCCCCACCCCCCTTCCCTTTAAAACCCTCAGTTTGTTTCTCAGAGTCCACAGTCTCTAGTAGTTTGTCTCCCCCTCCGATTTACCCCCTTCATTTTTCCCTTCCTAGTATCTTTTTTTCTTTTTTTTAACATATAATGTATTATTTGTTTCGGAGGTACAGGTCTGTGATTCATCAGTCTTGCACAATTCACAAACCATAAGAGACTCTTAATCTCAGGAAACAAACAGGGTTGCTGGAGTGGTGGGGGGTGGCGGGGGCTGGGTGATGGACACTGGGGAGGGTGTATGCTGAGTGCTGTGAATTGTGTAAGACTGAGAGCTGATTTTATTTTTAAAGATATGAAACTACCAAAGACCTCAAATAACCAAAGCAATCCTGAGGAAAAAAAAAAAAAAAAGTTGGAGGTATCACACTTCCTGGTTCCAAACTATACTACAAAGATAAAGTAACCAAAACATTATGGTACTGGCACAAAAATGGACCAGTGGAACAGAACTGAGAGCCCAGAAATAAACTCAAGCATATACAGCCAACTAATATTTGACAAAGCTGTCAAGAATTCTTAATGGGGAAAGGATAGTCTCTTTCATAAATGGTGTTGGGGAAACTGGATAACCACATTCAGAAGAATGGAATTGGATCTCCTCTTAAGCCACTCGCAAAAATTAACTCAAAGTGGATGAAATACTAAACAAAAGACCTGAAACCTTAAAACTCCTGGAAAAGATAGGAAAAGATATAGGGGAAAAGCTCCTTAACATTGGTCTTGCCAGTGATTTTTTTGGATACGACACCAAAAGGACAAGTAACAAAAGCAAAAACTAACAAGTAGGACTATATAAAATATAGTTTCCTTCTGCATAGCAAAGGAAACAACAAAAAGAAAGGTAACCTACAGAATATAAGAGAATATTCACAAATTATACGTCTTATACACACACTATGTCTTCTTTATCCACTCATCTGTTGATGGACACTTCGGTTGTTTCCATTTCCTTTGTATATACACCCAGAAGTGAGATTGATAATATCCAAATACATAAAGAACTCATACAACACAGTAAAAAAAAAAAAATCCCTTTAAAAAATGATCAGAGGTACCGAATAGATATTTTTCTAAAGAAGACATACAAATGGCCAATAGGTACATGAAAAGATACTCCACTACTAATCATCAGGGAAATGCAACCCAAACCACAATGAGATATCACCTCACACCTGTTAGAATTGCTATCATCAAACAACAAGAGGTTAAGTGTTGTTGAGGATTTGGATGTGCACTCTTGGTGGGAATATAAATTGGTATAGCCACTACAGAAAACGGGATGGAGATTCCTCAAAAAATTAAAACTAGAACTATCATATTTTATCAATCTCACTTCTGAGTATATAACCAAAGGAAATGAAATCAGGACCTCAAAGAGATATCTGCACTCCCATGTTCAATGCAGCATTATTCACAATAGCCAACATATAGAAATAACCAAAGTGTCCATCAACAGATGAGTGGATAAAGAAGATAGGGTGTGTGTATTATGTATGACTACTATTCAGTCATGAAAGAGAAGGAAATCCTGCCATTTGTAACAACACGGATGGAACTTGAGGGAATTATATTAGATGAAATAAGTCAGGTGGAGAAAGATAAATAGTGTATGCTCATACATGTAGAATCTAAAAAAGATAGAAACAGAGTAGAATGATGTTTGCCAGGGCTGGGGGGCCTGGGAGAAATACAGAGATGTCAGTCAAAAGGCACAAACTTCCAGTTAGAAACAAAAAAGTTCTGGGGATCTAATGTACAGCATGGTGACTATAGTTAACAATACTGTATTGTATACTGAAAGTTGCCAAGAGAGTAAATCTTAAACGTTCTCACCACAAAAAAGAAATGGTAATTATATGAGGTAATGGGAGTGTTAACTAAAGCTATGGTAGTAATCATTTTGCAATAAATAAATCAAATCAGTACCTTGTACACCTAAAACTCACACGATGTTATGTATCAATTACAGCTCAATAAAGCTGGAAAAAAACAAGAACAAAAGGAGTTTGCAAATTTCACTTTTTGGGGGAAGGCAGCATCGCCTCCTAGTGGCTGTATCTAGAATGGCAACGTTGATCAATCCTCAGGACGGTGTGCCGCATTAGGCCCCTTCAAGTTCCAGGATCGCCTATGAAACCGCAAGGTCCTGCGGAAGCCCGGCGTGCCGCTGCTCCCTAGTGGTGAGTGAGCAAGCACAGGCCTTACAGCTTTTCTCCCAGGCTGAGGGGGTCCAAAACTTCCAGCAGGAGGTTATCAAACGCTGAAATTGGCTGGGCTATTGAAACCAGTCACAGTCCATCGACCTCCCTTCAAGCCTCCGGAAATAATGGAGGAGGCAGGAGGAATCATCAGGCCCTGCACTGGGAGGGCGGGCTGAGATGTGGTCCCTCAGCTGAGGTGCAGGATTTGAGCACTTTCCTAGTCAATGCCATTCCCCTGCTTGTGGATGCACAATGAACACGACGGGAAGAGAGGACAGAGTGGATCTTTCCCCAGCGACCCAGGGCCAAATTGTCTTTTTTTTTTTAAGTTTTTTTTTTTTAATTTATTTATGCATTTGAGAGAGAGAGGGAGAGCACAAGCGGGGTGAGGGGCAGAGAGAGAAGCAGATTCCCGGCTGAGCAGGGAGCCCCAATCGGGGCTCAATCCCAGGACTCCGGGATCATGATCTGAGCCGAAAGCAGACGCTTAACTGACTAAGCCACCCAGGTGCCTCCCCCCTTTTTAAAATGAATTTAGGTGACCCTTGGTTTGCAGGGGGGACGGGTGTCTCTAGTGGACAAAAGGTGACATGTCCATCACAGTTTAATTCGTCTCTCAATTCTACAGGTGTTTTTGTTGTTTTAGTTTTGGGTGTTTTGTTTTCTGTTTTTTGCCTCCCAACCCAAGGTTTTGAAAGAGGATTTCCTCTACCCCATTTTGACCTCAGTCTGTACTTTCTAATTGATTAAGTTCTTCTTTCCAGCTTATCTCTTAACTCAGGCAAAAGACTCTGTGGGCAAAGCATCCTGTGATGGGAACAGGTTACCCCTTTCCCCAAGCAATAAGGACTGCCCTGAGCCAGCAGGACCCTAGGTGATTGACCCCAAGACAATGATCGGCCTGACCTTTACTGCCTGCCGACCTTTGTCTCACATTTTCTTTATATAAACCTAGAAATATTTTCAGCACTTTGGACAGTCTTTGTGATGTTATCAATGTCCACAGTCTTCCCAGCGTTGGCCTCACTGAAATAATATTCCTTTCTTGTTTACCACTGCTGGTCTCTCTGCCTTGGATTTTGTCAGCGGAGAGTGGCCACACCTCGTCTGTTTGGGACCCCCAGAGCCAGGTGCTCTTGCACCCCTGTGCCCTGGTCAGTTTCCTTCTCTCTCTTTCCTTTCTTTCACCTTATTTTTCTCCCTGGATTCACCTGCTCTGATAGCTCTAAGCCTCTGTGCCATCATCTTTTCCAAGTCTAGAACCAAGACTCATGCAGCCTTAAAGGATTGTGGCATAAATACAGGTGTATTTAAAATGAGCCCATATTCTCCCTTGTTCTCTTCATTCCTCTCTGCCTCTCACAGATACACCTGAGTCCATTGTCATGGAAATGGATAGATTCAGTATTGTAAATGGAGAGGGATGACCAATAGACCAATGGAACACAATACTGAGCCTAAAAACAACGCTGCACGATATGGAAGCCACAGTGTCTCAGAGACTATAAACACCACTATTTGTGAGACATATCCTGATTCTCAGTATGCCCAGTCTTCATGGCATTCCCAGTCTCTCCCAGCCCAGTGGACTTCACACCCTATTGTTCTCCATGAATGGATGTTCTTTTCATACCACTTGGGCCCAGAACCTTGCCCAGTGGGCAGGTAGCCTGTAAGACAGCCCCCAGTGATCTAGTATTCACGTCTCTCTTGTAATCTCCTTCTGTTGAGTGTGGGCTGGACCTGATGATTTCCTTCCAAATAAAGCTGGGTGTACTCAAAAGCTGAGTCAGGCTTTCCTGAAGCTGAGAGCTGGAGGTTGTCCGATAACTAGGCTCCCCATAGCTGGGCATCAAGTCCTTTTATTCAACGGGGAACTGAACAGTTAGTACCAAACAAACCAAATATACCAAAAAACCAAGTGTTCATACTGATACTTAAAACTAACAAAACCTTTAATAATCAGCATTGGATGTTGCTAGGGCATACCTTTTCTCTGCAAACCGATAAAGGGCAAGAATTAAACATTTATTCAGTCATTGCCATATGAATTGCACTGTAGTCTAAGAAAATAATTACTGAAAGTACATATTTATAGTAGACATCCAATAATAAATGAAGATGAATGGTAGGATGAAGTAATCATCATTTTGCAACTCCCATGATATAATGGATCCAGGTAATAATCATTAACAGATGCTAATGCCATTAATTAACACATTAATGGGAGCATCTGTAAGAGGGATCAAACCTATATCACCTAAATCCAGTTACAATTCTTAATCTCACTATATTATGTGCTTTTTAATTGACAGGGAGACACAGCATCACTTATGAAGTATTTTTGTCTATAAAATCCAAACTAAATCTAACAAACATCAAGATCTTATGTTCACAAAGCTATGAGTAATAAAACAAACAGCATACAGGAAGCGATCAGTCAAATCCAATGACTGCAAGAAAAAGGGCCTTGGTAAATTGCTACAAATAAAAAAACTATGAGGCAAATCAACCATATGTAATGTGTGGATCTTCTCTGAATCCTGATTTAAAGAAATCAACTGGTGGCTCCTGGTGGCCTCACCCTTTTAACAACCCAGGCAGGGCTCTTCTATTTGCGTATCTTATTCCAATCTTCAACTCAGCTGTGAGAATCCGAAATTGCTCCCATGAACCTTTCAGCTAGCTAGAGCTTTCAATCATCTGCCATCTTTACTATTGTTCAATTTTCCTATTTTGTTATTTCTCATTTATTACTTCTGCTGTAGTCTATTTTTCCCCCTGCAGTTAAGCAAACAATAAAAATCTGGCTTTGAAGGGAGGTATCATGTTTAGAATATTTCTTTCTGGTCATTAAATCATCTCTGGCAATGCTCACAACATTGGCTGTGTTCTGAATGGTCTCTTGACTGTGTCTTTCCTCTCTCCCTAGGATGTAAGGTCTGAAAGCTATAGGCAGTTTTTTTTTTTAAGATTTTATTTATCTATTTGACAGAGAGAGACACAGCAAGAGAGGGAACACAAGCAGGGGGAGTGGGAGAGGGAGAAGCAGGCTTCCCGCAGAGCGGGGAGCCCGATGTGGGGCTCGATGTGGGGCTCAATCCCAGGACCCCGAGATCATGACCTAGCCAAAGGCAGACGCTCAATGACTGAGCCACCCAGGCGCCCCTATAGGCAGTTTCTTCATCTTTGTGTTGTGTGGGCTGCCGGTACCGCACCTGGAACATGGGAGGATATCAAAATGTGCTTCCTAAGTATTGGGGATAACTAGATGAATATCTAGCTGAGGAAATTCATAAGGTATCCATGGATGCTTTTGTCAATAGGTTGTTTGACATAGACGAAGACAGATGTATTACTATGCAAGACACCATAGATAATGATATACTAAGGGGAAAAAAAAATTCATTTAGAGAAAGGAAACTCCCACAAAAGGCAGTATTTAACATTTGTTCTCATTAAGATTATAATTCTATCCATGAGAATATTGAGAATGATAAATCACAATAATAATGCAGCAAATTAAATTCATGAATGCTACCTTGTAATGAGAGGTGATTTGCTCCCCATTTCAGAGATGACAAAGGGAGACCTAGAGAGGTGAGATTATCTGCTGAGGGTCACTCATCTAGAAAGGGGTGGAACTTCCCCTTCACCCAAACAGTCCCTTTCTGGAGCTTCTGGGGGGGGTAACACTGGTCCAAATACAGTCTGAAGTCTTTTGGGTTGAGCAATTATCAGGAGAATGCAACACTGGGAAAGTCAAAGTCCATTTTAAGAACTGGGTCACCACCCTTGTAACCTCTTTCACATCACAAATGATCTTTTGTCACTCCTCCCATTCATTGTTCTGCTTGGAGACCTGGGTTTCTGTTTCCGGTCCAACACTGCAACCCAGTGTCCCCAGTTTTCTTCTCTGAGGTGCGTTAGTACCTTTTATTTTCAAACCCAATTCAATCTACCATAAAAGAGAATTTGACCTTGGATAATTTCACCCAAGATGATTGGTTTTTATTTGAGTATCATCAAGTCTTCTGATCGGGTGTGAGCTGGACGCGGCGCGATCTTGCAGCCCTTTTTCCGGCTATGAGCAGGGGGCCTGGGATTGCGCAGCCGGGGCTCCAGGGCCCCAGGTGCCCCCAGCCCCGAGCTCCGCAGCCTCTGAGTCCTGGCCTCTCCCCTTCTCTCCCGCCCTGGGCGGTCTCTCTTGGGACCGCCAAGACGTCAACAGGGAAATGCTTTCCAGTCGCTGCGGGCTTCTGCGCTGGCGCTACTCGAGCATCCGAGAAACCGACACCTGTAGAGCGCGGAAGACCTGACGCCGGGCGGAGAGCCCGCTGCCGGGACCGGACCGCCGGCCCCCACCAGGGAACCCACGGGGAACCAGAGGCGCCCCCAGGCCAGCCGGACGCCACTGAGGAGCCGCGCCGCCCGCCCCCGAAGCCTCTGGGGGGCGCGGTCGCCTCCCTCCAGGGCCCACGAGAGGAGCCCGAGGCCACTGACGGCGGGGACTCTTCGGACGGTCGCCCCGTTCCTGCCCCCAGGAGCCACCACCGCACGTCCCAAGGCACTGGATCCGAAGCGCTGTGGCCCAGACGACCCTGGCCACCGAGGAGCCCTGAGATTTCCGCCGAGGCCCTTCTGGGCACACCAGCCTCCGCAAACAAAAGATGTTACAGTAACACCTCTGCGTTTGCACGATATCCACGCAAGCTGTTTTGTCTTCAGAGTCCTTAGATAATTTTCATTCCGCTACTCGGGCCAAGAACAATGCCAAAGTCCTTTATCTCTCCCCTGTGTCCCTGGTTTGTCTGCTGGGGAAGGACGAGGCGCAGGGGTGCAGGGGACGCTGCGGGTTCCCACGCGGGACCCTCGGTCGCCTGGCCTCCCGGGGCGCGGGGAAGGCGGTGGGGTCTGCGGTGCATTGGGGCGCGGTGGGGGCCGCCAGGGGTCCAGCGTGGCCCTTAGTCTAAGCTGCCGACTATCGCGGAGCCTTGCAGAACGGCAGCCAGGCAGCAGGCCACCGCCTAGCCCGGGAAGCGCCCCGCCGCGTGGCCCCCGCCCTTCTTGGCTGCGAGTCCATCTCAGGGGCCGCCCGGGCCTCCGCCTCCTTCCCCCACCCCCTCTCCAAATTCACCCAGAAGTTCAGGGTTCCTGACCAAATCCCAGCCAGTGTCCCTCACCCCTCCGACTCTCTTAAAACCTTTTTGCCCAGCGCCAGGCTCCGCCGAGCTGTCCCGCCGCACGTTCTCTAAAGCGCAAAGCGGAGGCGGGCGTGACCTGCACACGTGACCTGGGAAACCAGCCACCCAGCGGAGAGGGTGATCCTGGGTCCCGGAGTGGGCGTGCTCGCTTGCAATCCCAAGGTGCCTTAACTCCCAATACCAAAGGGACTGGAATTAGAGTATCTACTCCAACCTGGACGTGAGAGGGAGCTCTCCCTTGAAAACAATGCCTAACAAGAGGGTAATAGTATCAGGCGCAGCATGTGCGACCACTTTGGAATTCCCGAACTAGATGAATCCTAACACAATGTTAGAATGTTTCTGAGAAGCTATTGTGAACCTGTCAATTTTCTAGTTATAATATATATGCATATAAATATGTAACACAGAAATGGAATAATATATATACCCTTATGTAGCTATCTTTTTCATTCCATTTCTTGTAGCTACAAAATGAACTTTTATTTTTTTTAAATTTTATTTGACAGAGAGAGAGAGAGCACAAGCAGGGGGAGTCGCAGGCAGAGGAAGAGGGAGAAGTAGGCTCCCCATCGAGCAGGGAGCCCCATGCTAGGCTGGATCCCAGGGTCCTGGAATCATGATCTGAGCTGAAGGCAGATGCTGAACCGACTGAGCCATTCAGGTGCCCCCAAAATGAACTTTCTTAATCTCATTTACCCACTAGATGCATTTCTTTTGGGATTTAAAATGATTTATTTCAAATTTCCTATTGTTACATTCTTCCCAGTTCTTAGTTTTGACTACAAGCATGCTGAACTTGTGGGCATACCGTGTATGTATGTGTGTGTGTGGGGGGGGGAGAAATATGTGTGCTCGTTTGTGTGCTGTGTGTAACAGGCTGCCATTTAAGTTTTGTTTTTGGAGGATATGTGCTTTGTAAACTTCATTACCCCTTTATCTCACTGTACTACTGTACCAAATACAGCCCCACTTGCAGTATATGAAATATGTATTACCTTACAATGTAAAGATCATTGGTACTATAGATGTACAATATCTTTTCAATTTGGTAGGTGAAAGATACATGCTGTGGTTTCAATTTCTGGGTTTTTTTTATTTTTATTTTTAGGAGTTTGAACCGTGTTTAATAAACTTAAAAAAAAAAAAAGAAATTTATGTGACATGAATGGTATTTTGCTTCCAACAAAACCGGGTAGCTAAATTTTACTAGTTTGAGATTAAGTTTAAATTCCCCGGCTGGGGCGCCTGGATGGCTCAGATGGTTAAGTGACTGCCTTCGGCTCAGGTCATGATCCCAGGGTCCTGGGATCAAGTCCCACGTCGGGCTTCCTGCTCAGTGCAGAGCCTGCTTCTCCCTCTCCCTCTGCCATTCCCTCTGCTTGTGCTCTTCTGTCTATCTCTCTGTCAAATAAATAAATAAAATCTTTAAAAAAAATAAAAAAATAAATTCCCTGGCTGATGTTGGCTGGGAGTTGCCCTGAGTTCCTTGCCAAGTGGGCTTCTGCAGGGGTCAGCTAGCCAGAAGGCATCCTGCTTCAGCAAAGCAAGCATGAGAGGAGTCTGAGAGAGGGAGTATGAGTAGGCTGAGGCAGGAATCAGGTTAAGCATGAAGTCTTTCTCTTCGATAATTTGCTTGGTCTAGCTAAGGAGCTATACTTTGGTCTTTAGTTTCAGGGTCCTCTCAACCCTCCACCCTCACTACCAGTACCAGTGTCAGCCCCTAAACACATCAGACTCTGGATGCCCCAATCTCTGGACTACTTTGTGCCCATGGGGATTGGCGAGGCTCCTTGTTCCTATCCCAGGACCCCTGTGTTAAGAAAATTAACACATACAGGAGATATCAAATTATTTATTAAAATGGTTTATTTAATTGATGGGAGGATGTGTAAGAAAGGAAAGATGTAAAATTTCAAGATGGAATATTGAGAGAAATTTTTCTTCTTTTAAATTTATGGTCTCATCTAAAAATCCTGATTAATATAAAACAGACATTCTTAAAATATCCTAAAAACAGAAAGAAAAACTTTAATATTTACACATTATTAAGGAAATCTGGATTCATTCTTCTGGTTGTTAAAAGGAAAAGATTGTAATAAGCAAATATAATGTTGAATGTGGTATCACTGTTGTATTTCTTTTAAAGATTTATTTATTATTTTAGAGGGGGGAGAGGCAGTGGGAGAGGGAGAGAGAGAATCTCAAGTAGACTCCCAGCTGAGTGGGGAGTTCTGGAACCCAACGCATGGAGCTCAATCTCCCAACCCTGAGATCATGACCTGAGCTGAAATCAAGAGTCAAATGCTTGGGGTGCCTGGGTGGCTCAGTCGTTAAGCGTTAAGCGTCTGCCTTGGCTCAGGTCATGATCCTGGGGTCCTGGGATTGAGCCCCATATCAAGTCCCATATCAGGCCCCATATCGAGCCCCATATCAAGGCCCACATTGAGCCCCACATTGAGCCCCGCATCGGGCTCCTCCCTCTCCCACTCCCCCTGCTTGTGTTCCCTCTCTCGCTGTGTCTCTCTCTGTCAAATAAATAAATAAAATCTTAAAAAAAAGTCAAATGCTTAATGACTGAGCTACTCAGGTGCCCCTGTTGTATTTCTTTTTATGCTTTTTAGGAATAGAAATGAAATATGCTCAAATAGTTTAAGCATGAAATAATTTATTAGGGGATAAATTTTTTTCATTTCATGGAATAATGAGGACACAGATTTTTGCCTGAACATCAGGAATGGCTTTCAGAACCACACAGCAAAGTGGCTCCCAAAGAGAAATCAGAAAACACTGAATCATAGCTACCACCACTGCTGATCTGTTCAGAATCACCAAGTCCCTGGCAGATGTTAGAATATTGGGTCATTCCAAATATTTGTGGGGAATGTGTGCATTGAGCAATCCTCATGCGTTACCGTTGGAGGGTAAATGTTGCATGTATCCTGAAGAACAATATGGCATTACTCAACAAATTTAGGTTTTTGTACTTTTTTATATGGCATAATTCTATTCATGGGTATATATAATCTTAGAGAAATTCTCTTACAAGGAGACTATCATATGTGGTGAAGGTGGGTAATCACATTCTGAACGTCCACTGTGGGCAGCAGATAGGTAAAATGTGGCAGGGTTCATCAGATGTTAATATGTCAGCCTTGGAGGGGCGCCTGGGTGGCTCAGTAGTTAAACGTCTGCCTTCCGCTCGGTCATCCAGCGTCCTGGGATGGAGTCCCACATGGGCTCCCTGCTCAGCAGGAAGCCTGCTTCTCCCTCGCCCACTCCCCCTACTTGTGTTCCTGCTCTTGCTATCTCTGTCTCTGTCAAATAAATAAATAAAATCTTTAAAAAAAAATATGTCAGCATTGGAAACAACAGATGAAACGTACATGTAGCATGGGCACCGGACTGGCTCAGTTGGAAGAGCACGGGACTCTTGATCTTGGGGTTGTGAATTCAAGCCCCACCTTAGCTGTAGAGATTACTTAAAAAAAAATTTTTTTTTAATGTTTTAAAAAAGAAATGTGCAGGGGCGCCTGGGTGGCTCAGTCGGGTGGGCGTCTTCCTTTGGCTCAGGTCATGATCCCAGAGTCCTGGGATCGAGCCCCATTTCGGGCTCCCTGCTCAGTGGGAAGCCTGCTTCTCCCTCTCCCACTCCCCCTGCTTGTGTTCCCTCTCTCACTGTGTCTCTCTGTCAAATAAATAATCTTTAAAAAAAAATGTACATGTAACAATCTTAGAAACTTGCAAATAATACTAAATTAGATATATAACTTAATAACCTTACATGAACTGAAGATATATACACTTAAGAGAATGTCATTTATTACAAGACTGATACAAAAACACACATAAAAATAGTTTCTAATGGGAAGAATTACAATAGAAGTAGGGAGAGCAGAGAAAGGGCAATCACTAATGACAGAATGGACATAATCACATAAAACAGGATAGGGGTTCTGCAAAAAATCACTCAAAAATGTGGCATTAACTCAATGCATTTACCCAATAGGTATGAAAAGCATAGCACATTTGAAGTCTCCCTTTGATTCAAATAATCTAATGTAGACAAAAATAGAAAAAATACAATTTTAAGTAAGACACTGGACTTTCCTTTTCCCACCTCTATCTAATTACTTCTTTACCCATTTACCTACCTGATATGCATGCATGAGGACCTATACTCTCCATTCAGCTCCAGCTAAGCCGTTTTTGTCCTCTTGTAAGAATCTAACCCTCCGGGTCTCATCTCTAAAACCAGGCAATCCTCTCGGATGCCCTAAAAGTGTGGTTTGTCTACGTGTGCCTGACAAGTAGAGGGGCTTTCTCCTTTTTAAAATTTTTTTTTTATTTTAAAGATTTTATTTATTTATTTGAGGGGGGAGAAAGCACGAGTGGGAAGAGGGGCAGAGGGAGAGGAACAAGCAGACTCCCCGCTGAGGGGGCCTCAATCTGGGATCCCGACCTGAGCTGAAGGCAGACGCTTAACCGACTGAGCCACCCAGGCGCCCCTAAGGGTTTTCTTCAGCGAATGGAAACAGCCAGGAACTGGACCTCTCTTTCCAAAGACCACCCTTTTTCTCCCTGCCCCTCCCTTAATCCAATCACGGAAACCCTGCAAACTTTCAACAGCGCCCGCCAGAATGATGCGATTTTCTCCTTAATCCTATCAGGCTCTGAGGCAATTTGCAGGGCAAATACTCCAAGGATTTGGATTGTCTTTTCCTACCTCCTAGACCCGCCAGAGCAGTATAAAAGGCCCCGCTCAGCGCCGGCCTCCATCGTTTGCCTCTTCTCCTAGACTGGCGGCGCGCCCCGCCCG
>NC_138375.1:31128462-31146600 GCF_054177405.1 Leptonychotes weddellii | reverse complement strand
ACCCACGGCCACATCGCCTCCAGGAGCCCAGGCTGCCCTCGGAAGCTGCAGAAAACCGGGGCTTAAAGCAGGGTGGAAGCCGGACAGGAAAGGAATTCCAGCCCACAGCGCCCCTTCAACCGATGCCCTGGAAGGAGCCTGCGACACCCTTTGGGGGCCCTCATTCTGTCTGTATGGACTTCTCCGACTTCTGCCGCCCCCTTCCCACCCCAAGCCCCTCCCCCCCGCTGGTCCCGAGCCGAGTTCAGCCTTGAGGTCTTTATGGTGGAGAACCTTCCTTATTTGTTCTTTCTTTCCTTAATTACCTACAGGTTTTTTGATTAGAAAACATTCTTCATGTAATCAATGTCTTTAAAAACTTTTCTTCTAGATCTACTGAGAATTGACACAATTCTTATCTTATTCTAATCGCACATGCCGATTAAAGCCTTTTTTCCTTATTCTCAGCCTGTGGATTTGATTTTGGGTGGGTGGTGTCACCACCGGAAGAGTATTGGTGGGTTTGGGGCTGAAAGGCTTGCTGTGACCCAGGTCAGAGCTCATTAAAATCAAAGAAATGCAAATTAAAACAATGACTATGGGGGGGGGGGAGATCGGTGGGAGGGGAGGATGGGTGAAATAGTTAAGAGTATTAAGAGCACACTTACAGTGATGAGCACTGAGTAATACACAGAGTTGTTGGATCACTATATTATACACCTGAAGCTAATATAACACTATATTAACTATACTGGAATTTAAATAATAAACAAAACAATAGGATATAACTTTGAATACCACAGTGGCACACATTAAAGTTTTTCATTTTATCCAATGTTTGTAAACATATAGAAAGTAGTAACCCTCAGATACCCATTTTGGGAATGAATTTGAAAAGCTCTTTGGAAAGGCAATCTGGCAATATTATAGAAAACATTTCAATGTGAGTATTCTTTTGGCCCAGAAATTCTTTTTCTTACAAGCAAGAAATTCTAGTTCAAAAACAAGCATGCTTTTCAGTAAAAAAAGATTGGGAAAAAGAATCATGGTATATCTGTACAATCCCAAACTATGCAGCCCTTAGAAATAAAATGGAAGGCATGATTTTGAAAAGCTATCCTAGAGGCTGAATGTGCTATACGGGACTCTGAACACTGGGAAGGCGGTGACCATAGCAATGGGGCTAAGAGGGTGTAGTTCCAACCAACGTGGGGAAGGAAGCACTGAGACTCAGCCACCCAGGTAGGCTTAGAGAAGAACTAAATCCAGGGACTCTTACCTAGGTGGACACCCTATTGTAGTTCCTTCCACAACCACCTACGCTGGTGTTTTCTGGCATTTGTGAGTCATTCAGCCACCTGACCTGCAGTATTAGGATCCAGGAGGCTAATGTTGGACCAGACAGGAACCCAAGGGTCAGCTCCGAGACAGGCCAATCTGGGAGCTTTCTAACTTCTCATTGCACAAAGTCTCTGAGTCCCCATCATTTTGCTCCCCCATTGAGTAGCTCCCATTCCCATTCCCGGAGGGTGTGAAAATTGCTTCAGAAAGCCCAACTTGGTGAGAGGAAGCACATAAATATACTCTTCCCAAAGACATTGAACAAAACTGAGTTGAGTATGGTTTTGGTCAAGTCTGCGGATTGGGTCATGCTAGTCATCCTAGCATGAGACAGTCATAGCTAGTTTACCAGCATTTTCTGAGAAGCAAAATAGAAAAAAAAATTCTTCTAGGAAAGTTATTTTTCTCTTTTTCAGTGACATCTACCCTTTTTCTATTCAGAGAAACAGTAAGCATGCCAGAAAATAAATACATAAGACTATTTTAGTATAATTGCTATCAAGAATTTTTATAAGTTCATTGAAAAGAAGGTAACTGGGAGGGTGCTATTTTACCTTAAAGAGTGAAAACAGAATTATTAGAGATATGGAAGTGTCCTTTCAACCTAAAACAGGACAATGTGATGAAAACACTATGCAGAATCTAGGGGAGCAGTTATTAAGAGACAATATCAAATTCAAGGATTCTGAGTCCAGAACATGATTAATACAGGCGCACCTGGGTGGCTCGGTAGGTGAAGTGTCTGCCTTTGGCTCGGGTCATGATCCAGGGATCGAACCCCTCCTTGGGCTCCCTGCTCAGCTCCTTCTCCCTCTGCCGTCTGCTCTGCCTGCTTGTGCTCACCCTCTCTCTCTCTCTGTCAAATAAATGGATAGAATCTTAAAAAAAAAAACAACAAAAAAACAGAAACAAAAAACCACCAAGATTAATACAGTCATGGACAGAAGGAAGGCAAATGATGGCTTTCTGTGACCCAAGGAAGATATATCTGGACCACAACAATCCTAGAGTCCTCCATCCAAGAGGACCTGCTAGCATGCAGTCATACTTGATAGATAATTTAAATGAAAGATTGGATTTTTTAAGTTCCTTTTGATTGAAAGATTTAATTACTGATAATAACACTGCTCAAATATATGATATTGACCTAATAAATGATGACATTGACCAGATATGTAACCAAGGGATTGATAAGGGAGATCTAACTGATAGTGTTTGAAGGTGTGTTCACATTGTTTTTCTTCATTTTCTCAGATTATATGACCCCCCCACATCAGCTGAGCCTTTTAGTTTCTAGGTATTGTGACCCTGTATTTCCCAGGTAGAATACAAAATAAAAAGAGTATAAGAGAAAAATGTTATAAGTGGTTATTCAAGAAGACTTTCCAGACACTAGAGACCAGTAGAATTTTGATTGCAAAGTAACATTGTAATTTTAGACTGCATAAATTCAAGATCCCCCTAAGAAATCATCTTCTGTCTTAGTCAGCAGTTTCTGTCTAGAGGAGTTAAAAGGAATTGGTGCCATGTTTTGTGCAGTTTGGAGGAAGGGGCATGTGGGCTTGAGGGTGCTCAGTAGGTCTCTGCCTGGGTAGTAGGGCTTCCCACTGGGAACCCCCACTCTTGGGAGTTATAGGCACCCAGGCACATTCCTCTCTCTACAATACAATCATCCACTCACTGTTCACACCTGGACAGATATATCCCTGCTATCTGGCACAGCAAAGCTGAAGCCAGCTTTTGGGGGTCACTGCTGAAGTAGCCCCAATAATCACTTGCCAGTTGAGGTTGCTCCTGCTCTCAGTATCCATTACCTAGATACCTAGAGTCCATTTACAGAGATGCTTTACATTTCTGTTTGCAAGAGTTCCCATTCTGTTTTCTAAATAATACTCTACATTGTCCTGTCCCAGTGCTTTAATAAAACCACCTTTTTTACACCAAAAAAAATTATATATATTTTTTACCTCTTGATTCTCTAGATTTGATGTTGCAATAAAGTGTGCAGGCTCATTTCTCTGCATTTGTCACTGGATGAGGGCTCCTTTGAAGCCACATTATTTTCCTGATATAAGAAATGTCCATCATTTTAATCTTCCTTTCCTGAAAAAAAGCTAAATTAAATAGATTGCATAGGCACTCATTAGCTTTGTGACTTTGGATGTGTCTTTCCAGGCATTAAGAATGGGTGGACATTTGCATTGTAGAGAGTGGGCAGTGCCTGGGTGACTATAACACACAGAGGTGTGGGGTTTCCCAAGGAGGAGCCACATTACTCAGCCAAACATTTGCTGAGCAGACCCTCACACTGAAATATTAAATTCTGCAACCCTACATTTTCTTACCTATAAAATGCACTTAAAATCTATTTTATTTAAATTTTTTAGAGAGGGGAAGAGGAGCAGAGGGAGAAGAAGAGAGAGAATCTCAAGCAGGCTCCATGCTCAGCACAGAGCCTGGCACGGCTCGATCCCATCACCTGGAGACCAAGACCCCAACAGAAATCAAGAGTTGGTTGCTTAACTGACTGAACCACCAAGGCTCCCCAAAATGCACTTAATAATAGCACCTAATTAAGTAGGATAATAAAAATAAAACTCTTAATATAATTCCTATCATATAGTAAGTTCTTAGTGAATATTAGCTATTACAATTTAAAGGTAAAGTGAATGAAATTAGAATCCTTTTATTTCTTTCTTAATTACTTCTAAACATTTTCACTATTGAAATAATATATTTTTAAATGAATAGGACAGTAAGGCGTCAAGTGAAAATAGGACTCCTTCTCCCAACCTCTCAACTGATAGGTAGCCACTATTGATATATTTTGGAGTGTATTTACAGTTTTATACAAATGCAAACACATCAATACAAATGAAATGTACAAAAATCATTCCCCTCCAAAAAATCATTTTACACACATAGAGCAATAACTTAACTTGTCAGTTATTACTATTTTGGACACCTTTCTCTCTTTATTCAAAGTTCCCGTCTTCTATTTAAAGCAGCATGGCAATCCAATTCATGGACTATGCTCCAGCATAAGTTGCTAGAACAAAAATTATTGTGTGAAAAAAGTCAACTTTGCCAAAAGTAGTAATATTCTCATAGTTTTGATGCTTAATAGTGGTCTATAGTGCACTACTGTGGGAGTCCCCATCCAACCCCTCCCCCATTTTGACAACTGCTCCCTTCTTCCCCATCCACATGTCTGCAGGAGTAGATAAGTTAATGCTTAACCCTTATGTTAACTGGGTACTGGGTATTGGCCTAAGTCTCGGCATCTTACTGAAGCTGAGCCCCTAAGTCCCTACCCTGGGTTTTGCAATCGGGACTTAGAATTTGATCATACCATGGACTCCAAGTGTCAGTTTCCTTCCCAGTTTATTGTTACCTTTGTCAAGTCTATGTGCAAAGGGGTTTTCTCATCTCTTCCTGTATTGTCCACACAGCCATTACATCACATTCCTCACTGTGGTCCACCCCAATATTCTCAGCTCCTCCGTAAACAAACTTCACATCATTGCTGCTCACCCTCTGTGTGGCAGGACATAGTCACCCTAATAGCAGACTGCTGTCTGTGCGCTGGTACCAACAAAAGTCACTCTCTTTCAGGATGCATTTCCCTACTACCCCTGCTTTATTCCCACCGAGTGTGAGCATCATTATATGAGGTTGAAGTCAAACAGCTGTATCAGTTTTTACAAAAGGATTGCAGGAAATCACAATATAAAATGGGAGAAAATTAAACTAAATATTAAAACAAGTTATCATTGCTGAGAGTACCCTATGATCCTCCAGAGAAAATGAACCTCTTTAAAAGTAGTCTACTGATAGGGCACAAAAAGGGTTCAAATTGGAATCAGAACATTTACTGACTCTGTGCAATGACTAGTGCTAAGCAGATATCCTGCCATCTCCGCATCATAACCTCCCCCTCCTTAAGGAAGGTGGGCCCACCGCTGTCACCAACTTGTGCACTATGTGTAAGAGACACTACTGTCTGTGGTTTTCTCCCTTAAGGAGCCTGCATTTTATCAGACTGCTTTCTCAAAAGCAAAAAGATTAGCAATAAGAAGACAATCAATAGGCAAGGCCTCCTCCTCTTTCTAAGACTAGAACCCCAACCCCTTGAAAAAGGAAGTTTTCCTTCCTAGCATGAAGTCAACCACTATCGGGAGTAAGAGTTGACTGTATCCTCATGGTTTCTTGCCTGTGACTCTGTTCTCCACCTAAAATGTGAGCTCTCCAAAAGCAGGAGCCAGTTCTTCAATTCTGCATGTGCAGGACCAATCACAGCATCTTGCTCATGGCAGGTGATCAAAACATGCTTGTTAAGCTCTTTGAATTAAACTGACTTTGTTACATTGAAGATAAAGGTCTGATCAAGGAAATGTAGGCATGGATGCACTGACAAATTTACCAACAGAAGGGCTGAAACTTTTGAGGAAGGATGTAATAGGATGCATTTTCACTAGAGATATTATATAAGGAGGAAAAAGCAATCCACCAAGAGTAAATACAAGCAAAAAGACATTTTATATTTTTTTCATTGATGTTATATTTATATCAATGGCCATCTCACCAATAATGACAATGAAAATAATAATTGTAACAGAATAACTTAAAAAAAAAGATCAACTTATTTTCTGCCAGGGATATCTAATTACTTAGACTTTGTTATCAATTTAATCATAAAAACTACCGTATAAAATATTAAGTTTTATCTCCAATACACCGATGAAAATATGTGGACAAGAGAGGCTAGGAATTAGCTGAGTGTCACATACATAGAAATGATGGAGGGGTGCCTAGGTGGCTCTGTTGGTTAAGGATCTGCCTTGGGTTCAGGTCTGGATTTCCCAGTCCTGGAATCCAATCCTGGTTCGGCTCCGGCTAATCCGGGAGTCTGCTTCTCCCTCTCCCTCTGACCCTCCCTTTAGATCATGCTCTCTCCCTCTCTCTCAAATAAATAAATAAAATCTCAAAAGAAAAAAAAAAAAAAGAAATGATGGACCGAACTTGAACAGAAACAGTGTGCATCTGGATCCCTAGACCTTGACCCCTCCCCATCATACATGTTGGCTGAAATTCTGAAGCTCTTTTAACTTAGAAACCGATAAATACAAGACCAGGGTGTGAGTCTGACGTCTACCACTAACTAGCAGCGTGATTTCATACAGAGATGGCCACTTCTCACTCTGTTCATCTAGGTAAAATCTGCTGGTATGTTCCAAGCAGAAGGAAATCAATGGATGTAAAGTTACCTAAAAGTGTCAGGCACATAGGATTTTTTAAATAAAAGAGTAACCTTCCAAAGAGCTTGTCTTGACCAAGCCCCTCTACCTAAAGTTTCTTTTAAACCAATCTTTAGGGGCGCTTGCGCAGCTCAGTAGCTTAAGCCTTCCGCTCAGGTCATGATCCCAGGGTCCTGAAATCGAGTCCCCTGTCAGGATCGCTGCTCGGTGGGGAGTCGCTTCTCCCTCTCTCTGCCCCTCCCCCCGCTCGAGCTCTCTCTCTAATAAATAAAGAAAATCTTAAGAAAAAAAAAACCTTTAATCTTATCAGTCAACAAAGTACAACTTCGGATAACTCCACGTCAGATTATTGGATTTTCCTTTAATTTCATCAGGGTCCGTCTTCTGAAGCAATTCACACCTTAGGAAACGTCACCACCCAGCTTAATATCCTCTCCGCCAGCCGGGTCCTTAGAGCCCAGGCGAATATAAATAGGCAGGGAAGGAGAGCCCCTGGAGACGCTCCCTCCGCTCAGCCGCTGAAGCGATGGAGCAGAACTCTCCGCGCTGTGTGCGCGCGGCCTGGGATCCGGCCGAGCGGGGGCAGGGACCAAGCACGCTGCCAGCCTTGAGCTCGGAGGACTCTGGGCCCTGGCCGCTCCTTTTCTATCCTGAGCTCGGCCAACTCGCTTGGGACGACGAGGTCTTCAACGAGGAGCTGCTTTGTAGGCCCTGCGGGCTTCTGAGCCGATACTGCCGGAGACACCGAGCCAGAAGCAGATCACCTCGAGGCAGGGAGCAGAGCCCCCAGCCCTCATCTCAAAGCCCCACGACCCGCGAGCAGCCGGAGGAGCCCGGCGGCAGAGCCCGGTGCCGGCCGCCCCCGCAGCCCTTTCCGCCGGCGTCGCCTGCGGCCTCTTCAGAGCGTTGTCTTCCTCCTGCCAGAGGAGCCACCCCTCGGCTTTCGAAGGCTGCGGGGATTGGGTCCCGCACGCTGTGGCCTGGGTCCCCGGGGCCGCCGCCGCCGCCGCCGCCGCCGCCCGCCTGGAGCGTCCGCCCCCCACCCCCAGACTTCCTGTGCGCACATTCACGGCATTATTCTCTTGGAACAACGATGCTGCAGTGATCCGTTATAATTGATCAGTGTAAATTTGCCCTCCATAGACGTTGGGAGATTTTCTTTTTGCTTTCTTAATAAAATTATACGAAAATGCTCAAGTCCTTATTTCTGACTTATGTTCCTGGTTGGCTGTTGGGGAAGGACGAGGCGCCGGAGCGGGAGAGGTCTGTGCCGGTCCCCGCGCGGGGACCCTGGGTCGCCTGGTTTGCAGTGCACCGGGAGGGCGGTGGGGTCTCCCGCGCACACGGATGCCGAGCCGGGTGGGAGGTTGTCAGACTTGCTCTCGCTCGCTGGACTTCCAGGGAGATCCAGCATGCCGGCAGCCAGCGGCCCCAAGAACTCCAAATAGGAATGTAGTAGGAATCGCCATCTCTGCAACCTTCAAATCCTTGACGGTGGTACTAATCTCGGCAATCCCCCCAGGACTTCAGTTGTGCTTTTAATTTACTATTTTCCTAGGTGATGCAGTCCTAGTGGCTTCTTTGTGGCTTCTACTTGGCCTTTCACACTGTAATAACACCTCTCCATGGGGCAGGGAACCAATGTGGGGGTTCTGCCTGCTGCTCACTATGTACTATTCTCAATTCTGAACTGGGGAAATAAGCACAGGCTGGGTTTGGGGACCCCCTGGGCCCACTGTGAGACAGACCTGAGATCAAACTCCCTGGATCATCTGACTTCCATAACTTCCATAGTGACATTTCGGGTCCCCCAGAATTAGTGGCACTTCAGAGCCAGTGTCCAGTAGTCCACAGAAGCTTTTCCTGAATGCAGTTACCCAGGTAAAAGGCCAAAGATCCCTTTGGGGAAGGTTAGAAGAAAAATTAACAGTATACATTTTTAGTAGTGTGCTGGGGACCTTCCTTCCGCAAGGGGGCCTGGCCTCCCATTCATTCAAGGGGTTCTGGGCCTGCAAACTGGCTCAACAGATTTAAGTGCCATGACTTTCTGTTTTTATGATTCAGGTTAGACTTTTGTTCACTTACGTTAGAACTTTTCTGCTTATACAGATCAAGTAAGAATTTAATAGGCTTTCTATCTCTTTACCTCTAGGAACACCATAATCATCTAGCCATAGCCATAGGGGTACAAGAATCAGACTATTCTGATTGCTCTTTTGACCCTGCTGTTCCTTGAGGTTTAACACCCTCACCTTGCCTTTGGTAGTTGAGTACCATCACTTGTCACCCCAGGATCCAATTACTCCCATTGCATTTAGGTTTCCTAATTAAGTGACTGCAGCACCCACAGTAAGGTCTGGCCTACAGACAAGAGTGATTACAGAGCTCTTTGAGGGTACTGGAGCTCCCTTTATTTTTTTTTAAAAGATTTTATTTATTTATTTGACAGAGAGAGAGGGAACACAAGCAGGGGGATGGGAGAGGGAGAAGCAGGCCTCCCGCCTGCCGAGCAGAGAGCCTGATACGGGGCTCGATCCCAGGACCCTGGGACCATGACCTGAGCTGAAGGCAGACACCTAACGACTGAGCCACCCAGACGCCCCTGGAGCTCCTTTTAAAATGTTGTATCTCACAGTATTGGTGAAAGAAACGCCTTCTGAACCCTCCCAGTATGGGTGAGTATGGGCCTGCTGGGACTTGAATTTAGTTATAGGTCTAGAGGCAAAGAGGGGTGGCAGGTATGGATCTGAGGAGACTCATCATTTTCTCTCATGCAAACTGCCTCAGGGGAAGTCATTATATTTTCCTCAGGCAATACAGTTTCTTCCCCTTAGATAGAGATAGAGTGACCAATACCACTGAGGGTAGGAGTATACTTCAACTAGCAAAGAAGATTCATCAAAATTTAAAGGCTCAATGTCCCCAGTTTTATGAGGGTCTTCCTATATATTCCATCCCAGTTTACAGGATTCCACTGGTTCCCAATCAATGTCCTACTTTAACAGTGAACTCCCTGCCTTGCAACTTGGGTTACAATTAAGGTAGTCACAGTACGAGATATCTGCCAAGTTAATCGTCGGTAAATCTTGAGGGGAAACAACAACAACAACAACAACAACCAACCTTGCTCTTCTCTAGAAACTCTTGGGTGATCTTTTTCTTTTCAAACCAAGGAAAACTCTTCCTCAATAATTTCCATATGTAGAAATGAATTTCAAAATAAGTGAAACATATCTTTTGGGAAGGTGTTTTCATATTGGTGTACTGAAGAACCTGATAACCTTGAATTGTAACTGAATGGTGAAGAAATCTTTGTTGTGAAATCATAAGAAATATATGTATTGGTCTCTGTTCCAGGTTCTTGATACAGAGCTACTAAAACCGTTGCACTTTTCTGAATGGGGGAGGGTGATAAGAGGGTGACAGAGCTCCTGAACCCCTTGGAACTTCCTAGGTGATAGGAGCATCTTTCATTCTAAGAAGGCAACGATTGGTGTGTTCCTGGATGGGGGTCTGGTTACCAGAAATCTGAAGCCATGATTAGGAGCTTGGAATTTAGAGCCCCACCCCACATCCTCCAGGGAAGGGATAGGGTCTGGGGACTGATTTAGCAATCAATCATCCTATGTGATGAAGCCTCCATGAAAATCCATAAACCCAGGTTTCAGTGAGCTTCTGGGTTGATGAACCCATCCACATGCCCTGAGGTTGGCAACCCAAAGCAGCTCTCTGCCCCCTCCCCATATATTGCCTTGTGCATCCTTTGCATTTGTTTGGTCCTGAGTTGTATTCCTTGTAATAAACCAGTATTCATAAGTAAAATGCTTTACTGAGTTATGAGAGCTGTTCTTGCAAATTATTGAACTCAAGGTTGGATGGTGAAACCCTCAATTTATAGCTGGTCACTCAGAGTATGGAAGACCAGGACTTGAGATTGGCATCTAAAGTGGGGGCAGTTTAGCGGGACTGAGCCCTTAATTTGTGAGATCTGACGCCTACTCCAAGTATAAACTGTTTAAAACTGAATTGAATTGTATGACAGTGTCCTGAGAATTTGAGAATTGCTTGGTGTGGAAAACCCACACATCTGGTGTCAGAAGAGTTTTGAGTAAAGTAAAACAAGTAGACTAGTTTTTCTTTTATTTGTACAGCTCGCTCGAATGAAAGAAGCTATTGTTTTTACTGTTCTAATGTTAAGATGACCTGAGGAGGAATAATTTTCATCATTGGGAGATTTGCTTATTTACACAAAAATACAGTCTCCTAGAAGGCAGCACAAAACCCTATAGCTGGGCAGTTGTTGAATCCTTTGCCTCATCTCTCAGCACAACAACCGTGGAGGCTGTGGTCGGGGAAGGAAAGTCTCATTTGGAGCAGGTTTAGAATTCACCATCTCTTGAGATTGAGCCCCAACTGCCCGCTAGAGGAATCAACAGCAGAACAAGCGGGCCTGGGACGCCTGGGTAACTAGGTCGGTTAAGCGTCTGCCTTTGGCTCAGGTTGTGTTCCCCGGATTCTGGGATCTGGTCCCGCATCAGGGCTCCTTGCTCAGCAGGAAGCCTGCTTCTCCTTCTGCCTGCTCTGCCTCCACTACCCCTGCGTATGCTCTCTCCCTCTCTCTCTGACAGATAAATAAATAAATAAATAAATAAATAAATAAATAAATAAATAAATAAATAAATAAATAAATAAAATCTTAACCAAAAACAAAAACAAAGCAGGCCTGACTTTTCCACTAGGCAAAATGCCTAGGGCCCCACAATACTTTCACGGGCCCACAAAATTGTTTTAATTTATTTTATTTTTTTAAATTTTTAAAAGATTTTATTTATTTATTTGAGAGTGAGAGAGAGAGAGCGCGCAAGCACAGAGGGAGAGGGAGAGAGAATCAGACTCCCCGCTGAGCAGGGAGCCCGATGCTGGTCTCCATCCCAGGACCCTGGGATCACGGCCTGAGCCGAAAGCACACGCTTAACCGACTGAACCACCCAGTGGCCCCTGTTTTAATTTCTTTTAAAACCAGAAGAAAGAAATTAAATTCTAGGTCAAAGAAAATGTATATTTAATATTAATATATTTTCTTAAAAACCAATGCACACATAAAATACATGGTTTTTGTTTTATGGATCAAGAGGCCAACGAAGGCAAAGTGTGCCTAGGGTCCACGAAGATCATAATATAGTCACGGGACGGGCGGGGACGCTGTTCCAACAACCCAGGTTGGGAACGGCTGCGACTTCAGACTCGGGGCACACGTTGTGGGCCAGAAGCTTTGGTCGGAGTCGGAGGGCGGTGCGCAAGACGGGACAGCAGGGCCTGGAACTGCGCCTGCGCCAGCGCCAGCGCCTGCGCGGAGGGCTTCCATGCTGTGCCAGCCGAGTGCTCCCCGACTTTGCTTCCCTGAATTCTTCTCATCAAGTTTTATTTAACTCTCCAGTTTTAAATCACCTTCATTTGTTCCCTAACAGTGTCCCAAAGTCATCTATAAAATTAAATGCTAAAAATTTCATTGGTTTTGAGGGCATTATTTCGTAATGACATTCTACCCTAGACCAAAGCTTTCTCTTAGGTTTTACAGATGTGGTTGATAGCGAGTTTGGCCGCTGAGGCGGAAGGAGGGTCCCTCCGAGCGAGTGGGTGGGCGTGAGGGCCGCAGAGCTGGCAGTTACCGCGGAAGTGGGGGCGGGGGCGGCCCCTTTCCGGACCTTGGCGACCGGGAGCCGCCAGGTCAGCGGGGCGGGAAGGAGGGCTGAGGGCGGGCTGGGGGCGCGGGCAGCGCGGGGACTGGAGAGGCCTCGGGAGCCGTCTCGCCGCGTTAGGACCTCAGTTGTGGGCGCGGACCCAGACACCGGGCGAATCTCGGCATCCTCCCAACCGACGTGAAGGCGTTGGAGGAACCTGCGGGCCTCGAGTCTAGGCCCCTGGTCCACGCGGGCTCGGAGGATGACCCCGGAGAAGGAACCTGTGAGGACCGGGCGGAGTAGTCACCAAGAGGCCAATTGCGGAGCAGCAGATTTGGGGGGAAAAGGAAAAAGTCTCCCTTCCTCCAGGCTGTGCAGTTTTCCTTCGTCGCAGTGGACAGCTGCAGAATTTCTGGAATGGGGCGGCGGGGGGCATGATTCTCCTGGGAACCTTGAGCGTGAAATTGTATTTGGGTAACCGTTTACACTCAGGCTCACAAAACGTTGGGTCTATTAGAAAGAGAGAAGGAGGTGGAGAGGGAGGGAGAGAGGAAGGAAGAAAAGAAAAGGAAAAAAGAATGGGAGGGGTTTTTGGAGGACTAAACTGTGAGTGCTTGGAGAGCTAGGAGGCTTGGCTTGGCATTAAGCAACACCCCCCACCCCCAACACACACACCCCGTCCGTTGTTAGGACTGGTTTCCTGCCCACTTTAAGGAGTGTGGCTGGCTCTTTTCTGCTTTCTCTCGCGAGCCACCCCAAGTGTTTTCCAGTGCTCTGCTCTTCTCCCTTCCTTTCTCATGTTAACTTCTGCTCACCCGACCCTGGCCGGGCGGTGTTAAATCCCTGCAGCCCGGTAGGGATCCTCGTGTGGAGAAGGAAAGTAGAAAAATTGCTTCCATTTTCGTGGTACTCATTTGGAGCCAAAAGTGGGAGAGCTCTTCCACAACAGCTCCTGAATGTGCCCGCGCCGGTGCGCGGCTCGGAGTGTGACAGTGGGGGTAGTGGGGAGTTAAGACGGAATGCCCTGCACTCGGAGGATGACCCCGGAGGAACCTGTGAGGACCGGGCGGAATAGTCACCAACTTATAAAGCTTTACAAGTTGCAGAGGAGGCTCACCCCGTCCTCAATAATTTTCCCATCTTTCTTTCTATAGCATATTTTCCCGGAGCCATTGTGATGGATCGAATAAAATAATAAAGCATGGTTCATCTGAATGCTTATAGGAAAGTAAGTATTGTACTAATATATGAGTTAATAGAGACACATTAAAATTTTTATTTGTGTAAAAATATGGGTATATATTAGTATATATATAGAAAATATATATTTTCAGGGCACCTGGGTGGCTCAGTCGGTTAAGCTTCTGACGCTTGGTTTGGCTTAGGTTACCATCTCAGGGTGGAGAGATCCAGTCCCACGCTGGGCTTCCTTGCTCGGTGTGGAGTTTGCTTGAGATTCTGCCTCTCCCTTTGCCTCTCCCCTGCTCTCTCTCTCTCAAATAAATAAAATCTTAAAAAAGAAAATACGTATTTTCAGATGAAATAGAGAAATCAAACTGTAAGGGTAATCTTGAATATTATCTTTCAGTTTATAAGAAATTTCTATGAAATTTTGCACAAAATTTGCATTAATTTTGTAACTAAAATGTCATTATTGATCTTAGGCTTCAATCTTTTTAAAAAATTTTTTTTCTTTTTTTTTTTAAAAAGATTTTATTTATTTATTTATTTATTTATTTATTTATTTATTTGAGAGAGAGAGCAGGGGGTGGGGGATGGACAAACAGACTCTCCTCTGAACTGGGAGTGGACTGGGGGCTGGATCCCAGGACTCTGAGATGGTGACCTGAGCCAGTCAGATGCTTAATTGAGCTACCAAGGTGCCCCAAGCTTAAAATGTCTTTTAGTTTCTCCCCTTATGTACATGAAATCTGGAATTTCTATCTGCACCCATATAAATAAATTTTTTATGTTTCATGTTCTGACCTTGATATAGTACCGTTAGAATTCATTTCCATACACATTCCAGAGGTTTCTGCCAATATAAATTATCTACCCATTGCAATTGTTTTGATATATGAGCAATAAATCCAAATTTAGATTTTACAGTTGTCCTTTTGGGGCATTCTAGTATCTGCATCTAGTTATGGGTTTGGAATGAGTTATGATGGTTATGACTTGAGGCTAATTGACATTCTTCTAGAAGCTAACTTTCTCAGGTGAGATCTCAGTGTCTTTAATCAAGAAAGGGCTAGCCTTGGGACGCCTGGGTGGCTCAGTCGTTAAGCGTCTGCCTTCGGCTCAGGTCATGATCCCCAGGTCCTGGGATTGAGCCCTGCATCGGGCTCCCTGCTTGGCGGGAAGCCTACTTCTCCCTCTCCCACTCCCCCTGCTTGTGTTCCCTCTCTCACTATATCTCTATCAGTCAAATAAATAAATAAAATCTTTTTAAAAAAAAAGAAAAGAAAGAAAGGGCTAGCCTCCTCAAACAGAGGAGGAAGTTCAGAAAGATGTGGAGATTCAAGGTTCTTATATTTACAAAGATCCACCGAAATTAACCCATTTGAATCCAGAGAGTTCTATTACTTGCTAATCAATCCCACTGCTTGCACATGAGAGGTGTGGTGAAGATGTGAATTCATCTTATATTTTAATTCTGCCTCTAAAAGGATCAAAGTTGGGGTCTGATTTTTGGCTCTCTCATCACTGTACCTATAAGAAATAAGGCTTCTTTCAGGGCCATTACTGAAGTTTCTGGTTCAAAAAATTTAAAACCATGAATCTTTTTTTGTTTTTGTAAATCCTGCAATTCAGTGGAAGTAGGCATCACACCCTACAGTTATTGTAACCCTCAATCCCATCAAAATGGTCTGTAGAGACGACCAATTAGACGTCCAGTATTTTGACTTCAGTAGATTCTTCACTACAGAAATAAAAAGTTATAACCTGTCAACCGTGTTTCAGTAGAAATGAAGCAGTCATCATGTTTAAGTTTAGCAAATTCACAAATCAGCACTTATCATCTAGGGTTATGCTTATTTCTAGATCTGAGAACTAATTCTAAATTCTCATTTTTAAATTGTTTTCTGAAACCACTCCTGGTCACAGTTACTCTGCCTGTCAAGAAAGAGAAAGCAGCCAATGCTGTGTGAGCCTGACTGTGTTCCTATTACACTGCCAAAGCCCTAAGTGGCATGACTTTTTCCTGCCTCGGATCCAAGCAAGGGTGCCTTCCACTTACAAAGACTAACTGCAGCTCTGTTGGCAAGGAAAATTTGGAAATGTAGTTTTCAGATGTCTAGGCCTTACCGTTCAAGGAAGAAGACAGAAGATTAATTGTGGCTGAGTACAGAAGTAGCCAAGCCAGCCACATGGTAAAATAAAAATCTGGTGAGTCTTAAAACATCACACTTAACAAATGCAATGCATTATCCTGTACTAAATACAGGATTACAGAATTTTAAACATCTTAAAAGTTGGGACATGACAATTTTCACTCCTGTCCATGAAAAATGGTGACTATAGGTAAAATGTCAGTTCAAGGAAATATCTAATGTGTAAATCTGAGGATCCTTATGAGTCTGAGGCCTTGGCCAAATGGTCCCTCTGCTGACATCCCCCCTCTCTTGACCCCAAGCCCACCCATCTGATTAGCTTTTAACTTAGTCCTTTGAGTGGGCTCTTGGAACCAGGAGCCTGTTTCATGCGACATTTTGGTTAATCTTTGTTGAGTTTTAAAAAATGTATTTTTTCAAAAGTGGTTATCAGAGGATAGCATATAACTTGTAATTAGAGGAAAGCTTTCTGATATTCAGATATCAGGGACTCCTAACTAAAACTCTGCTCTGTTAATTAAAAAACAAACAAACAAACAAACTTGACTCTGCATTCTAGTTCCTACCTCTGACCCTGCATGGTTATTCCCCGCCCCCCAAGTGTTTTCTTAGTATGATTCCTTTGCAAACATGTATGATATTAAGCTGGGTTCAGGGGGAATTCACTCTGGAAACAGAACACCTCTCAGATTTACTCTGAATGAGACTCAAGTCCTCCATAGGCTCACTCTAAACTAGAAAATGCTAGAAATATTTCAGCCATTCCAGGTGCTCCAATCTAGGAACATTCAAGTCAAATCTTCAGAACAATTTGTGGCCCAGTATATGCATCCCTTTCTTGCTATACTCCCACCTCTGATGGGTACACCACTCCCTTGTCTTGAAATACAAGGTAGTACCAAAGATACACACATCTATATCTCCTGCTCAGACTCTGATGCTACAGGCCTGGATTCCTCATTTACTGATCAGCAATTTTGGATGTCTTCAGACAACTCTAAATAAGCCTGCTCTTCCTTGGGCATTTCTTGTCTTGGCCAATACTTAGTCTTAAGTATTAACCAGAAAAATACTTAGCTTAGTACAATTCAGAAACCTCGGAGAAATTTTATCTTTTTATCCTTTCTTCCTCCCTTCCTCCTTTTTTTTTTGATTTTATTTATTTATTTATTTGACAGAGAGAGAAACACCAAGAGAGGGAACACAAGCAGGGGGAGTTGGGAGAGGGAGAAGCAGGCCCTCTGCCGAGCAGGGAGCCCGATGTGGGGCTCGAACCCAGGACTCTGGGATCATGACCTGAGCCGAAGGCAGATGCTTAACAACTGAGCCACCCAGGTGCCCCTTCCTCCCTTCCTCCTTAACAATAATCCTAACTTCAGAGGAGTGATTACTTAGTGCCATATTACTTGTCACCTTCCTGATAAGCTCTCCCCTTTCCCAGGAGAAGTTGTAACTTTCTTTTCACTTTCCTGAGCAGATGTTCCAGGTTAGTCCATCCAGAAAGGTTCCCTTTGTGTTTCCTACATTTTAGGGACAGCAGAATCTTCTCACAGGGCCTCCTGGGATTCCAGTTAACACCAGAACATTCATGGATTTGGATTATACTGTGAAATCTGAACTCTGCTTTCACAAGACCAGGTTCATTCTGTCCCCAAGTAACACTGCTGTTCTCCCACAGGGAGACATGCAGTTTTCAGCCAAGAGTTTATTAGGAGTTAAAATTGGATGCACTCATGGCACCTGGGTGGCTCAGTCGGTTAAGCGTCTGCCTTCGGCTCAGGTCATGATTCCAGGGTCCTGGGATTGAGCCCCGTGTCGGGCTCCCTGCTCAGCTGGGGAGCCTGCATCTCCCTCTTCCTCTGCCTGCCTCTCCCTCTGCCTCCTGCTCTCCCCCACCCTTGACAAATAAATAAAATCTTTAAAATTGAATGCACTCTCAGCATAAGTCACTCAATATAATCCTACATTACTAGAAGCAATTGTATCAGAAATAAACCAAGAAGAAGAAAGTATCTGGAGGTACATTGAAGATGGTAACCACAGAGCCCTTCTGTACCCTGTAGGACTAGAAGATCCTGGGGTTGTAAGCTAAAGTCTTTTATGGAGCATGTCTGAAAGGAAACCCCTCTGAGTTGAAGAATGGATGCAAAACTAAGACTAGATGGGAAGAGGGTAGAGTGAAAGTTCAATCCAGAAAACCAGGGGCAAACAGTCCATTTTCGGGGATCGATCTAGTGACATGGTGGAGTCCTCTCTTGCCACAAAAGGCAACAGTGAGCATTCTTCACTTTCTAACTTAAACCAGTCAAAATCAAATAAGGAAAGACCTTGCTGAAGGAGCCAACTTTTTTTTTAATTTTTTTTATTCTTATGTTAATCCCCATACATTACATCATTAGTTCTAGATGAAGTGTTCCATGATTCATTGTTCGTGCACAACACCCAGTGCTCCATGCAGAACGTGCCCTCCTCAATACCCACCACCAGGCCAACCCATCCTCCCACCCCCCTCCCCTCTAGAACCCTCAGTTTGTTTTTCAGAGT
>NC_138375.1:31118175-31128362 GCF_054177405.1 Leptonychotes weddellii | reverse complement strand
CTTGCATTATTTGTCTCAGAGGTACAGATCTGAGATTCAACAGTCCTGCACAATTCACAGCGCTTAACAGAGCACATACCCTCCCCAGTGTCTATCACCCAGTCACCCCATCCCTCCCACCCCACCCCCCACTCCAACAACACTCAGTTTGTTTCCTGCGATTAAGAATTGGGAGCCAACTTTTTAAACCAGGTGGCTTGCTCCATGATTTTATATAATGGAATTTCAACTTCTCCAGAAGTATTAACCCAGGTACAGCTGGTGGTGTTGGCCACAGCACAGACACCACCTTGCTCAGCCAAAAGAGAATCAAGAGTTACCCTATTATTTTTTTTTTTAAGATTTTATTTATTTGCGAGAGAGACAATGAGAGACAGAGAGCATGAGAGGGAGGAGGGTCAGAGGGAGAAGCAGACTCCCTGCCGAGCAGGGAGCCCGATGCGGGACTCGATCCAGGGACTCCAGGATCATGACCTGAGCCGAAGGCAGTCGCTTAACCAACTGAGCCACCCAGGCGCCCAAGAGTTACCCTATTATTAAGAACTACCTTGGACAGAGAGTCTAAGGATCTTCGTTGGGCAGCTATCGTCTTAGCAACGGAGTTTGCAATATCTTTAAGAGTTAAAGAGAGGCTCCTGATCATATTCTCATTTACACTTACTCCTAACTAGGCGAGTACGGCCCTGCCAAAGGAAGCAAATCTTGAGTCATGAATGCCTCCTGGTAGGTCCTTTCTACCAGGGGATTCAACCAATGAAATGTCTTAGTTTGTCTGTGGAAAGTTACAGGCACAGTTAGGTAACCTACAAGGCCTTGCCTAGCTGTGCACCAGCCATCTAGGCATCATAAGCCCAATAAGAAGGACAAAGACAAACCCTGTAGAGGACAGACCATTCCCATTAGGGTGGTACTATTAATGGGTTCATTTACAGGGATTACTGCATTTTACTTGTTCAAGCGAGGGGTCAGTCAGATTTTAAGTGCAAGTGGAAAGAATCCCCAAGCCTGAAAGAAAGAGTCATTCTAAATGTCTTGCAGACACAGGTGTTGCCAGTAAGTTCTCTTGATGAGTGGGGGCAGATCTGATCTAGATAATCATGGGAATGTGGGGGTGCAAATGTACTAAGATTTATATAGGTATTTCTATCTAGTTGGGTATTCCATGAAAGGGAAAACAACCTCCAAAGGCCGAAGGAAGACTCCAAAGACTGAAGAAAAAAGGCTAATAAGTCCAGCTTGACAAGAAATGGTTTATTAAAGGGACTTTACAGGCAGAAGTGTGTTTTGGGCAGCTACAAGATGAATAGATCCCCACAATCCCACCTCCCATAAGACCTTTTTTAGCCCTAGTGGCTGGGGAGTATGTCCTGGGGGACCACCCGGAAGGAAATGTTCGAGGGTCACACTCATATCTCCAGAACAGGTTAAGAACATTATACCCAAAGAGTGCACTTAACACTGTGGTTAAACAAAATTTAAATGTGCAGTTAAACAAAAATTAAAAATGAAGAGGGTGTGGTGCTCAAGAAGTCTTCAGGTCACAGGGCAATCATCATGGCAGATTTGTCCAAGATGGTGTTAGTCTGGCTCACACACTCCACCCCTCAAATCCAGCTCTTACAATCTCACGCGCCTATCTCTTCCGCAATATTCCCTGAGCCATCATGGAGGGATTCATCATGGAGGCGTAGGCTTTTTGCCAGACAGTGTTCCAGTTGATGGCGTAAACCACAGCAGCAGTACAGACAGCAACAGTAAAAGAGACCTCTGAAAAAGGGAGCAAAAACCACATATCCAGCATGAATCCCACTGTAAACCATCCCTGTAGGTCTGCGCCCATTGCAGAAACGGGTTTCCTTTACCAGAATAAGAGAGGAGCAGCCAGAGGCTAAACACAAAAGAATAAGTGCTTAGTGGGTACTTGTCCGGGAAAATGCTCTCCCCCAATTAAGATAATGCTAAGTGGCTGGGGTGCCTGGGTGGCTCAGTCGGTTAAGCATCTGCCTTCAGCTTGGGTCATGATCTCAGGGTCCTGGGATCAAGTCGCACATCAGGCTCTCTGCTCAGCAGGGAGTCTGCTTCTCCCTCTCTCTCTCCCTCTGTCTCTTTAATATAAATAAATAAAAATCTAAAAAAAAAAAGATAATGCTAGTGGCTTCACTCTTGTCATGAGGACAGAGGCAGTCTGAGGTGCATGAGCAGGAGGGACACACTGAACATGTTGCCCAGGGGCCACAGAGTCAGCCTGTACATGTAAAATTAAAGGTGGCACAAACAACCACGTTAGGTAACCAGCTGTATAGTGTCTTGTGGTAGAGGTGCCTGCCTGGAACGTAAATGTTGACTGTTTTGGCCCCAACTCCAGCAGGATCAACGGGGACCACTTTAGCTGTCCAGGACACTTCTCACACTCTGGCAAGAAATAGCCTATCCAACTTGGGGGAAGTTGCCATTCCAACCCCCATTCAAGTGTCCCCTCCCCTGTGGAGAATGGGCTGAGGAGCACAGAACCATGGTGGCTTCTGGCCTGCTTTGAGCTCAGGAACCAGGGCCTCAGGCCTCGTTTTCCAGACGGTAATAGTCACAGGCGTGCTGGTTTTGGTACCTAACTGTGTGTATGGGGTGTGGCCACAGGCTGTCAAATGTAACAAGCGTATGGCCTCTGGCAAGATGTCCAACTACCTGTAAGAGGGCTCTGAATTGAGCTTTAAGAATGTCATTCTTCTTTCAGTGAGTCCAGCAGCTTGTGGATTATAGGGTAAATGATACTCCCAATGTATGTCCTGCTCATGAGCCCAGTCCTGCACAGGATGTCTAGTGAAATGTATTTCTTATCACTATCTGTCCTTCAAAGTTATCCATACACAATACTAAGTTGTTCTAGGCCATTGATGTTGGCATTTTGATTAACCCTTTTACAGGGGAAGGCTTGTGTAAACCCCAGGGGCTGTATCAACACAAGTTAGGATGTACTTCTTTTCTTGACTCGTGGGTCGAGGACCGATACAATCAACTTGCCAGTCTAAAACTGGTTGGATCCCAAGGTTAATGCATGGTGTGTGGAAACTTCCTAGGTCTCAGGTGGTAGGAGACCAGGCAGTTGCTGAAGGCTGCTAGGACGTCAGTACAGCAAAGGGACATGCCAGCTCCCTTCACTATGTTCCAACCCACCCGAGCACTGCGACGCCCCCTGTGCTTATGAATCCATGCAACCAATTCTGAACTTTGTATGGGGTAAGGGCCCTGTTTGCTAAGGTGTCTTCCTCAATAGTGTCAGGGGGTGAGGTCGGCCTATGCTCTGAGACATGGAAAACAGTAAACGAGGCAGTGGGGTCCTGCATCCTTTCCCATATATTTTCCCATAATTCTGCTCCCTATAATGGTTTCTATAAAACTTTCTAGTTGTCCCTAGCCCACTGGGCCACCCAGGTTGTCAAACCCTTATAGACAGCCCAACTGTCTTTGCAGAGGGTAAGGAGCCAAGGTTCATATGTACTTATACCATCCAGGCAGCCCTCAATTCAGCCTATTGGCTGCTTTTATTATCCCCAGACTCAAACCACATAGTATCAGTCTGGGGTTTGATTGCTATGGCAGTCCAGTGACTAGGATTTTCTCTACTAGAGCCATCTATATACCAAGCATCTTTAGGAATAGGGCATGTGCCCTCCTTTATTTATTTATGAGGGGGTCTCTATAGGAGGCTGGGGAGAGACATTAAAGGTTTCATATCCTACCAGCTCAAAGATAGCATGTAATTCAGCTCCCAATGGACCAGTGGAAAGAACACTCATTGGTGTAAGTAGGCATTATAGGGGCTTGTGCTATGGCAGATGCCAATCTTGCAAACATCCTGTCTATCCACCCCTTTATAGGCAAACCATTCCAGACATTTACCAGAAGAATGGTCATTATGGGCTCCACTTATTAAAGGGCCTTATAGACTCAACACTTGTTCAGTAGGAGAATATCAGATCTCTGCTCCCTGACAGCATTGTGACCAAAAGCCCAATGGAGTTAACTTCCCATGCTGTTCCTGCCATAATGCCTGTTTCATCTAATCTCATGTAACAGCCACATCTACGGTCCAGGGATACAAGGTAAAGGACCATTCCATGACCTGAAGCCTGTGTTTGAGCAACTAATATCTTAGTTTGGTCAAAGGTAGCTTGATGTTCTTCTACCCAATGCCAATTCACTCCCTTTTTTACCAGATGATATAGAGAGTGCAGGCATGCTAAATGTAGTCCGAAAGGTTGGGGAGTATGTGCTAGGGGACCACCCAGGAGGAAATGTTTGAGAATCACAGTCATAACTCCAGAACAGATCAAGGATGTTATGTCCCAAGACTGTACTTAAGTGTGTGATTAAACAGAAAGAAAAACTGGGGAGGGTGCTATGCTCAAGAAGGCTTCAGATCATGGAATGGTCATCATAGTGGATTTGTCCAAGATAGTGTTAGTCTAGTTCACACATTGAGTAAGTACAGTTATTACTGGAGAAAGGTAAAAACAAGGCACTGGGATGTTCTGGCCATAAAAGCTGAACTTAGTAAGAGACTTCTAAGGGTGATTGATTGTATTTTGCAGTGACATTAGGAAAAGAAGAGAAATTGGTCACAGGGAGGATGACAGGATGGATCTCTAGCATCATGGATAGATCAGAATCTTTGATGACAAATCCAACAATCTGAGAGGTTACTCCCCTTAGCAGTGGCCTAGGAGATATGAATGAGGGTGGTCTTTCCAGGCCAATGCCGAAGAAGGGAAAAGAAAAGAGGGAGAAAGTATTTCATGTTTAAAGTATGAAGTCTTGATCCCCTGTCTTGGGCAGAAGCAGTTTACCTCAATGTCAGCTACTTCTCTTCCTTGTCAATTTGTTTCAGAGGTCTCCAGTGTCTATACAGGACCAGATATCAGAAGGAGCCTTCTTCAGTTGTGAGATGTGTATCTAAGGCTCAATGCCTTCTAATTTTGTAGCAGTGTCCCTGGTCAGGAGCATTTGGTAAGGTCCCTTCCAATGAGGCTCAAGGGCTGTTTTTCTCTAATGACATTTCCAGAATACCCAATCACCAGCCTCCATACTGTGACCAGCAAGATCCTTTGAACTGGAATCTGGGGAGGCTTCTTTAACCTGTTGATGATAGGCTTTAGCATAAGACATTAAAGACTTACAGTAGCCAGTCATATTAGCATGAGATAATAAAGGATCAGCAGAAAGTTGTATATCAATAGACATTGGTCTGTTGGTAACTATCTAATGTGGAATGAGTTTATGTTTCCCAAAAGGTTACCATGAGCAGTCAGCAAAATCAAAAGCATACCTTAGGTCAGGGAAGTCCAGTTGTTTGGCAAGTTTAGAGGTTTTAAATTTGAGGATCCCATTAGTTCTCTCAACCTTGCCTGAAGATGGAGGATGATAGGGACAATGATAATCCCAAGAAGTTTGCAAGGTTTTCATTAAGGTTCATATGATTTGCCTGGTGAAGGTGGGTTCTTTGATCACTAGAGACTGGGAAAGGTATATCAAGTGAGAAACATTTTCTAACAGTTTCTTTGCTACCATGAGGACATCAGCTTTGTAGCAGGGGAAACCTTCAACCCATCTGGAAAACCACATACAAATAACAAGAACATATTCATAACCCATAATAAGTGGCAGTTGAATGAAGTCCAGCTGCAGATGTTCAGAAGGTCCAGAAGGAGGTCTGAAGCCTCTGGTAACAAAACCAGTTTTATAGGATTATGTATATTCCAGGATTATTACTGGTAGATTATTTTTGCAATGTTATGGAAGTTTTTCCACCGATGTCTATTCATAATTTGAGTCACCTTAAATGCACTAGGGAGTGAAGGAATGCAAAAACCAAAAAATGGGGTTTGCCAGGCAGCTGGGAAGAACTAAGCAGGTGTCTTGGGTTTCCCATGGCCCTGATTGTTCATTTAATTTACAACCACTGTTCACCCATCTTAATTTCTCTGATTCAGGAGCAGAGTATTGTCATGTTACAAAGACATCAAGATGGCAAAAGCCTGGCAATGAAGGGCCATTTCTTGCAGAAGGAGAATGGACTTCATTCACGTGTACCACAATCTTAAAATACAATATAAAGAAGGCTTAGTATTACTTATTTGACAATAGGTCCCATGAAATGTACATATCAAATAAGCCTAATTTAACAAATACTTCACATTTAGTTACATTTCAAATAAGCCTAATTTAACAAGTACTTTGAAATAGTGCATGTCAAAAAGACTTCATTTACAATTTGACTTTGGGTAGTTTGTAAAAAATATTTAAAAAAAAGGTTTTAAAGCACTTGTCTAAATAGAACCACAGATTATTATGAAACTTAATACTCAAAAGGTAAAGAAACTTGGGAAGTGTAGCCAGTCGGTGGAGGGAGGCAGTGGTGGTGGGAGAGGTTTGGCGGTTGATGGGGGTATAGGCTCAGAAGCCTCTCTCATGCTCCCTCTGCCTGGAGCCCCTTGAAGGAGTCACAGTGACATCTCTTCAAGAAGTCCCCTTGCAGACTTCCAACTTTGTCCACGTCATCTTTCAAAATGTGGCCAAGAGTTATCTTCCTAATGCACACCTGGAATGTCATTACACCTTAACTCCATATATCCATCCACATCCAAAAGATTGGGTTGGTATATTCAAGATTGGATGGAGTACTGCTTGCAATTATTACACAATTTTATGGTCTCCTATGCCTGAACATTACATAGAAGGATCAACAGTTAATTGTGTGTTAGCATTTCAAGGATATTACCTTCCAAATGATGATGGAGAATTTTATCAGTTCTGTTATGTTACCCATAAGGGTGAAATTCATGGAACAAGTAAACCTTTCCAGTTTCAAGCTTCTCCAGTTGAAGAGTTACTTACTGTGGAAGATGAAGGAAATTCTGACATGTTGGTTGTAACCAAAAAGCTGGCCTTCGTGAGTTGAAAATTGAAGAAACCATGAAAGAAAAAGAACTATTAAAGTTAATTGCTGTTCTGGAAGGAGAAACAACACAACTTTGAGAATAAGTTGGAAGACTGGAAAGAGAGCTTAACCATCAAAAAGATGTGACCAACTGCAAGCAGAGCAAAAGGGTCTTGTTGAAGTATCACAAAATTAAAAACGGAAAATGAAGAAATTAAGAAGAGATACAATGAAGCTACATCCAAAGCTCTCCGGCTTGAGGAAGATATTGTGTCAGTGACACATAAAGCAATTGAAAAAGAAACTGAATTAGACAGTTTAAAGGACAAACTCTGGAAGGCACAATATGAAAGAGAACAACTGGAATATCAGTTGAAGATGGAAAAGGATGAGAAGGAACTTTATAAGGTACATTTGAAGAATACTGAAATAGAAAATACCAAGCTTGTGTCAGAGGTCCAGACTTTAAAGAATTTAGATGGGAACAAAGATAGCATGATTACTCAGGGGCACCTGCTGGTTCAGTCAGGGAAGTAAGGGGGGAGCGTATGCCCCTTGATCTTGGGGTTGTGAGTTCAAGTCGCATACTGACTGTAGAGATTCCTTAAATAAATAAACTTAAAAAAAAAAAGAAAGCATGATTACTCATTTCAAAGAAGAGACTGGCAGGCCGTAGTTCTGTTTGGCTGAAAAGGAAAATCTGCAAACGGCTTTCTTGTTTACAACCTCAAGTAAGGAAGATACGGTTTTGTTTTTTGTTTTTTGTTTTTTTTTTTTAAGGAGCAACTTCATAAGCAGAGGAACATGTTCAGGCAACTTGGCAAGAAGTTTTCTTCTGGCCAAAGAACTTTTAGTGATGCTGTAAATGTGCAAGATAAAACAATGGCAGATCTGCATACTGCACGCTTGGAAAAAAGCTGATGCAGTGGCAGAACTTAAACTAAATGCTGTGGAGGAAAAAAGGCCAGGAAAAGACTGATAGACTGGAACGTGAACTGAGAAGTTGAAGACTTGAAACTTTGTCTTCAGATGGCAACAGATCATTACAAAGAAAAAAAAATTAAGGAATGCCAGAGGCTCCAAAATCAAATAAACTTTCAGACCAATCAGCCAATAGCAACAGTGTCTTCACAAAGAAAACTGGGAATCAGCAAAAAAGGCAATGGTGCCTCCATAAACACAGACCCAGCTACTGCTGGGTCTACTATAGATATAAAGCCACCCCCGTCTGCAGCCGAGACAGATTCTGACGGTGTAACAAAGGGGCAAGTCTGTGAAGTGACCAAAGAAACTGCTGACAAAACAGAAAAATATAATAAAGGTAAACGACTCTTGCGGGATGAGAAAACAAAATTCAATAAATATGTCGATGAACTGCAAACATGGAGCTGAAACGGAAAGAGCAAGTGAAGACTGCTGGAAATGTAACACTAGCACTAGCTGAAGTAGAGGACAATTACAAACTTCAACTGACAGAGAAAGACAAAGATAAATGGTCTAACTTCACATCTGGAAAACTTCTCCAGGGAGAAGGAACTTAAAAGGAGTCTAGAAAATCAAGCAGAAAGGACAATGGAAGGTCAGAATTTCCAGAGTCCTCAGAAGATCTCACGGTATCTCAACACCTGCTCCGAGCAAAATGGTCATGTTGCTGCAGTGCTGAATACACAGCCAGTTCTGCAGTCTGGTGATCCTTAACGCAACACAGGAAACCAGGGATGGAGCAGATGGTGCTGTTTACCCAGGTGAAATCCAAAGGCTGCCTGTGAGAGTACCTTCTTGGGGACTGGAAGATGTTGTCTGCAGCCAGCCTGCTGGAAACGTTAGTGGGCTTGATGGTTTAGAAGACCCTGAGGACAGTAAAGAAGATGAGAATGTGGGGCGCCTGGGTGGCTCAGTTGGTTAAGCATCTGCCTTCAGCTCAGGTCATGATCCCAGGGTCCTCGGATGGAGCCCCGTTGGGCTCTGAAAGGCATGTGCAGACCCATTTTGATCAGAATGCTTTAAATTTTGACTAGTTACCTTTTATTATGAGTTGGTAATACAGTTTAGCAATTTAAAAAAATCACCTCAAATAGACCACTATGGAGACCACAAGGTATCACTTCTATGCACCCTCTACCACACTTTTCTGAACAAGAGCTACTTTTTTGAGTTTTGTGTTCCTCGGGTCAGGGTCAATCATCGGCTTATCACTAAATAGAATTGTATTCTCCGTTTAATCTTACAAGTTTAAGAAAAGAAGTTTTTCTGTGTTTGTATCCTTATTTATTCCCCAGTTTGCAAAACTATGTGAATAAAGGAAATGGATTATTTCAATGTTACCACATTGAAAATCTATGTATGTAGAGTGTGCTATTTAGCAGAATATTTACAAGTTTCTGTTGACCTTCTTGATTGAATATACCTATGAAATACTATGTAATAAAAATAGTTTATCATAAAAAAGTAAAGAAACTTTACATAATCTGTTATCAAAAACATACCAAAAATCCAAGAAAACTGTTCTTTTAACAGAGAAAAAAGCAAATTCTAATTTTGCACCAGGTTACTTTTGATATTAAAATTCATTTTTAAGTAAATTAATTTTAATCTTAGCCAGTTTGACCATACATTAAAATTCCTTTTCAAACATTCCTTTTCTATAATCTTTCTACAACTTGTTTTTTTTAAAGATTTTATTTATTTGACAGAGAGAGACACAGTGAGAGAGGGAACACAAGCAGGGGGAGTGGGAGAGGGAGAAGCAGGCTTCCCACTGAGCAGGGAGCCCGATGCAGGGCTCGATCCCAGGACCCTGGGATCATGACCTGAGCCGAAGGCAGCTGCTTCACGACTGAGCTACCCAGGCACCCCTACAACTTTCTTTTCTACATTCCAATTTTGTCCTGTTTTTCTTCTTTAAACAATCAGCCTCACTTTAAAACAAAATTACTTTCTTTTCCCTTAATAAAAAACACCCCCATTCTTCATACCTTGTCTTACTGAAAACACCTCCTATGTTTCTGGCATGTGAAGATGCTTCCCTTATTATTTCCAGTAGCTTTAATTATATATATTATTTAGAATTTTTAACTCTTAGAAGCCTTAGTTTCTAGGGAAAACTAAGAAGTATTGTGAACTGAGTGTTATACCAGCACTTTTTAAATTTGCAAATTTATAAATACATTTCATAATTTCTTTTTTTAACTTTTTTTTTTTTTAGAGAGGTGGGGAGGGGCAGAGGGAGAAGGAGAGAATCTTTTTTTTTTTT
>NC_138375.1:31098654-31117675 GCF_054177405.1 Leptonychotes weddellii | reverse complement strand
CGTCCCAGCTCCGTTGGGTGCCCCCTTGGGCGCCTGTCAGCCTCGGCTCCACGACGAGCACGGCCGACCGTGCGCCCTCCCACTTTCTGCCAAGCAGAGCCTGGCTGGCCCTCTCCCGGTGGCGGTGTGTTTCGCTGGCATCCGCCCTCTTTTCGCTCAGCCGGGGGGTTCCGTTCGCGGCCGCAGTGGAGCCGGGAAGCCCGGGACCTGGGGGCGGGGGCAGCACCCGAGCTGGCGCCGAGCCAGGTGATCCTCGGCCGCACCGCGGCCCCTGTACCCCACCGCCTGTTTCTCATCACCGCGTTCACTCGCGGCGCCCACCAGACAGTGCTGGGATCCGGCGCCACTAACAGCCCCGGAGCAAAGGTCAGGGGCGCTGGGTGCCGTCCCTCCCTCTGTCCCTGGAGGGCTAGCGCCGGCCTTTTGCCGGTCGCACTTCCCGGCCTTCCCGCTAGCCCTTCGGCGGGTAGCTCCGAGCCGCCGGCGTGTCTGCCACCGCGCGGATTTGTGCCCCGTGTCTGTCGCAGCGCCGCCCGTTTGTCACAGCTGGACTGTTTTCTCAGCGACGGCACCGTTGACTTCGCCACGCGGCTGTTTCTCGGGGGCAACGCCGCTAGTGTCGCCCAGTTGGCATTTCTCTAGTCGCGCCCATCTGGCCATTTCAAAGGTGCGGTTTCCCTACTTTCTCCGACCGTAAGGTGTCTTGTGGCGGCGCGGCGGCGAGGGTGCAGCCCGCCGCCTCTCTGTGGCCCTTTGCTAGCAGAGCCGGGCCGCGCGCTCCCTTTCCCAGCGAGGACAGCAGGACAGACCGCCTCCCTCCCGACGGGAGAACAATTTCTGACCGCGCCGCGCGGCTCTCTGTCTCAGAAGCTCGGGACTTGGCGGTCATCATCCACTTCTTGCTTTTTAGCAGATTTTGACTTAGCGGTGCGTGGGATTTCTTGGCGGTAGCAAGTCCGGTGTAGTCGGGCCGCGATTTCCGCAGCTTGCACCAGTCCGGGAGCCGCGGCGAGGGCGATTTTCTCAGCCGCCGCAGACCCGGCTTTAGGCGGATCGAGGGTTTAGCCAGGCCTGGGACTTCTTGGTGAAAGGAAGTCCACGTTGACTCTTGGCAAATCAGTATTTAATCCTGCCTTGGAGATTTCTTAGTCCGACCCAATCCCGGGTTAGCCATTTCTTAGCGCAACGTGAGGCGCTTTAGTTGAGCCAAAGTTTTCCACTCCTAGTAAGTCCGAAAAACCCGTGCCTGGGATATCTAAGATCCATTCAAGACCGAACATGTCCAGATTTTCCAGGAAACTGTACCTGTTTATCAGGCCTGCCATTTCTCAACGGTAGCAAATCGTGGTTTGGAAACAAATATGCCTGTTATTAGGTCCGACAGAAGTAGGAGTCCAATGGCAACACCGATTTTTTGGGTCGTATTTCGTTGTTTTTGCTTTTTGTGTCTTGTTCTGTTCTGTTGTGTTTGCAATAGGAAGTCCACCTTAGCTATGCTTTTAATACTAAGTCCGGGAGAAGTCCAGTGCAACAGACTACAAAAATTTCTTATTCGTGGGAAATTTTAGAAATTCAGATTTAACTGGTTTTGGTTGTCAGCCTCACAGAAGTCAGTGTATATTTGCTAAAGCCATTTCTGATTTGGTAAGCTCTGGGGTGTTCTGTCTGAACAATGGTAGCATCATTAGCCCTTAGAAGTCGGATGTGTACTGGCATAAGCGATTTTTCGATCATACCAATGCTGGATTCGCCCCTTCAAAGTCGGTATAAACTGGGAGAAATAATAATTTCTTCATCCTAGCATTCTGTAAATCTAGATCTAGCTGCGTTTCTGTTTATTATGCCATCAAAGTGTGTATATAGGCAACAGTGATTTCTTAATCACGGTAAGTTAGGAGCTGGAAACACCAGGTCGGCCAATCATTTGTTAATATGAAAGTCTGTAAAATTGGTATATACTGCTGAAAACAATTTCTTCATCATGGGAAGTTTTGATTCTGCAAGAGACAGTCTGCCTTCGCTGCTCATTCCTAGCAGTACCAAGTGATGTTTCGGCAATAGGAAGTTCAAACGTAATGGTGCTTTTTCTTAGAGTCCAGTAGAAGTCAGTGCCCACTAGCTGAAAAGATTTCTTGTGCACAGCGAGTTCAAGGCAATCCTGATTTAGCTATGTTTGTGTTTAATGACCCTGTAGAAGTCGAGTTCTTAATCATGACAATGCTGTGTTCACAAGTGAAGGCGGCTGTGAAGTCCGTGCAGAAGGCTGATGAGATTATTTAGGTGTCACAAATACGGGTTTAGTCGTGTCAGGCATTTCTTAGTCCTCCTTCCTCTCGGTTTGTGTGTACCGAATACCAGATTCCGCTGACAGGAATGTCATAATCGTAGGACAGCACCATTTAGCATGTTTGCAATTTCTTTCCTTGGGTGAGTTCTCTGGATGTATTTGCTCCGTTAGTTTCTTATTTCCCCGCAGCGTATTTTCCCTTGAAATCCATGCGTTTGATTTCCTTTTGTGTTAACAAGGGTTCCCACCAACGTCTCTTGACATTGGCAGTTTATCGAATGCTTATTTTATTTGTTACTTCCTGAATTTCACTCTAGTATGTTTTCTACTTATTTCCTTGAGCATTTTACCGCTCAGCTGCCTGCTGACCTGCATTCACCTACAAGCCAGAGACAAAGCCCCGTCTGGGCCCGGCAGGTGCGGGGTCTCTGGGCTTTGTGCAGGCTGCTCCAGTCCTGCCAGACAGAAGGAGCACTCTGTCTGCTTTATGGCTTGTAGCTCCACTCCGACAGTTCTTGGTTTGGGCACCATTCCTAGTGCTTACTGAACAGTTTCTCCTACTCAGGACCCCAAGGTTCTCTGTGCCATCTCTTCCTCAGTCCCAGCACCACTGGTTTCCCTGGGCTGGCCTGTCCATCGTTGAGTGACGACAAGTGAGGCCGCCGGTTTGGAACTTGTGCTCGCTGGAAAGCTATCCTCTTCATGCCCTTAATATCGTATATTTTCTTTGTTGGGTTAGTTTCTGTACGGTATGCTTATTTTTCCGTTTCATTTCGGCTTGTTTTCTTTCCGCTTTGTTTTGGTAATGGGACAAGGACCCGGAGCTGGAGTTCTGGGTGTCCTCTACAATGTTATCCTGTTTCATTTTGTCTACTGATTTGTTACCACTGGTCTCATGACTTCTACCTTGCCTCCGCCCACAAGCCCAGGAGAGCACAAATACCCAGGCTGTGGTACTGCTGCACGCTTTGCCAATTTACTCTGTGCAAAGCTTGAGTCCTCCCGATCAGGGGCCTCCTCCGTGATGGAGCATTTTCTTGGCTGTGTGAAAGGGGCTTGGGATTCCACCAAGGTGGCACCAGAGCCCCAGCCTCCATCTGTGCTGTGCTCAGAAGATTCTGGGCCTCGCCTGCTCCCTTTCTATCCTGTGCTGGGAGAGTCCCCAGGCCACGGTGGTGGTTTGGATTCGGGACTGCTTTCCAGTCCTTGTTGGCGGCTTCGCTGGGTCTACCTACAAAATGACGTCTGTCCCAGAGCCCAGAGCACCTTGGAACCAAGACCCGCTCTGCCCACTGTGAGCTTTGGGCCTGGGACACAGAAGAAGCCAGAAGCATCCTCAGGAGAGATGGACCCTCAAGAGGAACCTGAGCCACTCACCCACCAGCAGCTTGCCTCCACCAGGACGACCCGCCTGGCCACACACGGCTGGACAGGGAGACCTGACAGTGGGCATCCTTCGGAGCAGGAGCACCCCAGACCTCCCCTCCGTGCCTGGGAGAGGCATGTCCGGGTGTTCTCAGGCTGCCTGGAGTGGATTGGTCACACCGTGTACAGCATGAGTTACAGCTGTTGCCCCTGCATCTTTGGGTCTAAGGAGCTCTGAGGTTGAGGCAGGAGCCTTTTTCTGTCTTCCCTCGGGAAGAGATTCTCATTTGTGAAACTTGCGAAATAAAAAAGTATTAAGATGTGGCTTCAGAGTTCAATGTCCGGTTCTGCTTCTTGGGCTCTGAAGTTCTCCTTTTCCTTACAGGTCGCTGACTACACTCAGGCTCCTTATATATTCCACATTAAAAAGTACGACTTAGCTTTGTTCCTGTTTCTTCACTTCCAAAAGCTGGTGTACACAGAGGCAAATTGGTTTCTTTCTCCTGGCCAGTCCTGGGAAATCACGATTTAACTCTGTTTATATTTGCCACCTCAGTGGAGTCATTGTATACTGGTGAATGTGATATCTTCTTGCTAGGAATATCCTAAAAATTACCACATGGACTTGTTTCTTTTTCTTCACAATCAAGAAGTCGGTGTACAGTGGGGAAAAGCGATTTCTTTCTCCTCACAAGTTCTGGGATATCAAGATTTAACTCTGTTTATTTTGCCATCTCTGTAGAAGTCGTTGTATACTGGTGAACATGGTATCTTTCTGCTAGTAATATGATAAAAATTACCACATGGACTTGTTTATTTTTCCTCACATTCAAGAAGTCTGTGTACAGTGGGGAAAAACGATTTCTTTCTCCTCACAAGTTCTGGGATATCACGATTTAACTGTGTTCATTTTTGCCACCTCAGTGGAAGTCGTTGTATGCTGGTGAACATGGTATCTTTCTGCTAGCAATATCAAAAAATTACCAGTTGCACTTGTTAATTTTTCCTCACATTCAAGGAGTCGGTGTACAGTGGGAAAAAATGATTTCTTTCTCCTCACAAATTCTGGGGTATCACAATGTAACTGCTTATTTTTGCCACCTCAGTGGATGCGTTTTATGTTGGTGAACAGGACATCTTTGTGCTAGCAACATCCAAAAATTACCACACTGACTTTTTTATTTTTCCTCACATTCAAGGAGTCGGTGTATAGTGCGGAAAAACGATTTATTTCTCCTCACAAGTTCTGGGATATCACGATTTAACTCTGTTTATTTTTGCCACCTCAGTGGAAGTCATTGTATGCTAGTGAACATGTTATCTTTCTGCTAGAAATATCCTAAAAATTACCACATGGACTTGTTTCTTTTTCTTCACAATCAAGAAATCGGTGTACAGTGGGGAAAAGCGATTTCTTTCTCCTCACAAGTTCTGGGATATCAAGATTTAACTGTTTATTTTGCCATCTCTGTAGAAGTCGTTGTATACTGGTGAACACGATATCTTTCTGCTAGTAATATGATAAAAATTACCACATGGACATGTTTATTTTTCCTCATATTCAAGAAGTCAGTGTACAGTAGGGAAAAACGATTTCTTTCTCCTCAGATGTTCTGGGATATCACGATTTAACTCTGTTTATTTTTGCCACCTCAGTGGAAGTCGCTGTATGATGGTGAACACTATATCTTTCTGCTAGTAATATCAAAAAATTACCACATGGACTTGTTTATTTTTCCTCACATTCAAGAAGTCCGTGTACAGTGGGGGAAAAACGATTTCTTTCTCCTCACAAGTTCTGGGATATCACGATTTAACTCTGTTTATTTTTGCCACCTCAGTGGAAGTCATTGTATGCTAGTGAACATGTTATCTTTCTGCTAGAAATATCCTAAAAATTACCACATGGACTTGTTTTCTTTTTCTTCACAATCAAGAAATCGGTGTACAATGGGGAAAAGCGATTTCTTTCTCCTCACAAGTTCTGGGATATCACGATTTAACTCTGTTTATTTTTGCCATCTCTGTAGAATTCGTTGTATATTGGTGAACACAATATCTTTCTGTTTGGAATATCAAAAAATTACCACATGGACTTGTTTCTTTTTCCTCACATTCAAGAAGTCCGTGTACAGTGGGGGGAAAACGATTTCTTTCTCCTCACAAGTTCTGGGATATCACAATGTAACTGCTTATTTTTGCCACCTCAGTGGATGTCGTTGTATGTTGGTGAACAGGACATCTTTGTGCTAGCAACATCCAAAAATTACCACATTGACTTTTTTATTTTTCCTGACATTCAAGGAGTCGGTGTAAAGTGGGGAAAAACGATTTCTTTCTCCTCAGATGTTCTGGGATATCACGATTTAACTCTGCTTATTTTGCCATCTCTGTAGAAGTCGTTGTATACTGGTGAACACGATATCTTTCTGCTAGTAATATAAAAAAATTACCATATGGACTTGTTTATTTTTCCTCACATTCAAGAAGTCCGTGTACAGTGGGGGAAAAACGATTTCTTTCTCCTCACAAATTCTGGGATATCACGATTTAACTCTGTTTATTTTTGCCATCTCTGTAGAAGTCGTTGTATATTGGTGAACACAATATCTTTCTGTTTGGAATATCAAAAAATTACCACATGGACTTGTTTCTTTTTCCTCACATTCAAGAAGTCGGTGTACAGTGGGTAAAAACGATTTCTTTCTCACAAGTTCTGGGATATCACGATTTAACTTTATTTGTATTTGCCACCTCAGTGGAAGTCGTTGTATACTGATGAACATGATCTTTCTGCTAGCAATATCATGAAGTTTACCACATGGATTTATTTTTCCTCACATTCAAGAAGTCTGTGTACAGTGGGGAAAACAATTTCTTTCTCCTTAGGAGTCTGGGATATCACGATTTAACTTTGCTTGTATTTGCCACCTCAGTGGGGAAGTTGTTGTATACTTTTGAATAGAATATCTAGATATTGCTAGATACTGCTAGCAATATCATACAAATTACCACATGGACTTGTTTCTTTTTTTTTTTTCCCAAAGATTTTATTTATTTGACAGAGAGATAGACAGCTAGAGAGGGAACACAAGCAGGGGGAGTGGGAGAGGGAGAAGGAGGCTCCCTGCGGAGCAGGGAGCCCAGAGGCGGGGCTCAATGCCAGGACCCTGGGATCATGACCTGAGCCGAAGGCAGACGCTTAACGACTGAGCCACCCAGGCGCCCCTGGACTTGTTTCTTTTAACTCGCATTCAAGAAGTCGGTGTACAGTGGGGAACAAAGATTTCTTTCTCTTCCGAAGTTCTGGTAAACTGTAATTTAACTTTGTTGTATTTGCCACTTCAGTGGAAGTCGTTGTGTGCTGGTGAACACGATATATTTCTTCTAGCAATATCTTAAAAAGTATTACTTAGAGCTGTTCCTTTTCTTCACTTCATAGAAGTCGGTGTACAGTGGGCAAAATGATTTCTTTCTCCTCCTAAGTTCTGGGATATCAAAATTTAACTTTGTACTTGCCACCTAAGTGGATGTCTTTTTTTTTTTTTAAAGATTTTATGTATTTATTTGACAGAGAGGGAACATGAGCAGGGGGAGAGGGAGAAGCAGGCTTCGGAGCAGGGAGCCCGAGGCAGGGCTCGATCCCAGGGCTCTGGGATCATGACCTGAGCCGAAGGCAGACACTTAACAACTGAGCCACCCAGGTGCCCCTTCCTTCCTGTTTAATCACTTCATGGAATTCAGTTTGCAGTGGGGAAGAAGCGATTTCTTTCTCCTTGCAAATTCTGGGAAATCGGGCATTAACTTTTTTTTGCATTTGCCATCTCGGTGGCACAAGTCATTGTACACTGGTGAACAAGATATCTTCCTGCTAGTAATATCTTAAAAAGCATGTCTTAGCTTCCTTCCTCTTTCTTCACTTCCTAGAAGTCTGTGTACAGTGGGCGAAAATGATTTCTTTCTCCTCGAAAGTGCTGGGAAATCACAATTTAACTTTGTATTTGTGACATCAGTGAAAGTCATTGTACACTGGTAAACAGGATATCCTCTGCTAGCAATATCTTTAAAAAGTACGACTTAGCTTTGTTCCTTTTTCTCCACTTTCTAGATGTACAGTGGGGCAAAAGATTTCTTTCTCCTGGCAAGTTCTGGGAAACCACGACTAAACGTTGTCCCTGTGCCTGCACTTCTTTCTATAGTAGTCGATGTATACTGGTGAAAACGCGTTCCTGGTCCCAGCACATTCTTGTAAAGCAGGACTCAACTTTGCTTGCCGACCTCTGGGAAGTCCTCAGATGTACTGGGGAAATGCATTTCTTGTTTAAAACGTTTTTGTTCCATTTATTATGTTACCTCTTCTTATTTCACCTTTGATCAGTCGAGCCCTTCAGGTCTCAGCTGTGTGCGAGCCGACCGGGTGGGCTTGGAGGCAGGGCGCTGCGCTGGGTCTCCACCGTGCGCCGGCGGAGCCCGGATTTTCCGGCGCTGCTCCTCCTCTCCGCCCCCGGGTTTCCTGCAGCACTTCCGCCAGCAGCCTAGGGGCGCTTCCTCCTTTTCTGCAGCACTGCTCCAAGCCAGCAGCAGATGGTTTCCGGTTCGCTTAGACCGTAGGTGCTCCTTTGGTGGTGATGTGGGTTCTCGGGCAGTTTGGGTTGCGTCAGCTGGTTCTCGCGCCCGAGCCGCACTGCATTTGCACCGCGCAGGCATTTTGTCAGCACTTTCGCCAGTAGCACGGCGTCACTGTTTTTGTGTCACTGATCATTTGCACCAAGTCGGCCTTTTCTTGGCACCACCATTCCTCCAAGCCAAAAGTTTCTGGGTGCCAGCGCTGCTAATGCCTGGGATGGGCTGTTTCTTGGTCGCAGCTCTAGCTTTCCTCCAAGCCGAATGGGTCTTGCTAGCAACACGCTGGGAGGTCGCGTCTGCAGTTTGCCTTCAGCACTCAGTGTCACTAGGGGGGTGAATCTGGGCTTTGGGGATTCCAGCACCGCTAGTGGAGCCATCGTGCTGTTTGTGGGTCTTGGAGTGACAGGACCTATGCCCACCCAGGCGGCTTCCCTTGGCCCGCCCCGAGCAAAAAGTGCAGACCAGTGCCCAGAGAGACCCTGGCGGGTAGGACGTTCGGTAGACGCGCCCTTCGCAGTGCCCTGATGCTGCTGCAGGCTTTGTCCTCCCACCCGGCCAGCAGTGCGCGCTCCACACTCACCGCAGAATTGTCTGGGGTTTTCCGGGTCTGGGGGCCTTGAGATTTCTGCTCCTGGCTTCCACTATATCTTCCTCTTTGAAATGAATATCATTTACAATAACATCTTTCCGTTTCCTAACGGAAAGAAAAAGTTTGCTTTCATGTTTCTTTGCAAAATGCTCGTTGTCTTTCTCAGTATAATTACAGAGAAATATTTGGGGAAGGGTGTTTGGGGGGGTAGTGTGTGTTTGGGGTGTTTTGTCTTTGCTTTAACTGTAAGTACCACCATTGTCATCGTCGTGGCTGTGAGTGGAAGTGTGGAATGTGTAAGAAGAAAGCAAGGGTCCCGTAACACCTGAGGGCCTACCTGACTAGGCTTTGAGAAATGTTTCCCCTGGCTTTTTCTTTTATATTAAAGATTTTATTTATTTTATTTTAGAGGGGGAGAGAGAGGCAGAGAGAGTGAGAGAATCTCAAGCTGACCCCTTGCTGACCACTAAGCAGATGCCAGGCTCCATATCAGGACCCTGGGATCACGACCTGAGCCAAACCAAGACCCGGGTGCTTAACCCACTGAGCCACCCAGTTGCCCCATCCCCTGGCTTTTTTAATGTTCCCTAAGGAGGGGCAGGTTTAGGGTTAAGCATAACCACTAACAAAAGTTGCTGCCACACTGTAGGCCTCAAAAAAAGTGAGCCTTAACGTCTGAGTAGGTCGAGTAGAATGTAAGTGATGGAGAGATATTGACCTGCAGAAAGACCCCACTAGATATGCCCTAGCCCTTTCTTAGTGTTAAAGCCCTCATCTGTCCAAGATAGATTGAAAAGGTGTTACTTTATTCCATAGTCTGACCACAGGATGATAGCTTTGCTATTTCAGATCAGAAGGAATTCCTCCTCACATTTGAATGTAGGCTTATCTTATGAAAGATAATGGCTGAGAAAAATACTACCTGAGAAAGGTAAAAGCAATCTCAAAATCAAAGAACTGGGTGGTGCTATGTACTTATCTTAGTGTTGTCAGGAGCTGTCCTGGGACTCACAAGTAGGCATTGGTGTTCTCTTCTTTAATATAAAGTTTCACAGAACACCAACATCAGAGAAATCCACTCACTGCTAGTGATGGATCAGGACAAAAACAAAACTACTCTGCAATCATATCTGAACAGGAGCACATGAATATTACCCTAACCACAAAAATGTTCCCTGTTTAGCAGAAATGGGCAGACTTACCTCAGAATAGCTACGGGGGAGGCATCCTTGGATAACTTGATATATTCCCCGAGAACTTTGGAATGGACCTGAAAGTAATCTGAAGTTCAGAGGCATGACATTACAGGATGGCTTATAAAGTGGAAAGGAGAAACGTCTTTAACCTTTACAGTGATTGGATATTATGGGGGGGGGGGGGGAATGTTCCAGATGGCAGGGAATTGAGTGAAAGTGATTATATTACACTATTTTGGGGAGATGATAAATTTCATTTATGATTTTCAGAGGCATTTAAAGAAATAACCTAAGTTTTGCTTATGTTCATGAAATAGGCTAGATTGAGTTTTGCTTACATGGCTTAAATGGTTCTGTCTGCTTGGGGGGGTTCAAACCTGGTCTCCATTTGAATTTATATGAACCATAGAAGACCCCAAATATCCAAAGCAATTCTGAGGAAAAAGGACAAAGCTGGAGGCATCATACTTCCTGAAGATATAAAAATTAAAAAATTAATAAGCTAATAAAATGGTACTAGTATAAATGTAGCTAATAAAATGGTACTAGTATAAATTAATAAGCTAATAAAATGGTACTAGTATAAATGCAGACACATAGATTAATGGAACAGAATAGAGAGCTCAGATTTAAACCCCTACATACACAGTCAATTAATATTAGATAAGGGAGCCAAGAGCACCCAATTGCAAAAGGATAGTCTTTTCCACAAATGGTTTTGGGAAAACTGGATGATCATGTGCAGAACGATGAAATTAGACCCCTACCTTATACCACTCACAAAAATTAACTCAAAATGGATCAAAGACTGTATTACATTATTATAATTATAATCTTAAGTATATTAACTACACATTTTTTCCTTGTGGTTACCATGACTCTTACATAAAATATCTTAAACCCATTTCAAACTGGTAATACCCTATTTTGAATTGATAACAAATTAACTTTGATAGCATTCCTAAACTTTACACTTTTACTTTCCCTCACATTTTAAGTTACTGATACTATATTTTGCATATTTTATATTGCATATCCAATAACAGATTATTATAGTCATGGTTTTAATATATTTGTTTTAAAACATTTTTTTAAAAAGATTTTATTTATTTATTTGAGAGAGGGAGAACAAGCAGAGGGAAAGGGAGAGGGAGAAGCAGGCTCCACACTGAGCAGGGAGCCCAATATAGGGCTCGATCCCAGGACTCTGGGATCATGACCAGAGCCAAGGCTCAACTGACTGAATCACAGAGGAGCCCCTGCTTTTAAACTTTTAAACTAGAGTTGTGATAAATTATGAACCACCATCACCATATTACAGATTTAACCTTATATAATTACCATTACCAGCGAGTTTTATACTACTGCTTATGTTTTTATGATGTTAATTAGCATCCTTTTAATTCTACTCAAAGAACTCTCTTTACCATTTCTTGAGAAACAGGTCTAGTGGTAATGAACCACCTCAGCTTTTGTTTGTTTGGGAGTCTTTATCTCACCTTCATTTCTGAATGACAGCTTTTCCAGGTATAGAATTCTTGGTTGACAGTTTTTAATTTCAATATTTTAAATATATCATCCCATTTTCTCCTGGCATGAAGAATTTTCTATTCAGAAATCTGCCAGTGGTCTCATTGGGATTCTCTTCTATGCAACTTGTCTCTTTCTGTTTCAGTAGAGATAAAATTGATATATAACATGATATTAGTTTCATGTGTACAACATGATTTGATACTTGTGTATATTGGGAAATGATCATCACCACAATAAGTCTAGTTAACCATTACCACACATAGGTACAATGTTTTTTCTTCTGATAGGAACTTTTACGATTTACTTTCTTAGTAATTTTCAAATATAAAGTACAGTGTTATTAACTATAATCACCATGCTCTACATTATATCCCCATGACTTATTTATTTTATCACTGCAAGTTTGTACCTCTAGACCACCTTTGCCCATTCTGCCCACCTTCCACCCCTGCCTCTGGCAATGACCAATCTGTTGTAGCTATTTAGTTTTGTTTCAGATTCCACACTTGTGAGATCATATAGTATTTGTCTTTCTCTGACTTATTTACCCCTGCACAGTGTAAATGTGGTGCTGTGCTTATGAATCAGCCAGACCCAAACACAAGGGGCACTAGGACCAAGAATACAACCCTAGGGAGCATCTACCAACCTCTGAATTTGAAACCTGCTCCCTGCAGAGAGCAATGCCTCCTAAAAGGAGGCTTTCCCACACTGCTGGCAAAAGTGCTGCAGAAATCCGGGTGGGTAGGGGAGAACCAGTGGGATGAAACCATGGATCCCACAGGGCACCCCAGCTCCACAGTCAACTCGGTTTAGAGCCCACACAGCTGAGATCTGAAAGGCTCATACCCATCAAAAAGTGAAATAAGCGGTGAAGGGGCGCCTGGGTAGCTCAGTCGTTAAGCGTCTGCCTTCCGCTCACGTCATGAACCCAGAGTCGTGGGATCAAGCCCTGCATTGGGCTCCCTGCTCCGCGGGAAAGCTGCTTCTCCCTTTCCCACTCCCCTTGCTTGTGTTCCCTCTCTTGCTGGCTCTGTCTGTCAAATAAATAAATAAATAAATAAATAAATCTTTTTAAAAAAGAAAGAAAGAAAGAAGCGGTGAAATAATAAATGGAACAAACGTGTATTCAACAAGAAACCCCTATCCCCAGTATATCTGAAAGACTTCCCCAGAAGTCAAACAAACCCAAGTCCTAATGCAGAGGACGGCTTGGAGGAAGAGCTTCCCCAGTGTACACCGACTTCTAGGAGGACAAGAAACCCTAAGCAAAGTCCTATGATTTAGATAGAGTGAGGAGGAAGATCTGGTTTTCACTGGTATACAACGAATCCCTAGGGTTAGCAAGCAAACAAAGATGAGTTCTGTTTTTCAATAATGTGGTAGGACCAATAAATCATTTTCACCATATACATTTAATTCTGTAGAGGAAGTGAAGACACAAGGACGAAGTTTAATCCAGAGCTCCTAGAACTGGCCAAAAGAAAGAAATCGTTTTACCCATGTATTCGACTTCTAGGGGGTGAAGAAAAAGGAGCAAAGCTAAGTCATACTTTTTAAGATATTGCTGGCAGAAAGATATCATGTTTACCAGTAAACACTGACTTCCACATAGGTGGCAAATGCAAAAAAAAAAAAAAAAAGTTAAATTGTGATTTCCCAGAACTTGTGAAGAGAAATAACTAATTTTCCCCACTGTACACAGACTTCTAAAAAGTGAGGAAAAAGGAAAAACTCAAAGTCATACTTTTTTTTTATTTAAGTAGGCACCATACCCAACATGGAGCCTTGAACTCACGACCCTGAGAGAGAGACCTAAGCTGAGTTCAAGAGTCCATCACTTAACAAACTGAGCCACCCACTGGCCCTCAATGTCCTATTTTTATACTGCTAGTGGGAAGATACCGAGTTTACCAGTATACAATGACTTCTCCTGGTGGCAAAAATAAACAAAGTTAAATCGTGATATCCCAGAACTTGGGAGAGAAAGAAATCGTTTTCTGCCACTGTACACTGACTTCTTGAATGTAAAGAAAAATAAAGAAGTGCATAAGGTAATTTTTATGTTATTGCTAGCAAGAAGATATCCTGTTCACCAGCATACAACCACTTCCACTGAGGTGGCAAATATAAACATAGCTAAATCGTGATTTCCCAGGAATTGTAAGGAGAAAGCAATTGTTTTCCCCCACTGTATGCTGACTTCTTGAATGTGAAGAAAAATAAAGAAGTCCATCTGGTAATTTTTATCATATTACTAGCAGAATGATACCATGTTCACCAGCATACAACGACTTCCACTGAGGTGGCAAAAATGAACATGAGTTAATCGTGATATCCCAGAATTTATGAGGAGAAAGAAGTCGTTTTTCCCCACTGTACACCGACTTCTTGAATGTGAGGAAAAATAAACAAGTCGATGTGGTAATTCTTAGGATATTGCTGGCAGAAAGATATCGTATTCACCATCATACAACGACTTCCACTGAGGTGGCAAATACAAATAAAGTTAAATTGTGATATCCCAGAATTTGTGAGGAGAAAGAAGTCATTTTTCCCCACTGTACACCGACTCCTTGAATGTGAAGAAAAATTAACAAGTCCAACTGGTAATTTTTTGATATTGCTAGCAGAAAGATATCATCAGCATACAACGACTTCTACAGAGATGGCAGAAATAAACAGTTAAATCTTGATATCCCAGAACTTGTGAGGAGAAAGAAATTGTTTTTCCCTATTGTACACCAACTTCTTGAATGTGAGGAAAAATAAATAAGTCCATCTGGTAATTTTTATCATATTACTAGCAGAAAGATACCATGTTCACCACCATACAACGACTTCCACTGAGGTGGCAAAAATGAACAGAGTTAAATCGTGATATCCCAGAACTTGTGAGGAGAAAGAAATCGTTTTTCCCCACTGTACACCGACTTCTTGATTGTGAAGAAAAAGAAACAAGTCCATGTGGTCATTTTTAGGATATTACTAGCAGAAAGATACCGTGTTCACCAGTATACAACAACTTCTACAGAGATGGCAAAATAAACAGAGTTAAATCTTGATATCCCAGAACTTGTGAGGAGAAAGAAATCGCTTTTCCCCACTGTACACCGACTTCGTGATTGTGAAGAAAAAGAAACAAGTCCATGTGGTAATTTTTAGGATATTCCTAGCAAGAAGATATCACATTCACCAGTATACAATGACTCCACTGAGGTGGCAAATATAAACAGAGTTAAATCGTGATTTCCCAGGACTGGCCAGGAGAAAGAAACCAATTTGCCTCTGTGTACACCAGCTTTTGGAAGTGAAGAAACAGGAACAAAGCTAAGTCGTACTTTTTAATGTGGAATATATAAGGAGCCTGAGTGTAGTCAGCGACCTGTAAGGAAAAGGAGAACTTCAGAGCCCAAGAAGCAGAACCGGACATTGAACTCTGAAGCCACATCTTAATACTTTTTTATTTCGCAAGTTTCACAAATGAGAATCTCTTCCCGAGGGAAGACAGAAAAAGGCTCCTGCCTCAACCTCAGAGCTCCTTAGACCCAAAGATGCAGGGGCAACAGCTGTAACTCATGCTGTACACGGTGTGACCAATCCACTCCAGGCAGCCTGAGAACACCCGGACATGCCTCTCCCAGGCACGGAGGGGAGGTCTGGGGTGCTCCTGCTCCGAAGGATGCCCACTGTCAGGTCTCCCTGTCCAGCCGTGTGTGGCCAGGCGGGTCGTCCTGGTGGAGGCAAGCTGCTGGTGGGTGAGTGGCTCAGGTTCCTCTTGAGGGTCCATCTCTCCTGAGGATGCTTCTGGCTTCTTCTGTGTCCCAGGCCCAAAGCTCACAGTGGGCAGAGCGGGTCTTGGTTCCAAGGTGCTCTGGGCTCTGGGACAGACGTCATTTTGTAGGTAGACCCAGCGAAGCCGCCAACAAGGACTGGAAAGCAGTCCCGAATCCAAACCACCACCGTGGCCTGGGGACTCTCCCAGCACAGGATAGAAAGGGAGCAGGCGAGGCCCAGAATCTTCTGAGCACAGCACAGATGGAGGCTGGGGCTCTGGTGCCACCTTGGTGGAATCCCAAGCCCCTTTCACACAGCCAAGAAAATGCTCCATCACGGAGGAGGCCCCTGATCGGGAGGACTCAAGCTTTGCACAGAGTAAATTGGCAAAGCGTGCAGCAGTACCACAGCCTGGGTATTTGTGCTCTCCTGGGCTTGTGGGCGGAGGCAAGGTAGAAGTCATGAGACCAGTGGTAACAAATCAGTAGACAAAATGAAACAGGATAACATTGTAGAGGACACCCAGAACTCCAGCTCCGGGTCCTTGTCCCATTACCAAAACAAAGCGGAAAGAAAACAAGCCGAAATGAAACGGAAAAATAAGCATACCGTACAGAAACTAACCCAACAAAGAAAATATACGATATTAAGGGCATGAAGAGGATAGCTTTCCAGCGAGCACAAGTTCCAAACCGGCGGCCTCACTTGTCGTCACTCAACGATGGACAGGCCAGCCCAGGGAAACCAGTGGTGCTGGGACTGAGGAAGAGATGGCACAGAGAACCTTGGGGTCCTGAGTAGGAGAAACTGTTCAGTAAGCACTAGGAATGGTGCCCAAACCAAGAACTGTCGGAGTGGAGCTACAAGCCATAAAGCAGACAGAGTGCTCCTTCTGTCTGGCAGGACTGGAGCAGCCTGCACAAAGCCCAGAGACCCCGCACCTGCCGGGCCCAGACGGGGCTTTGTCTCTGGCTTGTAGGTGAATGCAGGTCAGCAGGCAGCTGAGCGGTAAAATGCTCAAGGAAATAAGTAGAAAACATACTAGAGTGAAATTCAGGAAGTAACAAATAAAATAAGCATTCGATAAACTGCCAATGTCAAGAGACGTTGGTGGGAACCCTTGTTAACACAAAAGGAAATCAAACGCATGGATTTCAAGGGAAAATACGCTGCGGGGAAATAAGAAACTAACGGAGCAAATACATCCAGAGAACTCACCCAAGGAAAGAAATTGCAAACATGCTAAATGGTGCTGTCCTACGATTATGACATTCCTGTCAGCGGAATCTGGTATTCGGTACACACAAACCGAGAGGAAGGAGGACTAAGAAATGCCTGACACGACTAAACCCGCATTTGTGACACCTAAATAATCTCATCAGCCTTCTGCACGGACTTCACAGCCGCCTTCACTTGTGAACACAGCATTGTCATGATTAAGAACTCGACTTCTACAGGGTCATTAAACACAAACATAGCTAAATCAGGATTGCCTTGAACTCGCTGTGCACAAGAAATCTTTTCAGCTAGTGGGCACTGACTTCTACTGGACTCTAAGAAAAAGCACCATTACGTTTGAACTTCCTATTGCCGAAACATCACTTGGTACTGCTAGGAATGAGCAGCGAAGGCAGACTGTCTCTTGCAGAATCAAAACTTCCCATGATGAAGAAATTGTTTTCAGCAGTATATACCAATTTTACAGACTTTCATATTAACAAATGATTGGCCGACCTGGTGTTTCCAGCTCCTAACTTACCGTGATTAAGAAATCACTGTTGCCTATATACACACTTTGATGGCATAATAAACAGAAACGCAGCTAGATCTAGATTTACAGAATGCTAGGATGAAGAAATTATTATTTCTCCCAGTTTATACCGACTTTGAAGGGGCGAATCCAGCATTGGTATGATCGAAAAATCGCTTATGCCAGTACACATCCGACTTCTAAGGGCTAATGATGCTACCATTGTTCAGACAGAACACCCCAGAGCTTACCAAATCAGAAATGGCTTTAGCAAATATACACTGACTTCTGTGAGACTGACAACCAAAACCAGTTAAATCTGAATTTCTAAAATTTCCCACGAATAAGAAATTTTTGTAGTCTGTTGAACTGGACTTCTCCCGGACTTAGTATTAAAAGCATAGCTAAGGTGGACTTCCTATTGCAAACACAACAGAACAGAACAAGACACAAAAAGCAAAAACAACGAAATACGACCCAAAAAATCGGTGTTGCCATTGGACTCCTACTTCTGTCGGACCTAATAACAGGCATATTTGTTTCCAAACCACGATTTGCTACCGTTGAGAAATGGCAGGCCTGATAAACAGGTACAGTTTCCTGGAAAATCTGGACATGTTCGGTCTTGAATGGATCTTAGATATTATCCCAGGCACGGGTTTTTCGGACTTACTAGGAGTGGAAAACTTTGGCTCAACTAAAGCGCCTCACGTTGCGCTAAGAAATGGCTAACCCGGGATTGGGTCGGACTAAGAAATCTCCAAGGCAGGATTAAATACTGATTTGCCAAGAGTCAACGTGGACTTCCTTTCACCAAGAAGTCCCAGGCCTGGCTAAACCCTCGATCCGCCTAAAGCCGGGTCTGCGGCGGCTGAGAAAATCGCCCTCGCCGCGGCTCCCGGACTGGTGCAAGCTGCGGAAATCGCGGCCCGACTACACCGGACTTGCTACCGCCAAGAAATCCCACGCACCGCTAAGTCAAAATCTGCTAAAAAGCAAGAAGTGGATGATGACCGCCAAGTCCCGAGCTTCTGAGACAGAGAGCCGCGCGGCGCGGTCAGAAATTGTTCTCCCGTCGGGAGGGAGGCGGTCTGTCCTGCTGTCCTCGCTGGGAAAGGGAGCGCGCGGCCCGGCTCTGCTAGCAAAGGGCCACAGAGAGGCGGCGGGCTGCACCCTCGCCGCCGCGCCGCCACAAGACACCTTACGGTCGGAGAAAGTAGGGAAACCGCACCTTTGAAATGGCCAGATGGGCGCGACTAGAGAAATGCCAACTGGGCGACACTAGCGGCGTTGCCCCCGAGAAACAGCCGCGTGGCGAAGTCAACGGTGCCGTCGCTGAGAAAACAGTCCAGCTGTGACAAACGGGCGGCGCTGCGACAGACACGGGGCACAAATCCGCGCGGTGGCAGACACGCCGGCGGCTCGGAGCTACCCGCCGAAGGGCTAGCGGGAAGGCCGGGAAGTGCGACCGGCAAAAGGCCGGCGCTAGCCCTCCAGGGACAGAGGGAGGGACGGCACCCAGCGCCCCTGACCTTTGCTCCGGGGCTGTTAGTGGCGCCGGATCCCAGCACTGTCTGGTGGGCGCCGCGAGTGAACGCGGTGATGAGAAACAGGCGGTGGGGTACAGGGGCCGCGGTGCGGCCGAGGATCACCTGGCTCGGCGCCAGCTCGGGTGCTGCCCCCGCCCCCAGGTCCCGGGCTTCCCGGCTCCACTGCGGCCGCGAACGGAACCCCCCGGCTGAGCGAAAAGAGGGCGGATGCCAGCGAAACACACCGCCACCGGGAGAGGGCCAGCCAGGCTCTGCTTGGCAGAAAGTGGGAGGGCGCACGGTCGGCCGTGCTCGTCGTGGAGCCGAGGCTGACAGGCGCCCAAGGGGGCACCCAACGGAGCTGGGACG
>NC_138375.1:31059049-31098154 GCF_054177405.1 Leptonychotes weddellii | reverse complement strand
CGGGCGGGGCGCGCCGCCAGTCTAGGAGAAGAGGCAAACGATGGAGGCCGGCGCTGAGCGGGGCCTTTTATACTGCTCTGGCGGGTCTAGGAGGTAGGAAAAGACAATCCAAATCCTTGGAGTATTTGCCCTGCAAATTGCCTCAGAGCCTGATAGGATTAAGGAGAAAATCGCATCATTCTGGCGGGCGCTGTTGAAATTCGAAGGGTTTTTGATGACTGAATCAGGCAGGGGAAGGATTGGCGGGTGGGGAGAAGGGTCCAGTTATTGACAGCTTCTACTGGATATAGAAAGACATGTTTCCGACAAGCCTAGACTAGTTACACTTACTTTATCTAATTCTCTTCCCGCATATCAGAGAGGCATTGCCTGGTAGTGGAGATGAAACTGGTGAAGTTGGATCATAATCCAAGATCACAAAACCAGTTCATGTGAGGGCTGGCCTGAGAACCAAGGTCCTTAAGCATGTGTCTCAGGTAAGGGAATGGGCAGAGGAATAATGAGGTTGGGTAGGGAAAAGGAGAGTCTCATACCTACTTAGAATTGTAATTTTTCTATTTTTGTCTACACTAAATTACCTGAAAGGGACATTCAAAATTGCTATGATTTGCATACCCTGTAGGCAAGTGGGTTGACTTAAAGTCACATTTTCAAGTGTTTTTGCTGAACTCTATCCTTTTTGAGTGCAATTATGGGTATTCTTAGCTATTTTCCTTATTCGGTTTCCCTTCTTCCACTGCATACTAATACTATTTTATTTTAAATGTGTATTTTCCTATCAACCAGTCTTGTCATATGTGATTTATTTTCTGTTTGCTTTTATTTTCAATTCATGTAAAAACTATTAGATTGTACGTTATTTATCATTTTGCACTCATTTGCAAATTTCTAAGATCTTTACATGGACATTTGAGCTGTTGCTTCCAAGTCTGGCATATTTGCCTGTGATGAATCCCTGCCAGTCTTTACCTATCTGCTCTCCCCAGTGGATACTCAGATTGCCACACAGTCACCTTCACCACCTATATGAGTCCCTTGCAGACCTGTGAGAGAATTTCTCTAGGCTATGAACCCATGAGCAGAATTGTGCCATAGAAAACATATAAACCTAATTTTACTGAGTTCTGCCAGATTGTTCTTGAGCATGAATGCAGCATTTACCTACCAACAGTGCATGAGGATTACTCCATGCACACATCCCTCACAAGCCCTTGGAAGGACCCAGCATTGGAACACTTACCAGGGGTGGTGTGGTTCTGAAGAGATTAGCTGTGGTGGTGGCTGCCTGATTCATTGTGTTCTGATTTCTGCCAGTGTCTCTCTTGATATGTGTGCTTTTGAGAGCTGTTCTCTGATGTTCAGTCTAAAATCTGTGGTCACCTTTCTGTTGGATTTGAAGTTATCTTTATCTGCTAAAACCCTTTATGCTTAAACAATTAAGTATTTCTGTTGCAAAAAATAAAAACCAAAAAAAGAAATGATAGTGGCCTCACATTCAGCTTCATACTTTATTTTTATGTTTTATTTATTTTTAAGATTTTATTTGTCAAAGATAGAGCACAAGCGGGGGTGGGGGGCGGCAGGCAGAGGGAGAAGCAGACTCCCCTCTGAGCAGGGAGCCTGATGTGGGACTAGATCCCAGGACTCTCTGATCATGACCTGAGCCGAAGGCAGACACTTAACTGACTGAGCCACCCAGACATCCCAACTTCATACTTTTTTAGCTTATTGCTACCTCTTTTCTTTTTAACAACCTTGATAGAATGAATTTGATTTTCCTCATAAGATAGTTAAGTATTTGAAGTATTTTTTTCTATTTTCAGGGTATTTCAAGATTTTTTTTTTTTTAGATTTTATTTTTAAGTAATTTATACACTGAACATGGGGCTTGAGCTTACAGTCATGAGATCAAGAGTTGCATGCTCTATGGCTGAGCCAGCCAGGCACCCCCATTTCAGGAATGTTAGTTTGTCATTGTCCATGATTTTTAGATGAGGAAAAGGTAAATATAAAAGAAAAAACAAATTCCCTTCATTATTGCACCTTGAAATACTACATTTTTCCTTTCTTATAAGCCCTTCCACCAAGAAATAAATTATTTAAATAAAGACATTTTGATCCTTTCTGGATGTGTTAATTTCATTAACACAGGGATTTGGGGGCAGGAGCCAGGAGGGCTGTTTCCCAGGACCTCCTCCGAAGCTGGTGGGGTGGCTGCTGATCCCGATCAGACGTTCAAGCCTGACTCTATGGCTGGGGGAGAGAGAGGGCAGAGAAAATGAAGATGTAGGAACTCTTCCTTAGCTAAACTCAGAAGAATTGTTCAAGCAGAAATATATCCTACTTGAGTGGATTCCCAGATCCCTGCCTCATTGCATATCCACTCCAAGACTTGCCCAGATCTTAAGGCTGACTTTGTGAGGCTAAAATTGGCACTCCTTTGCCACTGGCCACATTGAACACTTTTTACCCCCTTGCTCAGGACCAAAGGAGAGGAGACCTCTAAGTTCCTACCACCAGTCTGTCCCAAGCATAGCAGGATCAGAGCTTTGTCCCCTACCCTTCGCCCTTCTCCAGCTTAATACCTTTATTCAGAGTACTGAAGGGAAAAAGGCACTTCCTCACATATGTACCCTCCCTCTCGTCTCTTCCCTCTTAGTTCTGTCTACTATTGAGAAAGAACACAAAACATTTATGAAGGCCTATAAAAACAACATTTATTGTCTTATTAGTGACTAAATGAAGAGACTTTTATAACCTAAAAGTCTCTAGAAGAAGGGCAAAATACAAATTCCCAGCCTGACCCCTCAGCTTTCGTAAGGCCATGGTCACGGCTCACCGTTCAAAAGTAGCATGTATCCGGGGTGGGGGAGGACAGCATCATTCTGGAGGTCCCCACCACCATAGATCTCAGGCTCCAGGGGTGTGTCCAGAGTTGGATGGATCTGGCTAAGAGCCAGCCATGGCAGGTAGCTGCCCCAGTGTTCTGCAGTGCCCTGTTCTCCGGGGGGCTGACTGACTCCTTCTGGCTCGTGGGTGATGACTCCTAGGCAGACAGGTCTAAGTCTGGTTCCAAAGTGTCCTGGGCTCTAGACGAGTGTCTGTGTTGAGGGCAGGCCCGGCTCAGTGGCCCACACAGACTGGAAAGCAGTTCCCAGTTGAAATATAGACTGTCCCACTGGGGTTCCCCCAGCTTAGGGTAGAAAGGGAGTGGCCACGGCCCCAAATCTTTTGAGCTCAGAGACAAAGGCAGCTGAGGTTCCAGCACTACCTCTGCGGAATCCCAAGCCTGCTTCACACAGTGGCAAAAGGGCTGGTCCATGACTTCCACCTCTAGATCTGGAGAAATGGAGTGTCTGGACAGAGAGAGGAGGCAAAGGACTGAGCTTAGCGTGGGAATTTATACTGTTTGATCCCTTGTGCATTCCCAAATTACAGTGCATTAGGTAGGGTGGTAACACTACTTTTTGAGACAAATTGCTTTAGAAGGCTGAGTGTGATGATGTTAAGTCAAAAGTATAATTGTATTGATCATAATTTTATGAAATTGAACTGGTATCAGTGACTAATTGGATTAAGGTTAAAAACAAGAAAGACCACAAATGGGGTTACTGATTGTGAAAAACCAGATATACTCTGTGTCCTTTAAATATGTGATATCTGATGTTCTCATCACCTGAAATCAAAGCACAGGCTACACTAGAGCTGAGATGAAAACCTGGGTCTCCAGAGTGATTTCTGTAGAGAAGATGGTTTGGAGAGGCTGCGGGGACCAAAGTAATTGATCAGTTCTCCAGTCTTGACTTGGACTCTCAACTTCCTGTTTTGGTCCTCTACTTTTGAACTCCTAAATTATGACAACTGAGAGGAGAAAGACAAAGGAGGTTTAGGTATCAGAAAGTTACATATTTTGGTTCCAATTCTTATTTCAACCTTTACTAAATATATGTAATTATTACTTAAACTCTCTAAGCCAGTTTTTTTTTTTTTTAATCTGTGAAGGGAGGACAAAAATACTAATTTCAAAAAGCAGCGGTGAGGATTTAATAAAATAATGTAGGTAAGAAACAAAACAGAGGATCATCAGGGAAGAGAGGAAAAAAATAAAACAAAATGAAACCAAAGAGGGAAACAAACCATAAGAGACTCTTAATCTTAAAAAACAAACTGAGGGTTGCTGGAGGGAAGGGGGAGAGGGATGGGGTAACTGGGTGATGGATATTAAGGAGGGCGTGTGATGTAATGAGCACTGGATATTATATAAGACTGATGAATCACAGACCTGTACCTCTGAAACAGATAATACATTATATGTCAATTAATTGAATTAAAATAGTTAAAATATAAAATATAGTTAAAAATAATATAGGTAAGGGGACACACAATATAATTAATAACCTTTGTAAAGGTATAATCATTATTATTTGATCAATGCTATTATGGTAGGAGTCCATGGTTCTATCATGGTATTTTTTTTTTAAGATTTATTTATTAGAGAGAGAGAGAGAGATCGAGCATGCATGGGCGAGCACAGGGAGGGGGAAAGGGAGAGAAGTAGACTCTGAGTGCTGAGCTCAGGTGGGGCTCAATTCCCACGACCCTGAGATCATGACCTGAGCTGAAATCAAGAGTCTTGTGCTTAGCCAACTGAGCCACCCAGGCGCCCCCTATTCCCTATTATGGTTCTTTATCCCTACGAAGAACAAATGGAAAACGTGGCTTTTAAGAAATGTCTCTCATATAAGTAGATTTTTACATTCTTGTATTGGATCCACAGTAAAATTGCAGCCAGTATACCTATTCTCTGTTCAGCATTTTGCATGATCAGTTTCCTCTTCAGTGTGATCAACGTTGCATCATCATTCAATTAACAGGCATATAATGAAAGCCGGCCCTTTGCCAGGTGTTGTGAAAGGAGCTACATATACAGAGACAATGAAGGCCCCATTTCACCTCTTCTGCCTGAAGCAGGTGCAGGATTTTGCAGCCCCAGAACTTGAGCCTGAAAGGGATCTGCTCACTCTGGGGAACTGCTCTCTGAAAAGCACTGAGCAGGCAGGAACCCCATTCAGCCTCCCTGTGGACTGCTTGGCTCCACTGTTAAAGACATCGGCAAGGTCTGGACACGGAGCCTGATCTCTGCCCGGCCGGTTGGGGCCCAAGCCCCGGTCCTGGGCCCGAGAGCCCGAGGCAGCCCAGGGGAAGTCCTGGTCCACCGTGGTCGGCCAGCGGAAGTGTCCCAGGGAGGCAGGGCCCGGCAGGAGGCCGGTCGTGCACCCAAAGGGATTTCTGCAGCCAGCTCGAGCTTCCGCTGTCTCGACACCTACCCCCCCACCCCCCGTCGCTCTTTCAGATCCACCCCCTCCACTGCCGGCCCTCGCCCCGCTACTGCCCTCCGCGCTCCCCGCTCTCTTCCGGTGGGTGGGGAGCTGGGCGCAGCGCGGACCCAGGCTCCGAGCCTTGCGTGCGCAGCCATCCGAGGGCCTCCGTGCGGGGCCCCTTTCCTTTCCGTGCCCTTCGTTTTCTACGCATTTAAAGTGTTTTCTGAACGAAATCATCCGCTTTTGGTCAATAATAACGTAATAGGATTTGTCTTTACGGGTTTTAGAGATTAAGAGGGAATGTTTTTCAAGGAAATTTTAACCCCTGCCCCCAAAGTAACAATCATTTCACTAATTTATTCATTCACCTGTGAAGCACGAGAGCAAAAAAATCCTCAAATAAACGGGAAAATGCAAGTCCTCTGCATCCGCCTTTTGTCTTCCAGGTTAAGCCTGACACGTTTTTGACGATTAGCATGCGTTTCAAATCTAAATAAGACTAGTGGCTCAAGGACAGAGCATCATTAGCTAACGAAAAGAAATAAAAAACACATTCAGAACCAGCAGGCAGCGACTAGGCATTAAAGAACAAAGTTTAAAAGTAACACAAGAATGGGGAGCACAAAGAGAGTGGATCCTAAGTGTTTTCAGCACACACACGTAACGACGTGAAGTGATGGATATGTTAATTAACATACTGTTGATTGTGGTAATCATTTCGCATTGTATACAGTATATTAAATCCTTATGTTGTATATCTCAAAAAAACTTAAAGGGGAGCATAGAAAGAAGTTTGAACCAGAGAGAGAAGCTTCCTCCAGATGAAACAAGTTTCTACCCTGTTCTATCGCCCAGTACTTTCCAGCAACACAATTATATCTGTTATCCCACAATGCACCCACAGCCATATCAGAATAACAATTCCAAAACCAAGAATGCGATTACCAAAAATCACAATTTTGGGGCACTTAAAAGTCTTTGGTCTATCCCACTAGAGAGATATAGTAAAATCACTTTTTTTAAAGTCACTTGAAATAGTTCCTCCTGGTGTGGTTATGACACAAATTTGTTACACATTTAGGACTTTTGTTGTTCATTTTGGTTTCAATTCTTAAGAATTATTTTATATAGGGGCGCCTGGGTGGCTCAGTTGGTTAAGCGTCAGCCCTCGGCTCTGGGCATGATCCTGGGGGCCTGGGACCCAGTCCGCATTGGGCTCCCTACTCAGTGGGGAGTCTGCTTCTCCCTCTGCCTCCCCTGGCTTGTGCTCTCTCTCGCTTAAATAAATAATATCTTAAAAAAAGAATTATTTTATATAGTCACAAGACAATTTTTTTAAAGTATTAAATTTTCCCAAACCAAATCTATAAGTTATATTCAGAGGTGTTTAGCTTCTATTCAAGCATCCTCCACTGTTCTTTTATATTCATATATATGGAGAGAGAGAGAGAGAGAGACACTGACAATATTCACTTCCTTGCTTTTCTTCACTTAATATATTTCCAGCACCAGCTTCTCCCTTGGCTGCAATCTTTTCCCCATCTTTCAGGATTCCATAAGGGTGTTCTCCTCACTACATTTTCTTGTTGGTAAAGGACACAATTTGTGATGGAAAATTGAGATTTCTTCCTCCCCACCTGTCTTACTGATTTAGAATGAGAAAATTAGAAGGGTAAGGGCAAAGGGTTAGGAACGGGAGAAAAGGGATTCCCATTCAAGAATGAAGGTACTTAACCTTGATTAATAATTAAAAGCATTTGGATAAATGGATTCTACTTTACTGGTTTCCTACCATTTGATGTGAAAAGATAAAGACTCTCTTGATCTCTCATTGCCTATTATTGTTTTGAGGTTTGTGAAAAGAGGTTTTAGAAAACAGGGAAAATATTTAAAACCTGGCTAGAGCGGAAGGTAGTGATGATTCATAAAGTGTATTTATTATTAATCACTCTACAGGTGATTGAACCTAAAATGTCTTTATTGAGATTTAAAATAGTTTTCACAGCCTAAAAAACACTCCTTATTCTCCAACATCATTAAAACCTTGGAGCGCATTCAGAAATTTCAGACTGCACTCTGTGTCTGCACTATTGTCCTGAAGATTTTTTTTTTTTTTAAGATTTTATTTATTTGACAGAGAGAGATACAGCGAGAGAGGGAACACAAGCAGGGGGAGTGGGAGAGGGAGAAGCAGGCTTCCCGCGGAGCAGAGAGCCTGATGCGGGGCTCGATCCCAGGACCCTGGCATCATGACCTGAGCCCAAGGCAGATGCTTAACGACTGAGCCACCCAGGCGCCCCAAGACGAGTGTTTCTGACCGATTCCCAGTAGCAACCATGCAGAGCTTTGTTTATACTTGGATACTATCTGCCTCCCCGTGCCCAACCGCCACGCTCCCAACACATTTTCATACCTCCCCTGGCAAAGACCTTTCCTTCTCTCCTTTGCGCTGGCAAGCCCGTGCTGCCGCAGTCGCCCACAGGAGGGTTTGAATGTTCATGGAAAACAAAAAAGGCTCTCTCCCCCCTTCCCTCCCCTCCCAGCGGCGCCAGAGGTAAGCTAGGATTTATAGTCTAACTTGCTACTGAACGTGTGGTCAGCAGACAGCACAAGCATCACCTGGGAGCTTGTTAGAAATGCAGTATCCCAGGCTCTACCCCAGACCTACTGAATCTGAATCTCATCGGTGGCAGGTGATTTGTGTTCACATTTGAGCTGAGAAACACTCTGCAAGATCCGGAGTTTGGGAACCAGCTCCTTGTAAGAAGAGGTCTGGGGGACACAGAGGCCCGATGTGGTCATCAGATCCTTGGTCACAGGCTTTGGAACACAGGTGGCACCCTTGCTGCTCAGCCCAGAATCACTGTTCCTGGGACAGGTCAGGCTGCCTCCTGCAAAGCCCTTGCCAAACGGGCCCTGTGATTCCAAGCTAGATGAAGCCAGAGTCTCCTCTTGGTAATTTCTACGAGGTAACCTCCAGGCAGCTGAAGTACTGCAGTGTCTCTCTCTCTCCTCATCCCCCTCCTCCTCCACCTCCTCTCTCTAAATGTGAGGGCAGGGCATCCGGGTGGCTCAGTCGGTTAAGCATCTACCTTTGGCTCAGGTCATGATCCTGGAGTCCTGGGATCCCTGCTCAGCAGGGAGTCTGCTTCTCCCTCTGCCCTTCACCCTGCTTGTGCTCTCTCTCGCTCGTGTGCTCTCTCTCTCAAATAAATAAATAAAATCTTTTAAAAAATTTTTAAAAAAAGAAAAAAGAAATGTGAGGACAGTTACTTTTCTGTTATTGGGAATTATTGTGGGACTGCTAGTCCATGGTACTTTATACACAAATTAAAATTGTTTGATTCTTGTTGGGCAGATTGAACTAAAGGTTGAATCTAGAGGCAAATGGCAAGATCCTTATGAGTGGCTAAAAAAAATTTTTTTTTGTATGAATGAATATTAAATTTTCATCAAATGGTTTTTCTTTTTTTTTAAGATTTTTATTTATTTGACAGAGAGAGCGAGGGCATGAGAGAGGGAACACAAGCAGGGGGAGTGGGAGGGGGAGAAGCAGGCTTCCCGCGGAGCAGGCAGCCTGATGTGGGGCTCGATCCCAGGACTCTGGGATCATGACCTGAGCAGAAGGCAGACGCTTAACAACTGAGCCACCCAGGCACCCCCCTTTTTTTTTTTTTTAAAGATTTTTATTTAATCAAATGGTTTTTCTATATCTGTTGAGGTGATCATAAGATTTTTTTCTTTTATTCTTTCAATGCATGGAGTTGCATTCATCAATCTATCCCTTGGATACACCTAATTTGGTCTCAGTGTATTTCTTTTTTTATACATACTGCTGTTTCCAATTTCCTAAAGGGAAAGGGAAGCTGAAGGGATTCCATAAAAATCTGCGTTTCCCCCCTTTTCCTGCTTGTATTCTTGCTAGGACGGGCACCCCCACCTTACACATGCCTTATCATACAAATAGTGTATGTCCTCCTTGTAAGGAGGAGAGTTAATGATTTCTTTAGGGCCTTCCAGCACAATACTATCTATTGTGAGCATGACTGGATGAAGCCAACATGTGCATATTCCAGACGACCAGCGCTAGACATCTTGACACCAAGACCCCCTGGCTCCAAGGAATAGGTGACTTACGGAGGACACCTGGACCCTTGTCTTTGTTCTCACTAGTTCCTGGATGCCTGAGAGGACATGTACACCAGTCCCTAATCCTCAGTAGAAACCCAGACCCCAAGCAAAGGGACTCTCTCTCCTTTCCTTTCTGAGACTCCTGGACACTCTGTCTCTACCTGCGGCTCTCTCTATACCTTCAACAAACTCTGCTCTCGCTTCCTGCTGGCTGAAGTTTGATTTCTATCCTCTGTGAACCCAAGGACGCTCTTGGTCCTCAGGCCCAGCCAGCCTATACCACTAATACTTTGTTAGAATATTTGAATTACTGTTCATAACTGAGATTTCCCAGAAGTTTTCCTTTGTTTTGCAATATCTTTTTCAGATTTTGTATCAAAGTTATTTTGGCCTCACAAAATGAGGTGGGAAATATTCCCTTTCTCTGCTCTCTGAAGTTTGTGCAAATGTAGAGTTATTTCTTCCTTTAAAAAGCTGGCTTCCCAGAGGGACAATGTTGAAGGCAATCAATCCTGGTAAACAACAAGACTTGGTTGGACCCCAGCCCCAGATCTTGCCAGGGTAGGGGTGGGATACATTCTGAACCATGAATGTCAACATGGCTAAATCTATAATGTGAAGAGATATCAAAAACCACAGTCTTGAAATATACTTTGTGACTTAAACAGAATCATTGCACAGTGAATTCAAATTATTTTTTTCAGTGAACTCCAGTTTTTTTTTCTACCAACAAGAATGAGTCACAATGTGGGGTGCCTGGGTGGCTCAGTTGGTTAAGCGTCAGCCTTTAGCTCAGGTCATGATCTTGGAGTCCTGGGATCGAGCCCCATGTCAGGCTCCCTGCTCAGGGGGATCTGCTTCTCCCTCTGTCTCTGCCCCTCCTCTGCTTGTGCTCTCTTGCTCTCTCTCTCTCTGTCAAATAAATAAATAAAATCTTAAAAAAAGAGAATGAGTCACAATGTAATTTTACTGATACAAAGAAACAAACTCAAATTTATCATAAAATTGAAAGTATTGTACCTGGAAATTTTATATAATTTAATATTTACTGTTTTCCTGAACAATTTGTGTTTTTATCATAATCATAATATTAGAAAGTAATGGTTTTTAAAACCAAGCCCCATAAACCTCTCCCCAGTCATCTTCGCTTTATCCTAGGTGCCAAATATTTTCATCTTCTATGTATGCCAGGATATGAAAACATTGACCAGTGTTGTGTGAGATTATAGTACAACTTAGTTACAAACTATATTTATATTCCATATTTTTCAAAACTACTCCTATAATTGTAACTTATCTGACTTAGGAAAATAAATCTTTGATAGTTTAAAGCCTCATCCATTTCCATTTTTATGAAAAAATGGAATCTCTGCAAGGATGAATGCATGCTTACAATCCAGTAATGCTTTCTGTGGTCACTGCACTATTACTGAGTGCAAACTATTATGTCACTTCAGACAGCAGAAACATTTAAAAAATACTGGAATTCATAATTTTAAGAGACCTTACTGCTGGCCAGAAGTCCCAGTTAACATTTAGCTTTCCTACCACACCTCTTGTGGTTCCAGGTGCTGAGATATTCAGCCCTACAAGAAGTGTTTGAATAATCAAGACAAATTTGAAACATTTCCTCTGAACTCAGATAAAGTCAGAAGGAACATGTAAGTCCTAACTGGGCCATAGTTCCACCAGAACATTTCCTCCCTCTTTCTCATTCCTCTTCTTTGCTTCCATATTTACCCTCTCTAGTACATCTTCTGCCTACCCTTTGCCAGATGACTCCTCTTCTCCATGAAATTTTTCTTCTCCTTCTCCTCCTCTTCCTCCTCTTCTTCTTCTTATTTTTAAAAGATTTTATTTATTTATTTGAGAGGGAGGGAGGGAGTGAGCGAGAGAGCACGTGCTCGAGTGAGCGAGAGAGCACGTGCTCAAGTGAGCACAGGAGCAGGGGGAGAGGCTGAGGGAGAAGCAGACTCCCCACTGAGGAGGGAGGCAGATTCTAGGACTCCATCCCAGGACCCAGAGATCTTGACCTAAGCTGAAGGCAAACACTTCACAGACTGAGCCACCCAGGTGGCCCCCAGGTGCCCCCCCCCCCCCCGCCGTGCAATTTCTTCTTAACAACCAAAGAAGTCAATAACATAAACAAGCATTAATAGGCTGAATTTCAAAAGGAAATTTCCACCACAGCACAGATACTATTTGCTCACAGCTAGGGGTCCAGGGGTGGGGTTATGGGGCACCCCAGGAATGGGATCAGTCATAGATCTGAGCCTTACCACCACCAAGCATAAAGGTCTGGAGGTCTACATGTCCCCTGGGACTGCAAATGGAAGAGCCCCAGAGCAGGCAGTTAATCTAGTGAGTCAGGCAGATAGAAGCGGTGGAGTCACGGGGGAGTGAAATGGTACAATTGTCCCTTTTGGAGGCTGGTTTCCTGTTGTCCTTAAGCTCTGGAGTAACATCTTAAATAATTAAAAAAACAAAAAAACCTTCCCTCCCCAGTAGCGCCTTTCTATGGAGAATTAGCCTAGCCCTTCACTTTGGAATCCCCAGTCCTCCCTGCCCCTCCTGCAACCCCCAGTTGACTTCTTCCCTCCAGTCCTCACACTGTGTCCCCTGCTGGCCAGAAGCCACATCATCCCATAAAGATGGGATTGGAGGACTCTGGTAGGCAAAAGAGGTAGAGAAATGGAGAGGACAGTTTAGAGGGTCTTTTGGAAAACTAGCAAAATTCGCTCTATACTTGTGAAAGCACTTTATTCACTGCTAACCATAATATTTCTATAGCATGTCCAGTGAATGTTAGCCCTGAAGAGATACAATTATTTCTGTATATTTTCCACTCAAGCCACTCAGGCAAGGAATTTCTCTTTCTAGGCTCATATACGTATTATCTTCATTTGTATCTGACAACTTCTGTTAAGAAGTCAAAAACAAATGTTCACCGTCACTTGTCTACTATTTATTTGTCAATCAACTGAAGGTCAGAAATTAAAAATTCAGTTCTCTATTCATGAATATTTATATCCATTCCTACACACATACTTACACATCATATACCAGGCACTGTGCCATGTAGTGGAAACAATGAAGAACAATATAGATATGGTTCTACACTCGTCAACCACCATCCCTTGTAATTCATCGGACTCTGGAGAGGGACCAGGATGCTTTCTCAATGTATTTTTTCTGTCAGCTCCATTGGTAGCAGAAGATGATGTTCCATAGATATTTGGTGTACGTTACACCACTTGGCTCATCCTTCATTATCCTATTCTTTGAGCACCAAATCAAGTCCTGGAAGGAACCTAGGCATACATGAGGAACTGGAGTAAGATTAGGTTGTTAGGGCTGTAGTTCAAGTGATTATGAACTTACCTGTGGCAGCATATTGTCCTCCATTGAGCAGGTGGGAAAGTAAGCTGAGAAGCAAGAGCAAGTTGAGAGCTGGGGTCAGCACTGGTTACTCACCCTGGTCATCCTGACAGGTTGGAGGGGAGGGGAGGCTAACTTAAGCCCAGTTAAGTTGGATGGGGCTGGAGTGGGGGAAACAATAAGGGACTGGGATTGTCTTGGCTCCCAGCCCGTCTCCAATCTTAGATAGCTTGAGAACAGAGGGAGAGAAGTTAATCTTGCAGGGGTTGGAGGGGCATCTGGGAGAACTAGCATAGAAGGCAGTGGCAGAGAAAGAAAAAGGAGGTTGGGGAGCATTTACATAGGAAGTAATGAGACTTGGGAATCATTATATTTCCCTAGAGTGGTGGTTCTTAACCCTTGCTGGAGCTACAGTCATCTGAGGAAGCTTCTAGGAACACTGATGCCCAAGCACCATGCTTACAGATTCAGTCACTGGGTGGTGCGACGCCCGACCACTGGTGTTGTCTTCAAAGCTCCACAGGTGGTTCTAACATGTAGCCAAAGTTGAGAACAAACAGCATCACCATAACCGGAGTTCATTCAAAATACACAGTCCTTAACTCCAGATCTGCTGAATTACAGTCTGCATTTTAATGAGATCCTGAAGTGACTTGTAACTCCACTAAGTTTGATAAACACTGGGCAAAAGGAAAAAGGTCTGCAGGCAAATGGGAACTAGCTAGAGATGGGGCTGGGCGTGCTTCCCCCTCAGGTTTAGCCTGTCTTCCCTTTTTCATGAATGGCTGACCCCTCTAAGCTCCTCCTTCCTCATCTTTTCTCTTATTGTTCCTCTTCCTTATTCTTTGAACCATTTACTGTCACCTTGCTCTGTTTACAGTCATCCCTTCTGATCCCCTTGAATTCAGATGAGGGATACACCAGCACTGGGATGTGTTCTGTCCTTTGGTGCCCACACCCACCCAGGAGAGAAGGTCTCTATGGCTGTGTCATTAGGGCTACGTTGTTCTGTGTGTGGGTCTCCCTGATCCCCTCCCAGCCCAGAACTGTGCTATCATAAATCTGTCATCCTCAGCCTCCACTCAGTGGTGTGGCTGGCCTATCGTCTGCGTGTCCCTCAGTGTCCACCATCTGCTGTATATCGCCTAAGCTTCTAGTCGCTGCCATTTTGTGGGGTCTACAATGCCTTCTCTGATTCCTTCTGTTTTCTAAATTCTTGGGTTTAAGAAATATCTTTTAGTATTTCACCTCAGTACATCATCATAATATGTGAGCTGTTATAGAAGATATCATGAGCATTCAGCATGATCTTTCTGGTGCTCAAGTCAACTTTATGGGGTCCTGTTGTTACTTGTCTGGCTCTCCAACTAGACTAAGAGTGTAAGGAGGCTGGGAGCCAGGCCTCATCCTCTCATTTTTGTGTGTGCCCAGCATTCAGCAAAGAGCCTAGCACAAAGTAGACTCTCAATGTCTGTTAATGGAATTAGACTGTGTTTAATGGACAGAGTTAGTTGTTTAATGAACAGAACTAGTCTATTAAACATAGGAACAAAGGCATGATCAACCTATATGCTAAATGGAGGAAAACTGTATTTGTTTCCACCAATGTTTCTGAAAACAGAGGCTCAGGAATTGACTATAAGAATTACAAAGAAATTCCATGGTATATTTGATTTACAGAGTCCAAGTTACCCTTTCACCACAAGAACATACTAAAACACTTTTTTTTTTTTTTGGTATTTATTCTTCATTGGTGGCTAGTTGTTACCTTAAAGAATGGCAATGGAAGTTTAAAAAAAAAAGAATAGCAATGGAAGCAATAGACATTAATTGAGTGCTTTCTTTGTACGAGGCACTTTGGAAAGCACTTTATCTGTCGTACCATTATTAACTCTCTGAGGCAGGTACTCTTACTGGCCTCACTTTGCAGGTGAAAAACCTAAGGTTTTAGAGGTGATATTGACACAAAGTTAATAAATGTTGGGACCCATATTTGCATCCAGAGAGTCTGAATCTTAGAGCCAATGATCTTGTACTTTATTTACTTACTTGCACATACAAAATAATCTTTCCCTATAGATTGGGATGTTCAAAAGTAGAAGATGAAAATAGGGAGACGTAAACTTATCTTGGAGGGACTAGTGTTTTTCCCACTAGCCTCTCTCTTTCCTCTCCCCACTGCTCCTTGCCACCCTTCGGGCATAAGGCTCCTTGGAGATCTGAATTCCACACCTGCCCCAGCACTAACTAGTACTGTGAACTGAACCTCGCCCATAAAACCAGACAATTCCTACCCGGAAGAGAGGCCATAAGAAGGAGACACCAGAAACATTCTAGAGCAGACTTCCCATGATGGGTGGAAGCTATAATGGCCCCTGAAGGACCCTTTTTTACTAGGTCCTCTACTGAAGTTTGTCTAACTCCACTTCTGCTCCAAACCATACTACAATCAATTCAACTTGACATCACCCAGCATGGTCCAATGTCCCCCTCAATTCTATCAATTCTGGCATTTTGAATCAAGGTCACCAAAGATTAATGCCAGCACCCACCATTCTGCCCTTTATTGATTTCTGACACCCTCAGAGTTCTGGAGCAAACTTCACCTTATCTCTTAGCCCAGATGCACTGCTTCTTTAGGCCTGGAGACTGAAGACTGGAGACTGAGGCACACCCACGTGTTTCCTGTAGAAAACAGACTTGGAATTCTGCAGGGGCTGGAGATAGCGCCTCAAGTGTTATTAGCCTGGTTCCAGGAACATTTGGGGCCATGGTTGCTGCCTTACCAGCCCAAGCTGGGTGACCCCTTTCATCACAGCCCTGAATTGTCCTTGGACTCGGTTGGACAATTTCTGTGGCCTGTCTTGCTGGAACAGCTCAGGATGTGGACGTTTGTTCATGGAAAACTGTGAACGCTGCCCAGAGCGTCCCGAGCGCCAGCCTACAGCCTTCAGCCCACGGACCCAAAGGCCGTGGGGGAGAGGCTTGACGCCACAGAGGGTATGAGCGACTGATGCCCTGGGAAGCTCCCAGGAGGCCGAGGCCAGTGCCTGTGGGGACATGCCTGCTCTCTTCCCCACAGGACCTTCCCTGAGGCTCCCACTACAAGGAGTGCGGCTGGCGAGGGAGTGCTCCTGGCCACAGCTCTCCAGTCCAGGTGCCAACAGTTCATTTGGGTTGTGCCAGCCCTGGTGATTGCCAGGGAAGAAAGAAAGTGCGGAAAGGAGGAGACTTTAAGACTTTAAGCAAGGCAGTGGGACGTCATTGTGCCGCCTGTGTCTTCACTGGGACCCGGGAAGGGTGGCGACTTGGCTCAGGACTTGCAAGGAGAAACCATGCCTTGGATAGTTTGCTGAAGAAAGAAAGAAGAAGTAGCTTATTTGCCTGGCTCCCTGAAGCTTCCATTTTTCATTGGTCCCATTTTACTTTAGGGGAGCTGACTCTTACATTTTGGGTTGCTTCATCCTGGCTACCAGGCTTTTCAGGATGTTAGAGCCCATAGTTGGTGGGCCAGTGTTTCACCCAAGACCCAAAGTGGCATGGCAACCAAGAAGGGGAAAAGTGTGGTAGCTGGGGGTATCTAAGAAGATGCATAAGTTTGTGTCTTAAAACTTTACCCCTTTTCCCACTTAGGTCCGCTCATACCTTCCCACTGTATGCAGCTCCCAAAACACAATATGGGGCTTCCCTTTTCTTCCTTGGGAACAAAAATATTCTCACTCTTTGCCTGTAAGAAGTTCAGGTCCAACCAGCTACAGACTCTTTTTTCAAGGCAGGTAATCATGATCTCCTGGAAGAAGAAGGCAAGAGTGAAAACAAGTCACATTGTCCACTTCCCTGCTGGTCTCAAGGCGGTCCAACAGCTCTTCCGTGCTGCCACCAGGTGGAGCCTTTGCACCCTCTTATTTTTCCAGAAGGCGGACTATTCAGCAAATACTCATTTCGCGATGTCTTCCTTAAGTTAATACGAGCCACTGAAACATTTTAAGCAGAAGAAGGGCATGCTCAAAATCAAATAAAAAACCATGGTGACATTTCTAAGGAGGATGGATTGAAGGAGGCCATAGCAGAAATAAGGAAAATTGTTAGGGATTTATTGAAATAGTCTAGGTGATAGGTTATTGCAGATTTGAATTTGGGCCATAGTATTGGGGGTAGAGAAGAGGCCACAAGAGTATATAACACATAAAATAGTTAGGCCTTGGTGATGAACTGATATAACTTGATAGAATTGGGTTTATATCTACAATCCTAATATTTGCTTTCTGTTTGGCCCATAGATTTAGTTCCATTTCTCTTTTTTTTATCGTTTGGAACATCCAAACATTTTTATACTTCCACTGTTTTCTTCTATTGACTTATTGGTCATACATAATTTTACTATTCTTTTAGTGATTACATAAGGGATAAAAATATTCAAACTAGACTTATTTAATCTAATAGATATTATTGATTTTACGGGTTTCCCTTTTTTGGTTAGCATTAATATCTTGATCATCTTGATCATTTAATTCTATTATCTTTTTCTCCCCACTTAATTATGGACTTGCCTTGTTACATATCATTTCATTGTATCCAGAAAACATGAAAAAAAGATAGGTGAAGCCTCCGTATGATGTGATCTTCCACCAGAGAGGGCAGGTAGGATGAAGGCTTATCAGGGTTTGAGGAAAGTTGAGGCTGGGTTGCAGTCTGTCTTTGCTGCCCTTTCACAGGAGGGCCATTCTGTCCTTTTCATTGAGGGACATGCTAATCTCTATCATCAGCCCCAAAAGACTGAGGAGATCCTGCTGTGTTCTTCAGAAGGTCTCATCCCAGCTCTAGAGCCTCCTACTCTATGCCTTTCCTGTCAGGTCTCTGAAGGGAGAGAGTGGCCATGGGCTCGAGACTGGCCTTCCCTGCTCATGGGTCTTGTTTCCTGAAAGGGATAAAACACTCTGCCTTCTAGAAGCTTTCTGGATAGCTCCTCAGCCTCTCATATAGCCCCAGAACTTAGCAAATGTCACCTAGGGAGAAAAGGTTTATTTGAGGTTTATCAAGTTTTCCATTTGCCGTTTTAGTCCTTCTAGTTTCCTGCAGAGTTGGCCTGGGCCAAGGTCAAGCCTGTTGTCTCCACTCAGGATTGATAAATCCCTTGTGGGGTGTTTGTGCGTGTGTGTGGGTGTGGGGGGGTGGCTGACACTCTCAGCACATCTCTGAACACTTCTCTTTTCCCTGGAATCTTAGTTCATCTGGTTTTCTTCGATTTGACAGCTCTCCAAGTCCCTTTTCCTGTGTGCCCTTTGTTACTGAGCTGTTCTGACACTGGTCACCTGACTGCTTCTTCCTATTTCCTGTTATTCTCTGAAAAGCATATGTGAAGTCTTGGCTTGTGGCCACCATTCAGAGACTGGTTTAAAGCACATTTCACTGGAAGTTCCCAAGTGAAACTTCAGTAAAAGGACAACATTTTTGAAAATCAGAGGGGGAGATCCATTCGTGACTTGTTGCCTGGGAGTTCATTTCTCTCCGGGATCTATCTTCTGAGTCTTCACCTGCACCTGGTGGTAGTCTTCCAGTCACTTGCCCTGGTATTTATTGAGCACATACTAGGTGCCAGGCCCAGTCCTAGGTGCTGGGCATGTAGAATTTAACAATTCAATATCTCCCTGCCCACATGGAGCTCATATTTTCTAGCAGGAGAGAAAGAACAATAAACAAATACATGTATCAGATAGTGTCAGGGAAAAGTAAGAAGGAATATAAAAACATGTGAATAGGATGGAGAGTAAGAAGACAGAGGGGTGGTGATTTAAGATAGAGGAGTCAGGAAAAACCTCTCTTGGAATGTGACATTTGAGCAGAGATCGGAACTATGGGAGACTATGAATCCTGTGTGTGTCTAGGAAGAAGAATGTTCTAGACAAACAGGCCAACCAACATAAGAGTGAACTTGGCTCACCCCAAGAAAAGCAAGCAGGTCATTTTGGCCAAACTGAAGGGAATAAGGCAAAGAGTGAAAGGAGATAAAGATGAAGAAATAAGCAAGAGCCAGATATTCTCTACCTTATGGATGTGATAAGGAGTTTGGGTTTATTCAAAATGTTATAAGAAGCCATTGAAGTGGGGCACCTGGGTGGCTCAGTTGGTTAAGCGACTGCCTTCGGCTCAGGTCATGATCCTGGAGTCCCGGGATCGAGTCCCGCATCGGGCTCCCTGCTCGGCGGGGAGTCTGCTTCTCCCTCTGACCCTCCTCCCTCTCATGCTCTCTGTCTCTCATTCTCTCTCTCTCAAATAAATAAATAAAAAAAAAAAATCAAAAAAAAAAAAAAAAAGAAGCCACTGAAGCAAGGGTGAGATAAGATCTAACTTATGCTTTCTATCTGAAGATCTGACCACTGAGGAGTGAAAAAGGAATCAGGGAATATGGGTGGAAAATTGTTGCTATCACGTAGGTGGACAAGGATGGTTTCTTTGGTCTAGATGGTAGCAGTGGGGGTGGTGAAGTGTGGTGAATTTCAAATAAATTTTAAAGGTAGAGTGAATGGAAATTTCTGATGAATTAGATGTGGGGTATGAAAAAGGGGGAAAAAAAAGGTCTCATATTTTGATTCTGAACACCCGGGTGAATCTTTGGGCCATTTATTGAAATGAATAAGGCTGGAGGGAGAGCTGACCAGGGTGAGGGGTTCACCAAACACAGGTAGCTGGAGACATGAGGCAGGAATTCAGGGGACAGATCAGGGGTAAAGATGTGGGTTTGAGATTCTTCATTATCTAGATGTATGTAAAGCCCTGGTTCTGAGTGAGACCATCTAAGGGGAGGGAAGTATATTGACAAGAGGGTTGAAGACTGATCCCTGAGATGTTGGAAGAAGAAGGGGGTATCTGAACAAGATCAAGTTCAGGGGAATGGTAGGGGTGACCACTTAGTCGATGTGGGTTGAAACCACAATGAAAAGAAGGTAAAAATGTAAGTAGAGACAACACTATTTAGAAGGGTTGTGGTAAGGGAAAGCCGAGAAAAGAAGCAGCGGTTTGAGGGGGATGAGGGGCCTAAGGAGGGATATTTGTCTGCTTATGATGAGAGGTATTGCAGCATGGTTCCGGTTTCAGAGCTCAGGACTGGCTGGACAGAGCTTGTCCCCTGTACCTGGCAGGGGCGCTCAGAGGAGACTTTTGCCTGAGAACTTTGCTTGGCCAGGAGGGATGGAGCCCTTGGCTGGGACAGCATAAACAACACTGCTGGGCATATTGGGCTTAGCAGATCTCCCTTTTGTCCTGAAGTTTCAGAGTGAATTTTTCTCTAAAAGATTTTATTTTTAAGTAATCTCTACACCCAACGTGGGGCTCAAACCCATAACACCAAGATCAAGAGTCGCAGACTCCACAAACTGAGCCAGCCATGTGCCCCTCATAATGAACTTCTCACTGGGGGGCCTTCAGCAACCCCATATGTGTTATCTCCCAGTTATTGGTGAAATTGGGGTCTAAGCAGCTGATGCATGGTTTTGAGGTCTATGGACTATGACAGGACTGTGTGCTGGGTGAGTACAAGGACAAAGTGCACATCCATGTGTCTCTTTCTCAAGAGAGGATAATAAGGGAGGACCTACTGGTGCCATTCCCTCCATCTCTTTCCCTTCTCTGCCTTGTTTTTGAAGAAGTTGTAGAAGCAGGCCCTCCATACCCTCATCAGACACGAAAAGTAAGTTAATGTGGACTGACCTCATCTGAGGTCATAAGAATCCCATCAGAGAGTATGATTAAAGCATCTGTATGAGAATAGACTATCCCAGTTATTTTGTGTCATTGTGGAAATTGTATTAAACTAAAATCATGGTGAGACCTTGATTGAGTGTGTTCTCTTTGGGCCTAAGTTGTGTCACCTATAAAATGACAGCTTGGGCAGGACAAGACAATAGCTAAAGTTCCATTTCCTTAACAGTTCCTAGCTCTATGATGCGTAGATTTTGAAGTTGTAATGTGAATAGAGCTGGGGTTCTCAACCTTAGCTGCACAGTAGAATTATCCAGAGGAGCTTTAAAAGTTCCTGCAGCCAGCCTGCAAGCATCACATCCTGTGTTCATAAAGCCCCCAGCCAACCGCAGCGTGAGGCGCTGAGGCTAAGAAGCGCGGCTTGAGAGCCTGGCTTCTCCCAGTGCGTTCACGAGCCAACACAGGCATGCCTCGGCTGCTAATTAGACGCACCGACCTACTGAGTTAGAATTAACATTTTAACAAGATTCCCAGGTGATTCACCAGCAGGGGGAAAGTTGGTTGGGCGGGCTGTTTTAGAGCTGACATCTACTGGAGATAGCAAATTTGGAGTTCCCTAAAATGAGTTTTATTTATTATTATTATTTTTTTAAAGATTTGATTCATTTATTTGACAGAGAGAGACACACAGTGAGAGATGGAACACAAGCAGGGGGAGTGGGAGAGGGAGAGGGAGAGGCAGGGTTTCTGCCAAGCAGGGAGCCTGATTCGGGTCTCCAGGGAGCCCGATGTGGGTCTCGATCCCAGGACCCTGGGATCATGACCTGGGCCAAAGGCAGATGCTTAACGACTGAGCCACCCAGGTGCCCCTAAAATGAGTTTTAAAATCTAATCGCAATACCAGGTTGTCTTGGTCATAAGTCAAATTTGTGAAAAACGAGCTTGTGAACCCTGAGAACACTGTCTAAGGGAATGACCATGCACTTCTCAAGAATAAAGAGAGAATACAAGAAACATGCTAAACGTACTCCCTTTACTAGAAAAAAAAAAAAAAGAAAGAAAATTGCCTGACTTATGTAAATATATGCCGAGATTTAGCTTTAGGCAATGCAGATTTTCTTGTCAGTTTAATATCTGGTATTAAAAAGTACCAGAATTAGAAATAATTCAAGTGTTCCCTAGTGGGGGAATAGTTAAATAATTACATCCACTCAATGGATTTTCAAACAGATACAATGAGGTTTTGGATACATGAAAAAAGGCTCATGTCAATATTTAGTAAAAAAAAAAAGCTAGGTACACACTTGTATACAATCTGATGACAACTATACAACAAACAACAAAAAGACAAGCCCAGGGGCGCCTGGCTGGCTCAATCAGGAGAGCATGCAACTCTTGATCTCAAGGTTATGAGTTTGAGCCCCACATTGGGTGTAGGGATTACTTAAAAAAAAGTCTTAAAAAAAAATAAAAACAGGGCACCTGGGTGGCTCAGTTGGTTAAGCGACTGCCTTCGGCTCAGGTCATGATCCCAGAGTCCTGGGATCGAGTCTCACATCAGGCTCCCAGCTCAGTGGGGAGCCTGCTTCTCCCTCTGACCCTCTCCCCTCTCATGCTGTTTCTTTCTCTCTTTCTCTCTCTCATAAATAAATAAATAAAATCTTTAAAAAATAAAAAATAAAAACAAAACAAAACAAAACCAAGCCCAAACTATGAGAGAAGATTGGAAAGATTTGCATCTAAGTGTTAATAGTGACTGTCCATGAGTCATAGACATCTTTCTATTATTTTCAAACGTTTCTATAATAAACAAATTATTTTCTTTTTTTTAAATTTTATTATGTTATGTTAGTCACCATACAATACATCATTGGTTTTTGATGTGGTGATCCACGATCCATTGTTTTCGTATAACACCCAGTGCTCCATGCAGTACGTGCCCTCCTTAATACCCATCACCGGGCTAACCCATCCCACCACACCCCTCCCCTCTAAAACCCTATTTGTTTCTCAGAGTCCATAGTCTCTCATGGTTCATCTCTCCCTCCGATTTCCGCCCCCTTCATTTTTCCCTTCCTTCTCCTAATGTCCTCCATGCTATTCCTTATGTTCCACAAATAAGTGAAACCATAAAACATATTATTTTCTAATTTAATTTATCCCTCCAGACAACCCAGAATTTGTACGTTAGAAAAGCTCTGCTGTCCGCAGCATACCTACTCTAACATTTTAATCTCCTGCCACTATCCTCAAGTTTCATGGAAACTTGGTAGAGGGTAACACAGTTGTGCAGCCTGATGGTGTTTACGGTGTGTGTGTGTGTGTGTGTGTGTGTGTGTCTATGAGACATTTTGTATTCTCTGCAGATCAAATTCCACTTCAGTGGTGCATAGCAACGGGTGTCTTGGGGTAAGTGATTCTCCCTGAGGTAGGCGTGGTAATTACTGCTCACGTGTGCAGGCATAATTGCTGTTGAGGAAATATGATTAAAAACCAAATCTCCCAAGCTAGCCAAGGGGTTCGGGACAGCACCCCTACCTCCCATGTGCCACTGGGCAGGCAGATCATTTTGACCCAAAGGCAATCAAGTCCTTGCTGGCTCAAGAGAAACTTCTCCCCTCCCTTAGGCTACACAGAAGAATCTAAATTGAGGGTCTTGCCCAGAATAAGGGTTATTAGCAGAGATAAATTTTATCTGACTGACTCATCTGTACGGCAGGGCAAACAACTAATCACCAACCATCTCTTCTTATTGCCCCGTGAAGTGCATTCCTGTCCTCTGAGGTCCCAGGCCCTTACCGCTCTCTTTAGTTCAGGATGACATTTATACCTCATTTTCCTGACCGTCTTTGGAATCTCCATGTCTATGTGGATTCCCCCTATGTACGCTGTTGAATTTGATCTCCTGTTGATCTGCCTCATGTCTATTTGATTCTTAGTTGGGCTGGAAGGACCTTTGAGCGGCCAGGAATTCTTGCTCCCTGATGCTAGAAAACCTCTCCACAAAAATAGGAGAGAAAGAAAAACAATTTTATTATTGAATAAGCATTAAACCAGAATTCAGTGAGCAACACTAGCAATCCGAGGGATTGCAAAGACAGAAGGAAATCTGTCCTTTTATTTAGTCAAGCCGATAGAGCCTGTTATATACATGTTGTCTGGATAATAACTAGTCCTCAAGTAAGAGGAGTTAGCTCCATCTGTCACACACAGTCCATCCTAAATTCATCTGGTAATCAGGATAACCATCTGTGTTAGCTCATGGGCTTTATCCAAAGGAGGTGCCTGGGTGGCTCAGTCACTAAGCATCTGCCTTTGGCTCAGGTCATGATCCCAGGGTCCTGGGATCGAGCCCCGCATCGGGCTCCCTGCTCAGTGGGAAGTCTGCTTCTCTCTCTGCCTCTGCCCCTCCCCTGCTTGTGCTCTCTTGCTCTCTCTCTGTCAAATAAATAAATAAAATCTTAAAAAACAAACAAACAAAAAACGAAAACAAAAGTAGAAACAAGCTTCTCCTGTCTTCCTGACAGGAGTTTTACAATTTAATGCAAGGCACCACCAAAGTTGGGCTCTTCCTTCTCCAGAGACTGTGGCTCATGTTTACATTTCAAAGAGATGTCCCAAAGCAAGCTTTGGGAGCTGGGATCTGGCCTGGGCCAGATGTAGGGACCTGGAATTCCCTCAGGGAATTTGCTCCTTTTGATTTGTGCAGTTAGTACGGCCTTAAATGTCCACTCTAGATCTAGGGGAGGCAGATTGCAAGATTTCTGTTCCTCCTTCAGAGCTGGAGCCTAAAAGGGGACACATGCACATTGCAAAGGGGCTGTGGAAGCTGTCGGTCAGCTGCATGCCTAAACTCAATTAAAAACATGCAGACGCAGAGGGTTTTCTGTATAATGCAGTCCTTAACATGGCCTTAGGAGTTAATGGCCTTTACGGTGGAAGAGGCCTTGCCTCAATTCAGAAACACCTATTGCTGCTTCCAATGGAAACTGAAACCATCAAAGTCCTCATGGTTTTTGGGGAGAGGCCTCCCCCCTCTGGTTATGTCTCTGAGCCCAATCCTCCACATTTCCCATTTGAGTCACCAGGAGCTGCTAATTTGTTATCTACTCGAGCCCCAGCTGCACCCCCCTTCACTAAAGTTGTATTGATTCCATCTGTCCAAGGCCCGCCCCCCAAATCCTTCCGTCCGTGTGGACTTAAACTCACTTGGCTCCCACTGCGCATGCGTGCTTGCCTGAGGCCCTCCAAAATATCCTAGGGAAGTTTAGGATCCCTGGGCCACCGCATAGTGGCTGAGCACCATTTTGACCTGGCAGCGGGTCCTGCTCAGACATTGTGCCCTGTTCCTCTTACCAGCCTTCTGTTTGTTCCTGAATCGAAGCCCCTATTTCATACCAGCTCAGCATCTTGCCCAGCCCAGCCTCTTTGCCTGAATGACTACATTTATAATCTACTTAGGACTCTACTTGCTCTGAAACCTAGGCTCCCACTTTACAGTTACTCTCTTGCCCTTGAACCAGCATGCAGAGTCCGGGCTCCGTTCCCTGGTGCTGAGAGTCCCGATTCTCCTCCCGGGTCCTCTGCGGAGGCCTCTTCCCAATCCTCTTCTCATCCTCAGGCCTTTAGGACACAGCCATGCTTCAGGCTTGTGTCCCCAGTAAGTGTCTTGATGCCTCCTGGACATTGCATCTCTTGGATTGGATCTGGACTCCCAACCCCTAGGCACTCAGCATCCACTTCACCCTGAAGAGTTGCTCTAGCCTGTCAGGAATCCACTTCTCCTTCTGCCAGCCTATGTCTTTTCCATTCCATTGACCCTTCCATCTGTCCCTTCCTGGTGTGGACACTGACTGAGCTTGGCAGTGGCAATAGAGGTGTTGTGTTAAAGGTTAATGGTCTATTTCAGGAAGAAATGTAACCCTGAAACCCTGGTTGAAACTTGGGTAGTATCTTCCTTGAGAATCAATATGATAATTAGTGTTCTAAATTACTAACGATTGTACTTTTTTTTTTTTTTAAAGATTTTATTTATTTGACAGAGAGAGACACAGCGAGAGAGGGAACACAAGCAGGGGGAGTGGGAGAGGGAGAAGCAGGCTTCCCGCCGAGCAGGGAGCCCGATGTGGGACTCAATCCCAGGACCCCGGGATCATGACCCGAGCAGAAGGCAGACGCTCTACGACTGAGCCACCCAGGCGCCCCTAACGATTGTACTTTTAAGAAATGTACTCATTATCCAAATACTACCCATTCATTATAAAATTAGAAATTATGCTTAGAGGAATAGAAATATTCACTTATGATCTCAGTTAGGCTCAGTGGTTTCCAGTGTGATTGTTTGTCATTATATGGAGGGATTGTTAAGAATACATATTTCTGGTCTCTAATCCAGAACTGCTGAGTCAAAGTTTCCAAGTGTAAGGCCTGAGAATATGTTTCAATTTTTCTTTTTTAAAGATTTTTATTGATTTGAGAGAGAGAGAGAGAGCACAAGTGGGGGAGAGGGGAAAAGGGAGAGGGAGAAGCAGGCTCCCTGCTGAGCCGGGAGCTGGACATGGGGCTCCATCCCAGGACCTCAGGATCTGACCCGAGCCAAAGGCAGACGCTTAACTGACTGAGCCACTCAAGCGCTCCAAGACTGTGTTTTAAAAATTTCTGATGTAGCAAGTTCACTAATTTGAAATCATGGGACACCTGGCTGGCTCAGTCGGTTAAGTGTCTGCCTTCGACTCGGGTCATGATCCCGGGGTCCTGGGATCAAGCCCCACATCAGGCTCCCTGCTCAGTCGGGAGTCTGCTTCTCTCTCTCCTTCTGCCCCTCCTCCTGCTTGTCCTTGGTTCTCTCTCTCTCAATCTCTCTCTTGCAAATAAATAAATGAAATCTTTTAAAAAATTTGAAACCACAAATCTAGATAGAACCACTGTTAGCATTTGGCAGAGTCCACTATGTTATCTGTTTGCAGATAATTTTATTTATTTATTTTTATAAAAATTTGGGATAATATTATGTATTACTCATGACAGAACCCAAACCCTAATTACCTTGAGCAAAAAGAGTTTATTAACTCATAACTGAGAAGTCCAAGGCTGACTGACGTCAAGAATACTCAAGCCAGGGTGTCTGATGCCTCCTTCTCTACTTTAACAACTCCTGGAAGAAAAGTTCCAGGAATTGGCCTCATTAGCCTGCCTTTCATGTTGTGCCAAGGGATTCAGGTACTTAGATTTGATCAGATTCACTTCTTTGACCTGCACAGGTTGAAGTCAGCACGACTTAAAACACGTGCAATTGTTGGGCGCCTGGGTGGCTCAGTCGTTAAGCGTCTGCCTTCTGCTCAGGTCAGGATCCCAGGGTCCTGGGATCGAGTCCTGAATGGGGCTCCCTGTTCAGTGGGGGGTCTGCTTCTCCCTCTCCCACTCCCCCTGCTTGTGTTCCTCCTCTCACTATCTCTCTCTCTGTGTCAAATAAATAAATAAAATCTTCAAAAAACCCCCCAAAACAACAACAACAACAACAACACGTGCAATTGTTTCTCTATGAGAAGGGGAAGTTCTATTAGCAGAAGGAGGGGAAGGACATTTGCTGATCAGAGGAAACCCACAGATACGCAACACACACTGCACAGATGGATCTGCTTCCCACTATTTTCACTTAATATAGTATACTCATCACATTTCATGTCATCAAGTATTCTTTGAAAATCTGTTATTTTATTGCCACATAATGTTCTACTTTATATGGACACTGTATTAGTTATCTATTGCTGTGTTACAAATTACCTCAAAATTTAGCAGCTTAAAACGAAACAAAAAAATATATATATTTTCTCACAGTTTCTGAAGGTCAGTATTCTCAGAGTGGCTCAATTAGGTAGTTCTGGTCCAGGGTCTGTCATGAGGTTGCATTCTAGCTGTCCACTGGAGCTAGTCTTTGAAAACTTGACTGGGGCTGGAAGATCCTCTTCCAAGCTCACTCCCAGGGCTGTTGGCTCGGGGCTTTGTTTCCTCATCAAGTGGACCTCTCCACAGGGCTGATGATAACATGGCTTCCCCCAAGTGAGAGATCCATGAAAGAAGACTAAAAGATGGTGGGGCAGTGCTGGTGGTGGTGGGGTGGATGTAGGGGTGTGTGGGGGGAGGAGGGGGAGGGGCTATGGGGAGGGAGAAAAGAAAGTTGCAATTTTTTTTATAACTTAATCTTGGACATGAAATATCATCACATTTGCTTTATTCTGTTGGTTCACACAGACCCACCCTGGGGCAATGTGAAGAGGCTACACAGAGCTGTGACTACCAGGAGGTGGAGATCGTTGGGGGCCATCTTAGAGGCTGCCAACCACAGACACCATTTTTTGTTGTCCGATAATTAGGTTGGTTCCAGTTTGTCAAGAGTTAAACTTATCTATAATGAGCATCTAGTATAGCAAGCATTATGTTTAAAATTGGGAAAATATTTTATTTTTTTTAAAGGAATTAAGAGCAGTTGTTGAGAACCCTTATGATCAACACAAACAAAATTATATTTTGGCCAAAAGAGGAGATTCTCTATTGTTCTAAAGAGAACTTGTGAATCTGTTGAGCTTACACATGCAAATGGCAGGTATATAAGTGTTTTACTCTGTGGTAAAGCCTCTGGGTCACCATCATATCCTCTCAGCACACCTCTGATTTCAGGGGCAGCTGTGATGGGCAGGTATGACTCATTTTTGGCTCTGGCCTTATGTCTTTCCATATTCTACCCGGGCTTTCTCCTATGCCCCAGAGCTTGTCTGGCTCCTGCTGAGTGCAGCTCAGAAGTGCTAAAGAGTTAAAGGCCTGGGACAACCCTTGGGGAATCCTATCATAGTATTTATTCCACCCTCTATCTTTCAGGAGAACCACTGAAGGGAAAATTCTGCCCACTACGCTACTCAGATGTTCCAGCAGAACTGAGCGTCAATGGTCTATGGCAGGGACCTCAATAACACACCTTTATGTGAACTCCTCCACCTTTCCTATCTCACCAAGCCTGCTTACTCCTGTTTCCTGCGATAACCTCTCCAATAAACTCCTGTACCAAGTGCTTCAGTCCGGGTTTGATTTCAAGGGAATACTAAATAAATCAGCATTGTTTTAGAATTATATAGCAATCATCTTGTTGAATTAAACTGTGGAGTCCCAGAAAAGACCCAGGATTCTTTGCTATCCTATAAAGTACATGCAGCATGATATATATATATATATACATATATACACACACACCCTGTCTTACTGTGCTTTTTGGGTTAAAGAAACATCATTTCCTTATTTCCTTTACTAAACACATTACAACAAGCTACATTAATATATGCTAATAGAAACCACTGCTTCCCTGATAGTTTTCTAAGCTATGTATTTCAAACTATCACAATAGTTTCTCCTCCAGAAAAAAGGGAGTAGTTAAGATCCACCATCTGTGGCATCTTCTCTCCTGGGAAGTCAAGGTTTCTAACTCCTTTGGCAGGTCAAGGCCAGTAAGGAATGGGACGTCTCCACTTAAGCAGGAAGGGCTTACGCTGACTGCACCATCATTGGCTGAGATGTGGAACACACCAAAGCTACTGTTCAGGACAATTTCTAACTTTGTGATGTGTCAATCCTAATAAAGTACAAAAAACAGTCTGAAGTCCTGTGAGTTGGCCATGGACCAACCCCCAGCACTTTATGTAGAATCCCATTGCTGGGGATGTGGCTTCAAGTCAAATCTAAATTACCCTGGGTTTATGGGAGGAAGAGAGGCAAGGCATCTGCTCCATCAATGTCCTTTGTCCTTTCTGTACACATTTTTACAAGTTATGTGTATGCCTTACTTTATGTAATAGAAATCTAAATGAAAAAGTTCTGAGCAAATCATATCACTGTTTAAAATGACTATACTTGGGGCGCCTGGGTGGCTCAGTCGTTAAGCGTCTGCCTTCGGCTCAGGTCATGGTCCCAGGGTCCTGGGATCGAGCCCCGCATCGGGCTCCCTGCTCAGTGGGAAACCTGCTTCTCCCTCTCCCACTCCCCCTGCTTGTGTTCCTGTTCTCGCTGTCTCTCTCTCTCTCTCTGTCAAATAAATAAATAAAATCTTAAAAAAAAAATAAAATGACTATACTTAACTCTAAACTCATCAAGTTATGTATGTACAGCTTTTTGTATGTAAATTTTTTGAAAGTAAAATCACTATAAAAATGGAGGAGGAAGGTGTTTATTTACTCATGAGAAGATGGAATAGCCTTAGATTTAGATTTTATTCTCATTAAAATTTTCAACATTTGAAAAGGGTGCTAGCCAGTCTTTGGTCCAGCTGTCTGGTAAAATATTTGTGTCAGAACTTAACTGAAAACACATTCCCGAGGGACTTGGCAGAACTATATCTATAAACTTGCTGTGACTCTGTATGTATTAAAAAGTTAAGATGAATGTATAAGAAAACACTAATATTTAAACACTGAATATTTTAGTGAAGTAAAAAATACTTCTATCATGTAAGGACCCAGTCTGATTTATGTTTGGATTTTTCACGTATTAGATTTTCTGCTGAATCACAAATTATCTGTATTACTAAAATGAATTGACGTAATTTTAGCTAAAGCAAAACAAAACAAAATGAAAAAACCAAAAAAACCCCACCAAACAAAAAACCTTGGGAGTCTAGTAAATATTTGTCCCATTAGGGTAGGCAAATGAATATAAGAGTTTTTTTTTTTTTTTGAGATACAATTTTTTTAGCGTCCCCATGACTAATTTATATTTTCAATTACACATATAAATACATTTGGCATATTTTTCCTTGCAAAAATACAATTAACTTGAATATATGGGACACTTGTACCACAGCATGGACTAAAAAATTCAAATGGATGTCATTGGAATACCAAGAAATGGCATGTTTGTTTAAGCATAGTAAAATTCAACATAATCACTTTAGCCTAAATTATATTCTAAATTTATATATTTATATATATATAAATATATATATTTATATATTCAATAAAATACATATATATTTTTATTGAAATATATATGTATATATATTTTTTACTGAAGTATAGTTGACATTGAAACACAATCTTAAAGAAACTTCTCAGGCTCCATTGCCACTTTCAAGGAAACTTGGGTATCTGAAATCCCAGATTAAGAGCCCCTGGCTTAGGTCATTCTTCTATTTCTTCAAAGTTCATCTGGGTCAGTTGGTGCAAATCAAGCAATTCTGGTAATCCAGAATTATCTCCCTTCCAATATCCGACTATCTGGTAACCTAAAGATCATAAAACGATCTCAGAGAGAGGGCCTTGACCTCTGGGAGATGAGTTCATGTCAAGTCCATGCTGGAGGTTACTCCTTGACCAGTGGATTCTGCAGGGAAAATACTTGATTAGCATTTCTCGATCGAAGTTTCCACTTGTGAGGTCAGTTGGCCTCTCCCTGACATAACATGCTACATACACACGCATGCGCACACACACACAAACACACACACATGCACCACACACATACACATACACTTTGTGCTTAGGCGTAGGAAAGTGGACCTGAACACACAGTTCACTAAGTATAGGCCTATAATGTGCTTTCTCATGTTTGACATCTAATGATTCCAGATGTGTGTTATCCCAGAGAAGAGCTAAATATCCGGACAAATAGTTTCTCCTTTTTTCTCATTGAAGGCTAAACACTGAATTCACCAATTTTTTAAAAAGATTTATTTATTTATTTTAGGGAAAGAGCATGAGCACGGGAAGGGGCAGAGAGCGAAGGAGAGAGAGAGAATCCTCAAGCAGACTCCCTGCTCAGTGTGGAGCCCGACGCAGGGCTTGATCCCAGGACCCAGAGATCATGACCTGAGCTGAAACCAAGAGTCAGATGCTTAACTGACTGAGCCACCTAGGTGCCCCTGAACTCACAATTTTTATAGTGAAGCCACATTATTTTTTGCTAGGTCTAACACTCAGATTTTTGAGTAGTTGGCTTTAGTCCTAAAAGTAAAATTTATGAGTTTTTTCCCTTCCAGTCCTCCCTTTAGAAAACATCCAAAGAGAGTTCATTTTGCATTTTGGGTAGTAAATTTAAGATTACAATCATTCAAAAACAATGTGTGAATATGTGTCTTGGTCGATAGAGCAGCAGATGGAAATCCAGCATAAAATCTGTCAACAGTGCCCAGACCATTTGTTTCAGCAGCTTTGGTTTTGTTCTGTTAACTCTCTGGATGTTGACCAAGGGTCAGTTGCTAGAATCTGATATTGAATAAATTTTCAGGGTTATTTTTCTTCCTCTTGTCTCATTTTTTTTTTTTTCAATTTTGGAGTCATTGTATAAAGATTATTAGACCCGTACTCTCCCAGCAAGGATGCTGCCTCCCAAGGCTTCTGTTTCCGCCCCAAGGACAACGCTGCTGCACTTTGCCTGTCACTTTCTGTGCTCCTTCTACTGACCCTGAGTCCTTATTTAGAAGGTCAAATGCTTGAGAGAGAACTTGATAAAACAGCCAAGAGGGAGGTGATGGTCTGAGCTCTCTGGTCTCCTCTGGCCTTTGATCTGGATCCCCATGTGCTCTTGAGTTTAGCAGGCCGCAGAATTACCAAAGAGGGGAAGCAAACTGGCCTTTGCCTTCTCCTCAGAAAGGTCCTCTTTCCCACGTTCCCTGGGCCCTCAAGCTTTCTCCAGCAATCTGAAGTGCAATGCCTCAACACAGCTTAATTAATGATGACAGCAAGCGGCACTGCGTACCTATGGTGTTGGGGGACACGCACTAGCGATATTATATGCTATCTCATTTCATCCTCAAGTAACAGATGCAGATTATTACTTTAATTTATGGGTGATGAGGTCATCTACACAACTCTCTGGGTAGAACTTTTTCCTAAAGCCTGTGTCCCATGCCCATAGGCTGCTTTTTGAATGCCCAAATAAGAGTAAAAGCTACCATTTATTGAAGGTCTGTTAAAGTCCCAGGCATTAAACCAATAAATAAATAAAAGTAAATAAAGTCTCGGGCCTTTTAACAGCAGCCTGAGATAGGTTATCTAACTCGGCTTATTCCTTACCACCCTATTAGTCAGCTAGCATTACACCATTTACTTATGAGAAAATTGTTGCCCAAAGAGTTTGAGTTGCCCAGTTACCTGGCTAGTAAAAGAGAAAATATTCAAACCCAGTTTTCCCAATTGAAGGAAAAACATTGCCTTTCCAAGGCTATTAATTATGACCTTGCTTTCTTAGCTAAAAATTAATACATGAATTGAAATCAGGTTCAGTGTGCAATGGCGCCCTCTAATAGAATATTTGAAGTCATGATTGTCTTAAATGAATGGGAGACATGTTGACTGAACCCTATTTCACAGTGACCTCTTGTCCTATCTCCCACATGCCCCAACCTGGTAGAAATCAACTAGCTGTTAGGAAGGAAGCAACAAGATGAAATAAGTCATCCCAATCAGGCTGCTGTGTTTGTTGAGTTGTGTTTTGTTTCCCTCTGTGGTGTGAGCAACAGATGGCCTTAAATTATGGAATGTTTCAAAGATTTTCCTGTTTTCCCATCACTGTTTTTATGTGGAATTTTAATATATGTGATTGCTAACTTGACAAGAACTCTATTTTTTCCTTTCTTCTCTCTTCTTGAGCAACATACAAAAGGTCCAAGTTTCCTAATGGCCTCCCCCAGCAAGTTCCAAGCCTACCTTCCTCTGTATTCTAGACAATGCAACACCATGTGATTTCTTGTCAATTTGTTTTTTCCCTTTAATAATCAGCTTTGTAAAGGAAGGTAATTTACCCTGAACTGAACCTCTAATTGGTGGGTTTCTTGCTGGGGCAGTTTTCTGATTCCTCTGAAATCACATACTGGGTGGGCATCTATGCAGCCCAGGAGTAAAGTAAAAACTGGTGGAAAGAAGAGAGGGAGAGTCCATGAGCTCCGCAGGGGAGGAGGTGACAAATCCAGGGATGCTGAGACCTCCCCACCCCCATTCAGTTATCTTCTGGATTATACATGAGGCCGGTGGCCCGGGCCCTGAGGGGTCTTAAAGTAATGGCTTGGTGGTCTCCTCACCAAGATGGCTTCCCCTGGACTGACTCCTGGTTTCTGACCCCAGGGTAGACTAAGACTTGTGCCCATCCACTTCCTGTTTTCAGCTTGACCATGAGCTCTGCTTCCTCTTTGACCTCTGTGGACTGAGGAAGAGGACAGGTGACTCCCCAGAGGAAACAGAAGCTGGGCTGAGTCCAGAGGCTTAAGTGAGGCTGAGCACTTCTCACTGGAGTGGAGAGTGGACATCCTGAGGGTAGATTCTGGATCTTAGAGGTTTGAGACTCTGGGGGCCGAGGAAAGGACACTGGAGAAAAAAGGCAATCTAACAGACCAATAGGATCTGGTAAAAGAGGCTGCAGCATTATGATTAGGGGATCTGCATCCCAGACCCAGTGAAGCGGGTGAAGAGGGTGACATTTCTGTCCACACACTGGTCCACGAGGGTGCCCTCAAAACCTCAAGGATCAGAGGTTTTTATTAAAATTTTATACCAAATTATTAACTTTAGATATGTTGATCTTCCAATTCATGCAATACTCAAATTTTCTAAGTCGTTTTTGCTGTTGATTCATTTCTGGGCACCTTTTCACAAGGGTAGGGAGAAAGGGCATGAACACATCACAGCGCCCCGCCCCCCCCACCCCGCAACCCAGGCATATATACTCTTGATAAGCCACTGATACCAAACTCAAGTGGGCACAGGCGACCTGCGTTTGGTCAAGGCTCTGAAGCTGAGTTTCCTCTTTTGTAAGTGTGGGAGAAAATACCTGCCTTGTCTTTTTTATAGGATGTTGTGAGAATTAAATGGGTTAGTAAGTTTTTGTTTGTTTTTTTTCAACAGATATTTTTCAAAAGCTTATCTTGTCTCCACCCTCGTCCAAACTTTGGAGTTCTCAGTGATAGACAAGGACCCTGATAGCAGGGCACTGGCCGTGGGTAGTGCATCAGTGGTTTCCAGTCTTTTAGAAAACATTTTTTAGTTATTTTATTTTTTAATTATTTATTTTTTAAAATAATCTCTCTTTCTTTTAAATTTTTTTTTTTTTAAGATTTTATTTATTTGCGAGAGAGAGAATGAGAGACAGAGAGCATGAGAGGGAGGAGGGTCAGAGGGAGAAGCAGACCCCCTGCCAAGCAGGGAGCCCGATGTGGGACTCGATCCCGGGACCCCAGGATCATGACCTGAGCCGAAGGCAGTCGCTTAACCGACTGAGCCACCCAGGCGCCCCTCTCTCTCTCTTTTAAGACTTATTTATTTTAGAGAGAGAGAGACAGCACAAGTGGGTGGGGCAGAGAGAGAAAGAGAGAGAGTGGGGGGAGGGGCAGAGGGAGAAAGGGAGAGAGAATCTCAAGCAGACTCCATGCTGAACTTGGAGCCTGATGTGGGGCTTGATCCCGGGACCCTGAGATCATGACCTGAGCCGAAACCACTTGTCTGACACTTAACTGACTGCACCACCCTTATAAAACATTTTTTTAAATTGGGTAACCCTTTGTTGATGGGATGACTTATTTGTAGTAATCTTATCTGGAAATCACCATGTAAAATAAGGAAAAAGGAAATAACAGCAGAAGCTAAAGTTCTGCTTGCTTAGCCCAGCCCCAGTTTCCCAGGGAACTTTGGGACTACTGTTTGAGAACTACCTCAGTCAATTTCTTCACACATACAAGAGGTACAGATTGGGAACACGGTGACTCCCAAATTTGCAAATAGTCTGTGTAGATAGATGCTGCTGGTGTCCACCCAGACCCGCTGTGCTGGCCGGAGAACCAGCCTATCTGCGGGGAGGGTCGGCCACTCACAGCTCATAGCTGACCCCTGATCCAGAACCTTGTCCAGGTCCCACAGAGCGCTCTGAAGCTGGAAGAGCACCAGAGAGTTTCTCTATCTTGAGTCGAAGGAAGGAGGTGTCCCTTAGCGTTTCTGGACAAATAGGTTCCCCGAAGCCAAGGACAAAGTGTTTGCAAATACAGGTATTTGCAAGAACAGGATAGGACTCTTGTGGGACTGAATGATACATGAGTTGCAAAGCACTTGAAAAATTTACCATTTCTGTTAAAAACATTTTCAGTCTAATACTTCTACAGTTTTTTGGTTACTGTTATATTTTAGTTCCATGGGCAAGGCAGAAACTTACAAAAGATAATTTCATCTTTCATGAGTCATTTATTTTAAAATAATTTCAATGAAGACTGCCTGTGGGTGGGCTTTTGTCTGAAATGAATGTTATTCGTGTTGCAGCAGAAACTGTGGTGATGTCTTGGGTCACCTCTGCCTTCTCAGCCCTGGAGGTTAGGGGACATGATGCGCGTAGTAGGCAAGGGGGGTCTGCAACACAGTGTTAGCGGAAGCTGGGACTCCCGCTTGACCTGGTCTTTCTGAGCTATCTCGGGGAGAAAGTGTGAGTGTGCGATGTGTATGTGAGTGTGTGTGTATTTGTGAGTGTGTGTCTGTGTGAGTGTGCGCAAGTATATGGAAAGAGCTGGAACCACCAAAATCCAGGGGGTACTGTGGCGTCCTCCAGCCTCAAGGGGTTTCTCTGGTGGTGCAGAGGGTTGTTTCTTCAGACAAGAAGTAAGCATCCTGGGTGTGTGTGTGTCTGTGTGTGTCACAGGAGGGGATTTGTGGAGGAGGTGACCACATAAGCTAACAAAGTACAAAACTGGGGTTCAAGATGAAGTCTGCTTTTCTTTCTTTTTTTTTTTTTTTAAAGATTTTATTTATTTATTTGACAGAGAGAGACACAGCAAGAGAGGGAACACAAGCAGAGGGAGTGGGAGAGGAAGAAGCAGGCTCCCAAGGAGCAGGGAGCCCAATGCGGGGCTCGATCCCAGGACCCTGGGATCATGACCTGAGCCGAAGGCAGACGCTTAACCGACTGAGCCCCCCAGGCGCCCCTGAAGTCTGCTTTTCAAGTGCCGTGCTCTTGGGAAGACTTTGGCCTCTGAGACAGCTTTCATCCCTAAGTTGTTACCTATGTATTTTCCTGAATTATATCATGTTGAAGAAAATTCTGTGCATTTGTGTAGATATTTATGTGCATCCTTATTGGTTAGGGCCCGATCACAAAACACACGAAAGGGAATTTGTGAAAAGGGCTGCGTGAACAGAGTTTACTGGGGAGTGTTTATAGAGGCGGGGGCATGAGAAAAGGAACCGAATTGAGTGAGAACGGTAGCCTGAGGAGACGCTGTTTGATGGCCCTTGTAGACTTCAGCAGAGGAACGTGGCTGCTGCCTGGTCCAAAGAGGCTCTGATCTCTGCCTCCTTCCTCCCTCCATCTCCTGCCAATGTTCTCTGCTGGTGGAGACCGACCCGCACCTGAAGGCGAGCAACCCCGGGTGGTGCAGACCCAGAGCAGGGTGGAGGAGGGTGGGGAGAGGTGGAGAGGAGGCGAGGGGCAGATGGCGAATGTCCATGACAGCGGCGGCGATGTGCCAGGCACTGCGCACATGGTGAGCGAGCCATGGCCCCTTTCTAGAAGAACACAAGTCAGCAACTCTGGGGAAGCGTGATAAAGACGAGAGCTAGCTTAGAATCATGGTCTAGATAGTGGCTGTCTTAGCACAGAGCAAATGACAGCTCAAAATCAGTCTTGAAATTAGAATCCTTACACATAATATGGCTTTTATGCAACAAGTCTTGAATTTAGAATCCTTACACATAATATGGCTTTTTGACCTTTGAGCCAAAAACCTGATGTTGATATGCAACATGTTTTTATCTCTTTCTCCGACACGACCCTGTCGGGGAAATGTAGGCCCTGACCCTTAGCTATTTGGCAACCTGGTCTCCTTGTCAGTGTAAGCTGTTCTGCTAATAGCATTAAAAAGTATCTGCAGGGCACCTGGGTGGCTCAGGGGGTTGAGTGACTGACTCTTGATTTTGGCTCAGGTCCTGTTCTCAGCGTCGTAGGATGGAGCCCCGTGTCTGGCTCTGTGCTGGGCGTGGAGCCTGCTTAAGATTCTCTCTCCCTCTCTCTCTCCCTCTCCCTCTGTCCCTACCCCCCAACCCCTGTGGCTCTCTCTATCTCTAAAAAACATAAAAATAAATAAGTAAAAGATGTCTGCAGTAACCCAGTAGAAAGGAGGAGGGACCCACCCGACTCCCACACCATGTGCCAAGCCAGCTCACAATGTCCTGCATCTTTGAGGAGGGACAATTGACAACTGTAGGAAACATGATGAAATGTGCAACAAGATAGTACATGATGTGTACATGACATTACTTAACTTAGGAAACCTGTCACAGCTCTACGTGTGACAGGGTAAACATCATGTGTGCATGGGTCCGCATGCGTGGGTGATTTTAAATACTGAAAACAAGCAAAATATGTGGATTGTACAGATCCACTCTGGCATTAGATTATTCCTTCTCCTCTCAGTCTGTCTCTGTTATGATGAGAGTAGATGTGGAGGTGGGTGCATGTGTCAACCTAAGCTGGGGGTGGCTGGGCTCCTGTCGCCTGAGCGCCGATGGCCCTTGTTCTGCAGCAGCTGATCTGAAGGCAGCTCCCGGGCAGCCAGAGGGTTTGCTGGTGCTTCTCTGAGCCCCGGGGGAGAGCCCCGCAAGAGGGGACGAGAAATCTCCTTCTAAATGCTGTAGTTCCATCTCAAATTGAAATGCCACTTGGATTGTCAGGAAACATTCAAATAAATTCTCAATCGAATAAAACTGTGAAAAGAATCGTTTTTGGTCAGAAAACATGTGTTGATCTTTCTAAAGGCCAGCAAACGTGGATAAACCTCTGATTTATCTGATGCAAGACTCCATGGTTTTGACTTGATTTTTCTAAGAATTTGAAATGAAATAATTTCATTGAGATAGAAAGGAAGTGGTTAATTGACCCCCTCTCAGAATCCAGTCTTCAAGGGAAAGGGAAAGGAGGAGGCAACGCATATATTGGCAATACTCCCCCCTGTCTGAGTCCCTGGGAAGGTGGAGAGGTTTTAACGGACCCCGTTGGCTCCCTTGGCAAAGCAAAACCCGACAGAGATGGTGTTTACAAGTTCCTTTCTGAAAAGTAATACAAAAGGATCGGAAAGGTTTGTTTTGAACACTGTCTGACTTGGTTTTCAGAAGCTGCTGTGTTTTCATTCACCTAAGACGCTTTTTTAAAAAATTTTTATTATGTTATGTTAATCACCATACATTACATCATTAGTTTTTGATGTAGTGTTCCATCATTCATTGTTTGCGTATAACCCCCAGTGCTCCATGCAGAACGTGCCCTCTTTAATACCCATCACCAGGCTAACCCATCCCCCCACACCCCTCCCCTCTAGAACCCTCAGTTTGTTTCTCAGAGTCCATAGTCTCTCATGGTTCGTCTCCCCTTCCTGATTTCCCCCTCATTTTTCCCTTCCTACTATCTTCTTCTTTTTTTTAACATATAATGTATTATTTGTTTCAGAGGTACAGGTCTGTGATTCAACAGTCTTGCACAATTCACAGCACTCACCATAGCACATACCCTCCCCAATGTCTATCTCCCAGCCGTCCCATCCCTCCCACCCCCCACCACTCCAGCAACCCTCAGT
>NC_138375.1:31038380-31058949 GCF_054177405.1 Leptonychotes weddellii | reverse complement strand
GAGAAAGTTCCTCTGGCGGGCATGTAGGAGGAAGGGGCCCCACGGTTAGCAAACAACACGACATACACGTTAAACCAGTAAGCATACGCAAGGCTATGAAGGGCTGCTTTCACCGCTGGCCGCTGGGCTGCTTGGGGTGAGGAGAGCTGGCCCTCCTCCTTGTCACCGGGGACGGGAGAAGGAGGCACACCATGTACCTGAGGAAACGGTTCATGAACGGTCTGTACTTTGTCTTGGGAGATTCCTTAGCGAGTAAGCAGAGTCAGCATGTTGACCATTTAAGGCTCGCTGATTTTCTTTTCATGACTGTGTGACTGGTACATTTTTTTTTTTTTAAATCAGAGGTTTAAAGTACCAGTATTACTAATGGAAAAACTGGATGGAAGAACGTGGTTTGGACTAAAAGCCAAAACACAGCTTCCTTCTCTTTTCCCTTTGAATCGTGTTAACCCATTTAGCTATCGAGAGTTGAAAAAGAGCCAGTGGAAAGGTAGCTGGGGCTGCCAGCGAGGGAGGAGGGTGGGGAGCCTACCTCTGGGCCCCAGCAGGGGGAGCCAGGGAAGGAGGCGGGCAAGGAGGAGAAGCAGGACCTTGTTTTGTCCTGCCCATGGATTGTTTTTTTGTTTTTGTTTTTGTTTTTTGCTTAGTTGTCCCACCGCTAGGATAGGGGAGTGAATATCCTCTTCCTTTTCCTGGTTGTCTCCTTTTGTAGCGGCCACACGCACCACTGTATGATGTTGGTGTGTTCCTTGGGCAAGTTACTTAATTTTCTGGTTCCTCATCTGTAAAAAGGAAATGATCGTAGTCCTTAAGCATCCTGAGGATTCCTTGAGATAATCCACTGAAAGCACTTAGAACTGTGTCTAGCAACAGCAGGTTCCCAGCGAAGGCTGAAAAACATCATTGCTCCTACTGCTGATAACCTCTTTGGATTTCCCCCAGGCCCTTTGATCACCGACTTGGGGTGAGGGAGGCCATGGGTATAAGCAGCTAACTGGGAAGTGGAGAAAAAGAATTTGTCAACAGAATCCTCTTCTTTTTGGAAATTCCTGGAGATGGTAAGGTCAGTGGCAATGGTTGATTAGGAGACCATCTAATAAGCACTGAAGACCTAATGATAAGGGGCCCCTTCGATCTGTTGACTGCACCACACAGACATGGTAGTTAGGCCTGCAGATCTGCAGCGGGCCATACATAAGAAAGAAATTATTCGGGGCACCTGGGTGGCTCAGTCGGTTAAGCGTCTGCCTTCAGCTCGGGTCATGATCCTGAGGTCCTGGGATCAAGACCCATGTCAGGCCTCCCGCTCAGGTGGAGGTCTGCTTCTCCCTCTCCCTCTGTCTCTCCCCCTGCTTATGTGCTCTCTCTCATTCTCTCTCTGTCAAATAAGTAAAATCTTTTTTTCTTTAAAGAAAGAAATTATTTGGGCGCCTGGGTGGCTCAGTCGTTAAGCGTCTGCCTTCGGCTCAGGTCATGATCCCAGCGTCCTGGGATCGAGCCCCGCATCGGGCTCCCTGCTCTGCGGGAAGCCTGCTTCTCCCTCTCCCACTCCCCCTGCTTGTGTTCCCTCTCTCGCTGTGTCTTTCTCTGTCAAATAAATAAAATCTTTAAAAAAAAAAAAAAAGAAAGAAAGAAATTATTCCTCCAGAAGCAGAGAGGAGCTGTGTACATAGGGAACGGGAGTAAAAGGTGTGGGAACACCTCTAGAAGGTTAGGATTAGCACCAAAAATCTTGACTTGCAGAGAAAACCCACCCTGGCTTGGCCTGAGGCTGTGGAACTGACTTCACTTCCCCCAGGAGGATTGAGAACTTGGGCAGAGTAAAACTGGTCAAAGTAGCAGGACTTGGTAGGGAGAGTTTTGAGATAGAAAGGACTATGGCCAGAGATGAGGCCGAGAAATCCTTGCTATCACTTCCACCATCAACAGAAAATATTTACTAAATCTCTAGACAATTTTTATCTCATAAGCAATATACCCCTGGATTTTGAAACCAGATTGTTCACATGGAATAATCTTAGTTGTATAGTGTTCTTATTGTAATTATTCCAATTATAGCAAAAGCTTTTATTTCTAAGTCACTGACTGAGTGGAAATGCATGATGAATCCATCTGCACCGAGGAGAAATGCATAGGAGAAATAGGGCAAAGCTTACAATGTTGAGGTCTTCGGCCCCCAACATGGAATTCACCTTCAGCCCTTGTGGCATAGAACGAGCAATGTGTTCATTAAACTACATACATTCAGTTCCCGAGCACTCAAGGAAACCGCCTTTCCCGGTGCTTTGGGACTGTACGATTAGTTGTGGTCAACAGAACATTAGCAGAAGTGACACAAGCCCCTAATATCTGCAGATCTTCAATTCTCTCCTCCTTTCCAGGAGGAGAGCCATTGTTGGAAGGGAACCTGTATCCTGAGTCAAAGCTTAGAAGAAATCCACCCGGGAAAGCCACCTAACCAGCATCAGATTGCAAAATGCACTAGAAATAAAACAGCTTGGGGTACCTGGGTGGCTCAGTGGTTAAGCGTCTGCCTTGGGCTCAGGTCATGATTCCAGGGTCCTGGGATCGAGCCCCGCATCGGGCTCCCTGCTTGGCGGGAAGCCTGCTTCTCCCTCTGCCACTCCCCTTGCTTGTGTTCCCTCTCTCGCTGTGTCTCTCTCTGTCAAATAAATAAATAAAATCTTTTTAAAAAAAGAAATAAAACTCCTGTATTAAGCCACTGAAATTTTAGGATTGTTTGTTATGGAAGCTAGTAGCATTAATGACCCTGACTAGGACAGCCTCAGACAGCAAAAGTGACCAATGTGGAAATCTTTTCTTTTTTCTTTTCTTTTTAAATTTTTAAAAAATATTTTATTTATTCATTTGAGAGAGAGAGAGAGACAGAGAGAGCACAAGCAGGGGGAGAGGCAGAGGGAGAGAGAGGGTAGGGTCCCCTCTGAGCAAGGAGCCCGATGCGGGGCTCCATCCCAGGACCCTGGGATCATGACCTGAGCCCAAGGCAGGCGCTTAACCGTCTGAGCCACGCAGACATCCCCCAATGTGGAAATCTTATTAAAATAGACATGGCATTTCGCAGCAATAATGATTTGTTTTGCCTTAAGAGTTTCCCATTAAAGTACAAATATAGAAATACAATGTATTATGTGATCAAAAGGCATGATGACATTTGCGGAAGTCAGAGACACATGGGAATGCATAGATTTAACCATTTACTCGGTATTGAACAAGTGTCTACTGTGTGCTTGGCAATGGGCTAGTTGCCAGAGGTACTGGCAATTTTTCTGACTGGTAGTTTGTGAAGGGCTTGTCTACTGGGACAGAGATGTTATTTATTATTATTATTATTTTACATAATGTGTACACCCAATGTGGGGCCCGATGACCCTGAGATCAAGAGTTGCATATTGTACTGATGGAACCAGCCAGGTGCTCCTAGGATGGAGATGTTTTAGATCTAAATGAGAAACTTCCACTTTCTGGCATGCCTCCTCCCTAGTTTTTATTCCTCAGTCACACCCAGGAAAGACAAGGAAAGAATGCCAAACTATGAAACTCTGGACTCGCCCTTTGTAGCCATGTAAGTGGAGACAAGTCCTTGGTTGAGAGGCCCTGAGCCGGAAGTGGGGAAGAACAGGGAACCTTAAGTACCCAAGAAGGTAGGAGAGGACTCAACTCATTTATGGTAAGATAGGAGCCAGGATGACTTAAAGGGAGCTTGGGATTCCCTGGAGTTGGGACCTGTTAGAAGGTCTGATGTCTAACAGTGTTCATTCTATATTCAAACAAAAGCAGCATGATTTCTCCCACCTATCAGTAGATGTCCTTTGGAATTCTTTCAGCTCTCTCAGTATGATTGAGATTCTGAATAATGGAGGTGAGTGGCTGAAGCAGAATTTTGAAATATTACATGAGCAAATTCCATATTTATAGAAAGATAGAAAATCACCTTGGTGTAGACATTTGTTTCACTTTTATGAATGAGATCATTGGAGTGGCCTCCTCATAACTGTCAAAGATGAGAGTAGAATGCACTTATATCCTAGGAACGGGATCTGAACTTTTGATGTGACAAAGAGAGCCCCTTCCTTGCCTGGAACTTGCAGAGTTCTGGAGAAGGGGAGACCAGTTGCACAAAGAGATCAGGCCTTCTTACCAGAAAGGAATGGGACTGACCAACACTGGCTCCCTGTGAGGTGGGTGAGGGAAACCTGAACGAGAATCTGTTGGACACCATGGATCCCAAGGCAGACCTTGCCAGGAGGACAGAGGATTCTAGGCTCAATGCAGGGGTCTAAGGGTTTTGTGTCAGGGCTGGCTTCAGGACAGTGTGTGTTGAAGGCAGGAACCCCTCTAGATGACATACATTGGCAGGGTTTCAAGCCTTTGCAGAACAAACTTGCTGGGCACCAGAGGCTGGAAAAGAAAGGAAAAAAAAGAAAGAAAAGGAAAAAAAAAAAGAAGAGAAAGTTCTCACCGGATTTTTATTCAGAATAGTTTGCAGGAGGTTGTATGGGATGCACATACTGTAAAGGAGTACAGGATTGCGGCTGTGGTGAAACAGACAATTTGATGGGCAGCCTTTACATAAATGGATACGCGGTGTGTCTGCATGATCACGGTCATGTTTTACAGCGGTGGTAATGATACCCGATCGCTGGAGCCGAGCCCAGCTGATCAGGATGATCACAGACCACAGACGGGCCGCTCGCCATCTTCGCTGACATGCTGGGCACATCACCATTCCTGCTTGCCATTCTCTATCACCAACTGACTGTGGTGATAGAGACACTGTGGTTACCTGCCCTTCAAGGATGCCAAGAAGCAGGAATGAAAAGGGCGCTTTCTGGGCCCCAGGGTCTCGGGGTGTGGTCTGCAGCGGGATGGAGGGAGTGCGGGGCCTTTCACGATTCACTTCTCCCTCCACACAGCACAACCTACGAAGCAATCATACCTGGATTTTCCCAGGAGATAAACAACTTATTTCCTTAAAGTCTTCCTTAATTCTCTGGAACAAGAAGCGGCCACCAAGTAGGTAGGGCCCGGGATAGGGGCTGCTCTCTTTTCTACTCCCCTCCTCAATATAAAAATATAGATCTATTTTTCTGTGGCTCTTCCTCCCCAAGAAAGATAGATTATTACTCCAACTGTGTCTTTATCCACCCCAGTGAGAAGATCAGAGACTATCAGCTGGGCCGGCTTCTCAGGGCCTCAGCCCAAATACACCAGAGTTCATCTCTTCAAATACCAGGTACCACCCATGTTGTCTCAAATACCTGAACTTCTACCCAGAAGAACATTCCTCTGCTGTTTAAGCCCAATGTGACCCTTATTACAAAATAACAAAGTTCCCCCAAATGGTCTTCCGATTTCCCTAAACTTACCAGATCTCTGTTCACGACCATCGACCCCAATCTAAACAGGAAGCAAACAGAGTGCAGTTGCTGATATTACACAATAGTGAACTTAAAGTCTTGTAAGAAAAACAAAACATGTACAGATCTGACCTAATGACGTACAAATAACAGTACATACATACTATGTGTTATAGGGTTTCATTCTTTACATTGTGGTTTTTTATATGTACCTAATTTGATCCTCTAACTTCTCCGTAACATGCTTATTATTAGTGTCTAAGGATTACCCATTACCCTTAATTTTGTCATAAAATATAATGCTTGTATATCACAATGGACACTGCGGTTACCCGCCCTTCTTCTGGTAACCACTCCATAATTCATTTGTATTTGCGGCTCCTCATGGAGTTTTTCGAACAGGGTTTCTCACCTGGGAGCTATTTAGCCCCCACTCCAGGGATTATTGGCAATGTCTGGAGACATTTTCAGTTGCTGCAATTGGGATCGAGGTGCTTCTGGCAACTTGTGGGTCGATCCCAGGAATGCTTCTAAACGTGTGATGATGCACAGGACAGTCCCTCACATCAAAGAATTATCTGTCACAAAATGTCACTAATGCACAGAGAAGTTAACTCCATGGCTGGATCTAGCAGTGGGGCGCATGGTTCAAGCCTAGCTGAAAAATCACAATCCGCTAATGGATTATTCATCTTGGTCACATGTTGGGACCAGACCAGTCTTGGGATTGTTGACAAGCAGGATGAGGACACACCCAGCATGTTGGCAAAGACGGCAGGCAGCATGTCTGTGATCGTCCTGATCAGCTGGGCTTGGCTCCGGCGATCATCTATCTTTATAACCGATATAAAGCATGGCTGTGATCATGGAGACACACTGTGTGTCAGTTTATGACAATTGTCCAATTAGACTATGAACATGATACACGTAGACTGACAGAGACTTGCAAAGGACTTTGAAAGGCTAGGATTACTCTTCCAGGAGAATCTAAGTGATAATTACCAACTAGAGCATGGAGGTCACTGGGACCTGGTGGGACGGGCTAGGACTGTGGCTGGGAGGTTGGTGCACCTGCTCAAAATTTAGATGGCCTTCAAGGATGCGGCGCTTACAGAAACAGAAAGGAAAATATCCTCTACTTCTGCTTCTGCAGGAGAGAAGGCCCTGCCTAGACAAAACTGAGTTCTGCTAGGTTAGCTTCCTTATTCAGTGAAGGTTCAGTAATTATGGAGTATGTGATCAAGTAAGAACTGTCAATTAAAAGCACCAGAATCTTACTCTTCACACACACACACAAAAAAACCAAAAACAACTTAATTGTAATTTTTAGACACATACCTATGGAGCTAACAAATACTAATATTTTGTCATATTTCCTGTAGATCTTTTTTTTTTTTTAAGATTTTATTTATTTATTTGAGAGAGAGCACGCACGAGAGAGCACAGGAGTGTGGGGTGGGGAGGGGCAGAGGGAGAAGCAGACTCCCCGCTGAGCAGAGAGTCCGATGCGGAACTCGATCTCAGGACCCTGGGATCACCACCGCAGCTGATGGCAGACCCTTAACTGAATGAGCCACCCAGGCGCCCGATCCTTCTTTTTGTCTATAGAAATTAATCACACCTATAATTAGTCACATCCAACCACGATTTTGAAGTTCTCCCACTTTGAAATTAGAGATTGTAATTTTATTTCTATAATGGTTACTCTTAGGTTAACAAAATCCTCCGAAGAGTCAAAACAATGACTTTAGAATTCTTTAGAACAAAGAATTTAGAACAAAACCTTCCCACCTTCCATTTTTTTGTTTAATATTTTAATTTTACCTCATTTAAATCCCCCTCTTCAGTCATCGTTCTTGTTTCAAAGAGCCAATGAGTATTTACCTGAGTACTTATCTGACTCTTTGATCCCTACTCTTTCTGTTTCAGTTCCTTTTCCCAAAGTACATCCTTCAGGGGTCCCTTCAAGAACTATTTGAAAAAGTATGCTAGTCATTGTGTATGGCACACACACTCAGACTTTCTTTATTCAATTTTCTTCCTCCACTTGGATGGTAATATAGCTGACATGTTTCCTCAGCACGCTATTTTGTGGACTTAGTTTTTTTTCTGTTGAGAAGTCTACTTTAGTCTGATTGTTACTTTGTAGATGATCTGTCTTCTTGTTCTGATTACTGTTAAGGTCTATCTCGTTATCAACCATGTTCTGCAGTTTTACTCAGATGAGACTAGGTGTGGATTCATTTTTACTTATTTAATTTAGTTTCATTGTGCTTCTTCAATCTGAAAATGTAAGTCTTTCATTAATTCTGGAAAATTCTCATTGAATATTGCATCCCTCCCCACCCCCAGCCATTTGATTCCTTCCTCTGTAGCCTGTAGGCCTTGTCCTAACTCTTCTGTCTCTGCAGTTAATTTCGTATACTTCATGGCGAATACGGATTCTAACCAACATAAACTTGCACAAATTCCTACCCCAACACCTACAGATGTCTCAGTACTTGCACCTCTTCTCATTTCTTTACCTCTGTTTACATAGGTATTAGGATGTAGATTTTGGTATGAAACTCAGGTTCACATTTGTGTTCTATTCCTACCAGATGTTATTTAACAATTTCCAAACCTCAGTTTTAGACTTGACCAGAGGGTGCTTGAATGGAGATAAGTTCGTTGTGAAGATGTAATAAGGTAACATGCCTGGTGCCTGGCAGAGTGAGCATTTAATAAAATGAAATAATTAAAATCCACTTCTTCGTGTCATCTGCTCAAGGCAAATTCCTGCACCAGTGTTTAGTATCCGTCTCTGCAATGTGCAGTATTCTCTTTTTCTCTTGTATTTTCAACTTCATTGACTCTATTAGAGCCTACCTCACAGGATATACAAATATTCGGGTTTCTTTTCTTTCAAAATAAAAAGTTTTATCTCTGTTATCCCAATGTTATCCCAAGGTCTTCTTCCAGCTACCACCGTTTTATTTTATCTTCCTTTCTCAGCCAAACTTCTCTTTTTATTTATTTAATTTATTTATTTGAGAGAGAGAGAGAGAGAGAAGGAGAGATAGAGAGTACAAGTGGGGAGGAGAGGGAGAAGCAGGCTCCTTGCTGACTCAGGGCTCGATCCCAAGACCCTGGGATCATGACCTGAGCTGAAGGCAGATGCTTAATGACTGAGCCACCCAGGCGCCCCTAAGAAAAATCTTAACTATTGGACATAGTTAACTAGTTTAATTATGACAATGGATAAAAATAAATGGGCTAAGTGCTTTATTACCATTGCTAGTCAGTGGGGGAACTGGGAACCTTGAACCAAGTTTCTTTGAAACCAGTTAGCTGGAATCCCTAGATGAAACCAACTACAATACCCGCTGTACTTTTAGGATTTTAGTTACATCCTCCGATGGTGTTTAGTGTTTAAGCCCATCAGGTTTTCTGATATGTGTAGTCTATCATGTCCTGTAGTTGATCTGGGCTACAATGCTCCAAGTCCCTTAAGCACTGTGTTTCTGGTTTGTTTGTTTTTAATCTGTAGCACTTAGCACAATGACTGGAACATGGTTAAGTATTTGAGTCTCTCTTGAATGAAAGAAGAAAAGTTTTTACTTATTTATTTATTTTTTACCATTTCTGCTCATTAGTCCCTCTGTCAACTATTCCATTCATTTGAACATTGAGTCCAGTGATTCCTAATTGTGCAAAGAGGTGGCTGAGCCACTGTGAGGTATACTGACCGAGTCACTGAAGGAAATAGGTTATAACCCTCCTGTGTATTAGGAGGACAAAAAAGTCTAGAACCCCTGAAAATTTGATATTCCTATTTAAATATTTCACACACACAAATCTTGTAGCTTCCAATAGATTGTAAGAACTTAGCAAGAATTCTTTCTTCATCTTGGAAATTTTAGACTCACAGAACATAAAAACTAGAAGGAACCTAGTATTATCTGGTCCACTTCTCATATTTCACTGATGAGGAAACGGAGGGCTTAAGAGTTTCAGCAATATGCATATGCCCATGGTTGGATCCTTTGCAATGGCTAGCAAATTGTTAGCATAAAAATGTGCTCAGTCAACACTCATTATATGCATGAAAGAATTAGAGATAAAAATCAGATGGATACCAATGATGGCTTGCTTTCTTCTACACCTCAGGGGCTGTATTCTAACAACTTCCAAGTCAGAAAATATGAAAATATGAATTGGACTTGCTCTGTATCTGCTGATCTCTCTCACCCTTGAGTTCTTGTGACATTGTAAGATTTACTGTATGATCTAAGTGCTTATTATTTTAAATATTTCTTGTCACATTATTGATGTTTTTCTGCATTTAAATGTTCTGAGAGTATCTTAGTTTGTATTGCTTTGCCTCCCTCTATCATACCTAACCCTGGAACAGTGTTGGGATTTTAATAGTGGTTAACTAAGTTCTTCTTCATTGATTACTAATAGATTAACTGATGCCTAACTTCCGAGTAAAGTTATGCAGGTAACCTTTACCTTCTTTGAGTTGAATATTGTCACTTGACATAGTCTTAAAAGTAAATGAGTGAGTAAAGGTTAAATTCTCTTTTAAGTGTAACTCCAGCAAATAACACATTGTGCTGACTTGTTCTTAGAGACTCAAAAAAACAAAATTTGAGAGTACCTTCCTGTTCTTTAGGAACATGTAATCTTAGTCAGTAAACATTAACACACTGGAGAATGAAGTATTATTTACTTATTGCACAATCACAGATCCACAGCCTTGTGAATGTTAATATTTTCTGGGAATGACAACAGACTTTGAAAAGATAAATGCTGTAGAAAGAGCCAGAAATTACCCACAGTTTTGGACCTAGATTTTATTGCACAGGAGAAAACCAGGATGAAGAGCCCTAGAGTGGCAATAAATTAAATCTCCTGTGAGTCAGGAGATTAGAGTTCCAATTCTTCTTTGGTTCAAGCCATCTGTGAGACCTTGGATAAGTCTATAAATCTTGCTGGGCCAACAGCTTTTCATCTTTAAAACCAGAGGATTGAATATCTTTTTGTCTTTTTTAAAGATTTTATTTATTTATTTGACACAGATAGAGAGAGAGGCAGAGAGAGAGAGAGAGAGAGAGGGAGAAGCAGGCTCCCCACTGAGCAAGGAGCCTGACGTGGGGCTCGATCCCAGGACCCTGGGATCATGACCTGAGCTGAAGGTAGCCGCTTAACTGACTGAGGCCCCCAGGCGCCCCAGAGGATTGAATTTCAAATGATTTGTAATGTCTCTTCCAAGTCTAAGATTCTAACATTTATTTGAATCAATAACCACTGTTGATAGAAGGGATATATAATGGTGACAGAAAGTGTTAGCACTGGGAAGATGGACTGAGGGATGAAAAGGAATAAACTAGTATTCCTCGGATAGAGGAAGGACTTACTCCTTTGACCTAAAAGCCTGAATTTCACAGCATCTGAACTAAATATTTATGTGAATATTTCCCTGTTTAAGAAGATTTTGAGGGGTTCCTGGCTGGCTCAGTCAGTAGAGTATGTGACTCTTGATCTTGGGGTCATGAGTTCAAGCCCCATGTTGGGCATACAGCTTACTTAAAAAAAATATTTTGAAGTCCATACACATGTTCAGTTAAACATTAAGTGGGTGAAACTAAGATATAAGTAGACATAGATAGAAGTTTGTAGAACTAGGAACTCTTCTACAGTTCTCAATCAGTTGTTTTAATTCTGGGCCTATGAAGATCAAGTCTTCATGGTCTTTATGCCCAAAACTTCAAAATCATTTCTGCAAAGGTATCACCAAATTCAGCCAAAAGTCCAACTGATGTAGAAGGCAGCATGTTGCCAAGAATGATCGCTGTGGCTTTGTGAAGCCTAGTCTGGGTGATGAACTCACATGGCTGTTCCCCTCTTCTTTGAAGTTGGTGGTGGTTGCTCTTTCTTTGCCTATGACTGAGGTGGTCCTGGGTCAGCATCATGCCATGAGTGGGCTTAATATCTTTTAACTGAAAGAGCTAACAAGACTTACCCTGGCTGAGTGAGGTTTATAGAGAGGATGAACCACAAGTAGAGAGGATCAACTTATAAAGTGACTCTAAGGGACACAAAAAAGCACATGGAAAACCAGGAGAGGTTGGGGTGATAGGTTTCAGGGAGAGAAGAGGAACAACATTTGGGAAAAAGAAGAAGCAACAGAGTTTGAAGAGCTGAGTTATCTTGTTGAACCCTCAGCACTGGACTTCGTTCTCTTCACTAGAGTGTTGCCACCACTGTGACTCAGCCATGCCCTTATCTTTGTTTTTCTTTGTGTCTGGTTATTTTTCCCCTCAAACTCAACAGTCTGAGGCTATTCTTGTTTCCCAAGTCATATTCCTGAGACAGAATTTATCAGTCCAGCTAATCATTATCACTTCTGTTTTGGGCTGTGTGCAGAAAGGAGTTAACACAGCAGGCCCGAGACTATCTCTAGAAAGGGTGGCTTACAAGATTGGCCCTTGGCTGGTGTCTGGGTGTTTCCACCACTCGCATAACTGATAAGGGCGGTTCTCCCTGCCTAGACTTTTGCATAAACAATGTGATTTATGCTGAATACCTGCTTTCCTTCTGGGAGTCAGGAATTTGGAACGTGATAGGCAGAGGGCAGATGTGACCAGCCCCCAGTAAAAATGTTGAATGCTGAGTCTCTAATAAGCTTTCCTAGTCAGAAACACCATACACATGTTACTGCATTTTTCAGTGCTGGAGAGAGTAGCATGCTCCTGTGTATCCCATCACAGAAGGAGAGCATAGGCCTGTGGGTGGATTTCTCTAGATTCTGCCTGTGTCCTTTTCCATTGTGATCTGATGGTGTATCCTTACTGTCACTGTAATAAATCTTAGCTGTGAGTCTACCTATATGCTGGATCCCATGAGTTCTCCTAGCAAATCTCTAACTATGGGGATGGTCTTAGAGATCCCAACCCAGAGATCAAAGGACCCAGGCCAACTTGGGTATTGGCTGTCCTTGGGCCAAGTATTATACATTGATCCAATCAATTGCATATGGGGTAGGAAGTGTGGGATCGTATTTAGTGTGGTCACTCCAGCTTATGGAATGGTCCAGAACAGTGGTTCTCAATCCAGTCTGCAAAACAGAATCTTCTGCGATGGCTTTAGAAACTAGACCCCATCCGGGGTGCCTGGGTGGCTCAGATGGTTAAGCATCTGCCTTCGGCTCAGGTCATGATCCCAGGGTCCTGGGATCGAGTCCCACATCGGGCTCCTGGCTCAGCGGGGAGCCTGCTTCTCCCTCTGACCCTCTCCCCTCTCATGCTGTTTCTCTCTCGCTCGCTCTCTAAAAAATAAATAAATAAAATCTTAAAAAAAAAAAAAGAAACTAGACCCCATCCAAGATTAATTAGAATTTTGGAATTAGATTGTGGGAGTGGGGCTTAGTTAGTGACATGTTTTCAAAGCCCTCCAGGGATTCTAATGTGTAGCCTGAATTGGGATTAATGGACTGGAGCACAGTTTCCTTTAGAAGGAGACTGTAGCCTTGGGAAGCATTGTGATCCATTTGGCCAGGGCAATGTACATTTTTCACATGAAGAAATGGACTCGTCTTCAGGCATCCTTAAAAAAATGAGTAAGATTGCTTAGTTGTGCTTGTGAGGAATATTCTGGGAATTGTGTCATTTTAAGGGTTCTACTGGGGCCATCTTCATAGCATAAAGTTTATGTTGACAACTTTCTGTGCTTCCAAACTGTAGAAAAACAAGCAGAAAAAAAATGCATTAAAATGTATGTGACCAGCTGCAGCAATATTTTGCCAATGGCCCACATTCTTGAACATACTGTTCCACAAAATCTATCTCTTATGTCTCTTATGAAATAAACAGTCACATCTGTTTCTTAGGGTTATTTAAAGATCCATGTTAAATTGTTTATCCTTAGAGAGATTCTTTCTTTGTCTTTAAAAAAGCTGGTTGGCAGAAAATCCCTACCGGGCTGGCCAGTGGTATCATGGTACTCCTCCCCTTTCAGTGCAGGGGGGCACAGCAGTTGACCTTTGGGTAGGGCAGCAAGGGTGAGGGTTCCTTGGCCAGTCTTCCTGTTGCTGACTTCCTCGCAGCCTCCAGTTTTTAAGTGGCTGGTAGTGCTGTGTGAGAGAGCTCTGAAATGCAGGACGCTGCCTTCATTTGGCAGATCAACCCTGATGCAATGTCCTGTTCCCAGGGAACATTTGGCAAATATTTGTTGAGTTGACTTGATGGGATGGAATTACTGGAAGAAAGAACTGCTGCTGATGGGCGAGCACCCACGGTGCTCTCTGTCTTGTGTTTTCTGTAGAGCCGAAGCTCGCTCCACAAAATGCCACTTGGATAAAAGCAGTTGTTGTCTATATGGAAGCCATCTTGGTCTGCACATCCTTGGGAGATACCCTGAAGCCCAGGATGAAAGTAGACTTTTCCTCATGATAACTATAGAGTATTTGTAGGAGACCTTGAGTACCAATCACACCACCCTATGGCCCAGCACACCTTAGACTGGTCCTTCTCCAGTTGGAGGTAAACAGGACTTAACTTTCAGCCTCCCCTCTGGAATTGGTGTCTTTCTTACCCTCACACGCCATGTGTTCTCTCCAGCTGTTGCCCTTCCCCCATTAGGACCTGCTTTAGGAAAGAACTTGAAACTCATTTATCCCAAGAACTTCAGGTTTAAATAGTCTCATGCGTTTTTGCATTTTAGGAAAGCTCAGTGGACAGAACTTCCGGTGAAGGAGGTTGCTTTTTGGTGGGACTGTCGGGATAGGGGCACTGAGGGGATAGCTTCCTGGTACCCTTGGCAGCCCTACTGGAGTCTCCTCCTATGGCATCCTCCATCCTGTGGCAGCCTAGCTCTGGTTCAGACATGTGGGCTTGGGGCATAGCTGACCCTTAAAACCACTGCTAAAAGCCCCCGAGGAGCGAACGTCCACTTGGCTACCATCATTTTGTGGGCTCCCAAGCATTTCATTTCGCAATTCCATTTTGTTTCCTCTTCCCACAAGTTAACCAAGGCACCTGGCAGCAAAATGCAGAATCAGCAGGAACAGTTCTGTTTACTCTTTGCTGCCTGGCGATGTCTCAAATTTGAACATGTTCTCAAACGCAGCTGTGCTTTTGGAAGTTTTCCCAAACACAGCAAGGAGCCTGCTAAAAGACCAGTAGTCTTAGAATGGCATGGAATTCTCTACCAAGAGGCCTGAAGAAAGGCTGTTCAAGTGAGATCGGAAAAAAACATTCTTATGTGTGGGGCACTTATATACCCAGAAATGAAACTTAATAAATAGCTAGTAATGAAACTATGCCAAACATGAGAAAAGCCAGATTGCAAAGTAGCATGTGCAGAATAAGCCCATTTTGGTAAAATACAACTTGGCTATGTAAAAATATACAGAGTATTTTTTGTTTGCCTACTGTGTACCAGGCACTTAGTCTGGTGTTTTATACACAGTACTTGATTATATATAATTGACAAAAACCCAGGGAGGCCATTCTTATTATTCCCATTTTACAGGTGAGTTCATGGAGGTTCTGACTTGGGCACACTTGACTAAAGTCACACTGAGAATATGTAGGAAAAGTCCATAATCCATTGAAACACTGTGGACCATTACTGTATAGATCTGCAAAGATAAATCATTGGTGCTACATTAGAATATAAGTTGGTTGAGGATAAATGAGTGATTTTTATTTTCTTCATTTTTGCTTATGCCTATTTTCTAATTTCTCTCCAATGCACATCTTTTGTTAACAGAAAGTTTTTCCTTAAGTAAGAAACTTATACCAAATAGAGGCTTCCCCCACTATCTGAAAGTAGAACATGTCTATAAAACCTTCCATAGCCAAAATATCATAAGGCAAAGAAGAAATTACCATTAATTTATACGGAAACATTTTTGAGCATTCCCAGACCCCCAAAATAAACTCTTCTAGATTTTTCTCATGCCTCGTAACACATCTTACTAACAGATGCATAAAATTAAGTAAGATAAAACACAGATGCTCACAGACATGGTTCAGAGCTCTAAATGGTGTGATGCTGAGATGCTGAGCAAAGCCCCCCGGGGGGATCTCGGTAGTGCCATTCTCGCTGCTCGGGCTGTGTTGCCCCTACAAGGCTCACTGTCTGCTATTGTCACTGTTGGCTTTTTTCCATAAAAGCAGAACTCCTCGGGGTAGACGAACCATGAGAGACGATGGACTCTGAAAAACAAACTGAGGGTTCTAGAGGGGAGGGGGTGGGAGGATGGGTTAGCCTGGCGATGGGTATTGAGGAGGGCACGTTCTGCATGGAGCAGTGGGTGTTATGCACAAACAATGAATCATGGAACACTACATCTAAAACTAAAGATGTAATGTATGGGGATTAACATAAGAATAAAAAAAAAAGAAAAAAAAAAGAAAAAAAAAAGCAGAACTCCTCTTTGGATTTCTTTTGGTTTGCAAAAATAAGTACTAATGGAAGTCTCTTGTACAAGCAAGGAGGTGTAAAGCAAACTTTGGACAAGTGGGGGATACCTGTCCCAAACCTGTTATAGATGAGTTAAAATATATTTACTATGAAAAGATGATTTTTATAGTTTTAAGTAAATTCTTTTTCTTCTGTTTGTGGAACTACAAAGACTTCAGTATGAGTTTGCTAGGCCTTCCATCATAAAGTACCGCAGGCTGGGTGTCCAATCCTGCCAATACCTTGTTCTTGGATTTCTAGCTTCAGAACTGTGGGAAAAGAGATTCCCATTGTTTAAGCCACCCCGCCTGGATGCTGAGGCTGTAGAAGGAAATAAGATGGCGATGATCCCTGGTTTTAGTGCTAGAGGCAGATAATAAACAAATACAGAAATAAATAAGCACCTAGAAAAACAAATGATGGTGTGAGCTGGGACATGCATTCAAATAAGATGAAGTGAGAGACTAAGCTTGAAGGTGAATTGTAGTATGGGGTAGGGGGTAAGAGCAGGGACTTTGGTTCTACCTCTCTCATTTCCTAGCTGTGTGACCTTAGGCATGTTATGATGGTAAAAAAAAAAATCACATAAAATTTACCATCTTAACCATTTTTAAGTGTACAGTTGAGTAGCGTTAAGTATATCCACATTGTTGTGACCTTCAGCATATTTTTTTGCAGGAGTTTGCGGGATGGGAAGACTGCCTGGGCCCGAGGAAGACGTATCTCTTCAAAGTACTATGAGAACTGGGTCTGAGGCAAGTGTAGCCTGATGGCTCAGACTGAGGTCAGGGCCTCCACTCCTGGGGACCCAGATCTCAGGCTCATGAAACATTAACCCTGGACGCACCGCTGTGATCCCCAACATGTTGCAAAGTGTGGCTGCTTGATTGTTTCATTTGAACAAATGGAGGAAGGAAGGAAAAAAGGAATACAGCCAGTTTTGTTGCTAAGCAACTTTTAACATCTTATGTAGACCCAGGTTTTGTGGTGTTTAGTATTGGATGAAATGATACTTCTTGTGCAACTATAAAATGACTAGTGTGCATTCTCCAAGGGCTCAGGAATGCTGGAGAGATTGATGGCAAGCCTGCTTCCTGGAGCTTTCTTCAGGAAAAAAGAAAAAGAAAAACATATTGTTTTTCCTCCCTAGAGGCCTCTAGTTGCTAGGCATAAATTTTTTTTCTCATATTTTCCAGAATACCTTGCCCTTGGACTCAGATCAAGAAAAGAAAACTCCAAGCTTTTCTCAGAGCAAATGCAAATAAGATTTTGAGTGAAGTCTTCAGCTCTGAGGAATGCTGTGTTCCCTTTCACCAAAATACATGCTTCCCTGGCCCCAGGCCTGGGGGGCTGTAGCCAGACACTGGCAGTGGAAACCCAGGAAGATAGGAGCCTCTGGAAATCTGCCAGAAAGCCAGTCGTGCAGCTCTTCTCCCCCCCACTCCCCCAGGCTGTTATGCTAGACTCACACATGCCTGAAGTGAAACATTCTTTCCCAACACAAACACAGAACCTTCTGAATACTCTTGATTCTTCATCAGTCGCTTCTCTACTTTTCACAGTGACTCTAAATTGTATTACTTTAGGAGAAAAAAATGGACTTCCTTTTCTCAGGACAACAAACTATACAGAATATGCATTTGTGGTCGCTAAGATGGCAAGGCATGAGTTTTGAGTCTCACTTGAAAGCGAAGAGTGAAAGTATGAGTCCAGCAACAACCTTAGAACAACTCTTTAAATTGAGTTTGGCCCTTCCTCCAGCTCCAAACTCTTCTGGCCAAGTGTTGTCAATGGCCCCTCCAAGCTCCTTTTTGAGCTCCTGGGCACCTGCAAGAAGGGGGCAGCGATTGGCCTTTGGAGAAGCTCTTCTGGGCTATCTAGTCTACACCTGCCACTCTTGCTACCTTCCAACCCATTCCTCGCTGTGCACTAAAAGGGTCCTTGAAAATCCGAATCTGCTCTGTTACTCACAAACTCCTACAAGGTCTACATGGTCTGGCCTGGTCTGGCCCCTGTGCATGACCCCAGTTTCAATGCTGTGCCCTGCCCCAGCTACACAGGCTTTATTCAGTTCCTTCCGTCTGCCATGCTCACTCCCATCATAGGTCTTTGCTTGTGTTCTGCTAGCTTCCTCCAACTTCACATCTGATTAACTCTTACAGCTCATTCGGGTTGCAGCTCAATTGTTACCTCATCAGGAAAGCCTTCACCAACTCTATGAACCAGCTACTTTCCCTGTTTTCTAGTCTCTGTTACATAGCCCTCATTGACCTTTGTTCTCCCATTAGACCATAAGTGCCATACGAGTAGGAATGGGTGTTCTAGTTTTCCTTTTTAATATATATCCAGTGCTTAGAACAATATCAACATTTATATACTCAATAATTATTTGTTGATTTAATAAAAAAAAAACACATCTTAGGGACAGTGACCAAGACACTAAAAACACCATGTCTTCCCTTCCTGGGATTTCTTGGGATTTTTGCCATATTTTTTATTTTTATACCACTTTTAAATAGTAGGGTATAATTCTGATACCCAGTTCCAATGTGTGTGTCTTTTCCCTGCACTGCCAAGCAATTCCCTGACACCCACTGAGTGTCCTATAATTTCACTCAACTCTGACACTACCTACATGGAGATAGCATCAGATCCGGCAGGTGAAGGGCTCAGTCCCACAAGATGCCCCTCCCCCATTCAGATGCCAATCACAAGTCCAGGTTGTCACCTGTGTGTCTCACCATCAGCTCTAGGTTGGACGTTCCAACGACCCCCTACTTGGGTTTGATTAATTTGCTAGAATAGTTTACAGAACTCAGAGAAACATTTTATTACTGGATTGCCCATTTATTATGAAAAGATATAACTCAGAAACACCCAGACAGAAGAGATGCATAGGGTAAGATATGGGGAAGCAGGCGGGGCCTGCCACCTGCCATTCGGGCAAGTGAAGGAGAGGACAGGGTATGAAGAGTTCACTGGACAGTGCATTTTCTCCTCCAGTCTTAAGTCTGTTTATAATCCGATGCCTGGGGTGAGGGTAGCTTGTTGGAATATTGTATCACTTGATAAGTAAGAAAATATGTATTTATAGCTAATGCTACTGTTAAAATCTATGTCGAATCAGTAGCCTTTCAAAACTTGCCATTGATAGAGTATCTGTTCTATAGTAGCCAAAAGCTAAAGAAAGTTTATTACCTAGATAATTTCATAAAAACCTCTTGGCTGTATAATTCATCAAGAGAATTCTTTAGTTTTAAAGGATCTGGCCATGAAGTACAACAAAAATGTGAGAAAACAACCTTTCAAATGCTTCAGCAGTCCTAACATTCCTGAACAAACAACTGATTATTCACTGAGTAGCACCTGAACACACAGAACTGAGCTAAGCATTGGGGGAAGACCTGGGAGCATCACACATTCCCCATACAACATATTATCCCCCTGCAGAGGTAGGAAATACAAGTTCAATAACAACAATACCAAAATTACAGCAGTAGAAGAGACCTAAGGCTCAATGAGTGGGGCAGAATGTAAGCTTGAGGGTCCATGGAGGAGGGACGTCTCACAGCAGGCTGGCCTGCTGTGGAGCAATTGGGACTAGAGTAGGGGTTTGAAATAGCAACAACAACAAACACTTTGTGAGCACTTGCTAAATCAGGCATTGTGCCAAGTGCGTACATGTATTTTCTTATTCAATCCTCACAACTGTATGAGGCTGTTAGGTAACAGAAACCCGACCACAGCAGCATAATGACGTGGAGGCTTATTTGTCCTCATGTAAGAAGGAGTCCAGGGCCAGGCAGTCTGGGGCTGATGCAGGTGCTTGAGAAATAATCAAGCTTCCAGCTCCTTCTAGCTTCCCGTTCCACCGGCTTAGGTGTGGTTTCTATCCCCTTGGTGTAAAGTGGCTGATCCACTTCAGGCATTACACTGGCATCCCAGCAGAAAGATAAAGAAAACCACAAGTGTTCATAAGTGGAAAGAAAAACTGCCCTAGGGGTCCCCAGCAGACTTCAGACTCCATCCCATTGGTTAGAGCTGTGTCGTAGAGACCTCCAAGTGGCAGGACTGGCTGAGAAATGGAGGCTTTTTGGTTTTTATTGTTTAGCCTGAGCACAGAGCTGCACCAAAACTTCAGAGCTGTGTACTGAGGGAGAGGAAGGAAATGTGGGATAGGAGCCAGAGTGCCTCCACCGAGAATACTGTTATTCTTGTTCTACACAGGAGAGAACCTAAGCACTAAGTGTTAAGTATCTCGCCCTGGGTCGTGTAGTTAGTAAGTAGAAAAGCTGGACACCCACAGAAGCAATCTGATTCCGGAGCCTGACCTTCTAACCCTGAGCTAGGATCTGAACTGGAGAGCAGAGGAAAAGGCCCTCGGGGCAGGGGATGGTGTTGACAAAGGTGCAGGTGTGTGTGGGGGTGCTGAGTGCCAGAGGCAAGTGAGGCCCTCAGGCTGGAACAGGGGAGCCACCCTGAGGCATGGTGGGAGATAAGGTAGGAACAGTGGTCTGGGCTCATTTCATCGGCCTGGTTAAGCCTTCAGGGTCATGAGAATTGTCAGTCCTGACACTGAAATAATAACATAAATAAATGACTTTCTCTGCTTGACTTATTTCACTTAGCATAATCTCCTCCAGTCCCATCCATGTTGATGTAAAAGTTGGGTATTCATCTTTTCTGATGGCTGAGTAATATTCCATTGTATATATGGACCACATCTTGTTTATCCATTC
>NC_138375.1:31018886-31037880 GCF_054177405.1 Leptonychotes weddellii | reverse complement strand
GGGATGGGTTAGCCCGGTGATGGGTATTAAAGAGGGCATGTACTGCATGGAGCACTGGGGGTTATACGCAAACAATGAATGATGGAACACTACATCAAAAACTAATGATGTACTGTATGGTGACTAACATAACATAATAAAAAAAAAAAATAATAGCATAAATAGGCAAGTGCTGGCCAGAAGTGAAAACCTTGTCCGGAAGGCAAAAGCCAACTCAGCAAATAAGACCAGGGTCAGTACATCAGGAGATGTCATATGTGAGCGGAGCCAGGACCCACAGTTTGTGGCAAACCCAAGGCTGAAGTTGGAAGATGGAAGAAATAGCTAAGGCTGAGTCCAGGTGTGTTCTGAAGGCTGGATGATTCCAAAGGTCTTAAGGATATTGGGGCTGGAGGCCAGGGTCTGGGCCTGATGGTTTGGGGTCAGAGAGTCAAAGGAACCCTGGAATATTGCCTACCTAAGGCCTGATTGGCTTTATAGCTGTATTTGTCCATTCCTGCACCTTTGGAACATTACTGGCGTATTACTTAGCACCAGCTTCAGCTTCTGTAGTTACTTAACCTTTGAGGGGATGTGATGAGCCCAGACTATCATGACACCAAGGCAACATAGAGAGATGTTTTCCATTGGAACTTACTACTCTCAAATATTAGCTTTACCTTGGTTATCTCACAAGGAAAAGGTAGAATTGATGAGGAGGGAGATGTGCAAAACGACCAACCATAGCAGGTTTAGAGCATCTGCTTTTCTTGTAGCTCCCAAGGATGGAGCCTGTTTGCACCACGAGACTTCGGGTGCATGTCAGGAGACATTACTTGTGACGTGGGAGACTCGGCAGACAGCACGCCACCTCTGAGTGGTGACTTTCCACACCAGCAGTGTTTATGTAGAGCCTAGGAGAGAGGTTTCAGAATGCTTTCCTGCAGGGAGTTTGAAGACTTCAAGTCTACGTCTTTTATAATTGTACAGCATGCTCATCTGAAGGCGTCTGAATTGTAGTCTCCGAGGAGTAATCTGAGAGCATGCTGTTTGTTCTGGGTTGGCTGCCAGGCAAAGAGCAGGAGAGGCTTTGCAGAACCTTCTTTCTCCCCCTGCATGTTTATTCTTTCTTCAGTTGAAAAGGCCTAGCAGTTAAGGTAGTTGGGAAATAGTTATAGTGACTCTTCTCCAGCAACCGAGAAAATGGAATTCAGCTTTAGGTGTCATGCATTTATTTCAACATACCCCAAGTCTCAGCATACGTGCGCTTCGCCTTAAATACAGCCAAACACGCACAGATGACCCTTGAACAATGAGGGGTTTAGGGGTGCTAACCCCCGTGCAATTGAAAGTCTGTATTACTTATGACTCCCCTCAAAAATGTGACTACTAATAGCCTCCTGTTGACCAAAAGCCTTACCGATAACTTAGTTGATTAACACGTATTTCGTCTGGTTATATGTATTATATGTTGTATTTCTACAATAAAGTAAGCTAGAGAAAAGAAAATGTTACGATCATAAGGAAGAGAAAATACTTTTGATAAATACAGTGCAGTACTGCGAATGTATCTGCGAACAAGTGGACCCGTGAAGTTGAAACCCATGTTGTTCAAGGGTCGACTGCACACACACACACACGTGCACACACACATGCACACACATTTACAAGGAGAAGTAAATTCATGTTTATTGTAGCAGTTGAACTGTTGAGCTCTGGAACTGATGAGTTTGATCTCAGCTCTTCTACTTTCTAGATCCAAATCTGGGGGAGGCTACTCAACATCTCATTGCCTCATGTCATCTATAAAGCATGGGTCCCATGCTGCTTGAGGATGAAGTGAGCTATGGTTTGGAAAAGACTTAGGGTCGTGGCTGGCACGTGATAAACGACAGCCGTTATTATTGTAGACTTGTTAGAAAAAAACAACTGAGCACAAAGAACTAAATATTACCCTTATATTGAAGGAGAACCACTGCTAATTCTGAATATATCTTCCCACTCTTTTTCATGTGCATGTCTTCTGTTTACTCTCACTCTGGAATCACACTCAGTGCATGTGTGTGTGGTCGTGCTCATGTGCATGTGCGTGCACACACACACACACTTTTATGCTTCTTTTCTTTTCTTTTATTTATTTTTCTTTTTTTATTTTTTTAAAGATTTTATTTATTTATTTGAGACAGAGACAGAGAGCACATGAGAGGGGGGAGGGTCAGAGGGAGAAGCAGGCTCCCCGCCGAGCAGGGAGCCTGATGCGGGACTCGATCCCGGGACTCCAGGATCATGACCTGAGCCGAAGGCAGTTGCTTAACCAACTGAGCCACCCAGGCGCCCTATTTATTTTTATTTTAAAGATTTTATTTATTTATCTGAGAGAGAAAGAAGGAGAGACAGAGAGCATGAGAGGTAGGAGGGTCAGAGGGAGAAGCAGGCTCCCCGCCGAGCAGGGATCCCGATGCGGGACTCGATCCCGGGACTCCAGGATCATGACCTGAGCTGAAGGCAGTCACTTAACCGACTGAGCCACTCAGGCGCCCCTATGCTTCTTTTAAAGGCTAGAATATGTGCATTAATGATTAGATAATCCTGCCCAAATATGTATTCAGGATTAAGCTATTGACCAAAAGGTCAAAACTTGCTTTAACAGTTATCATGGAATCATTTTTCAAAAATGCCATTTTCCCATTAATTCTCTAATTGGGGAAAGTATATATTCTGCTATTGGTTACTTTGTTTGAATATTTATATTTTTGAATTACATAACTATGGAAGATCTTAGGACTGAAACAGATGCCTATTTACACAACCTGTGTTTCATTTAAAAAGGGAAATCCAGTATATCGCTTGTTCTAATTGTAAATTACTGATGAATTGCCAATAGTGTTTCAAATAGCTAACACCTCCTTTTACCCATCTGATCTGCTCCCGCCTTCCTCCCCTTCCTTCCCAATGGAGAGAAGTCATTTTATTTAAATGGGGGCTCTGCTCCCTTATTTGTCACTGAGGGGGATGAACTGGCCTAGGGTGATGTCCCCCTTCTCTGACAGTGTGTGATTCTAGGTTCCGGTGATAAAAAACCGTAGATACTGGGGTGGCTGGCTGGCTCAGTCGTTAAGCGTCTGCCTTCGGCTCAGGTCATGGTCCCAGGGTCCTGGGATCGAGCCCCGCATCAGGCTCTCTGCTCCGCGGGAAGCCTGCTTCTCCCTCTCCCACTCCCCCTGCTTGTGTTCCCTCTCTCGCTGTGTCTCTCTCTGTCAAAAAAAAACCAAAAAACAAAAACAAAAAACCATAGATACTGTTATACAAGTTGGAAAACTGGAACAGAGGGTACTAAAGTTCCAGTTTCCAGGGATAACTGTGGAGCCGTATGTCTCCTGTTTACTCTCTGCCTCCAGAAGGAACATTCTCTACCCAATTTCTTCCCCTCTTCACATGAGGATTCCCACAGACCCAGGGACCGTGTGTCTCTTCGGTGAACAACATCACCCAGGAAAGGCGTGATAAAGAGTGTGTGATGATGACAACGTGACTCTGTATTTTCCACGGTTCTGAGCTCTAAGTTTCATTATTGGACCCTCCTGGGCCTCATTTCCTTAGGCCCATGACCTCGTCCCAGTGCTGAGTTACTGTGCTGACAGTAACCTTCGTCCCTACTACCACCTGCTATATCCCAGCACTTCCTGGAGTCAAGGACAGGTTTACTGGGAGCACGTAAGGTACAGAGGAAGTTTTTTTGTGCCTCTCAAACTAAACCATATAGATGATTATTTATCTGCCTAAAAAGACAGCTGGTTCCACAGACTGTTGTTTTCTTTTTTAAAGATTTTATTTATTTATTTATTTGACAGAGAGAGACATAGCGAGAGAGGGAACACAAGCAGGGGGAGTGGGAGAGGGAGAAGCAGGCTTCCTGTGGAACAGGGAGCCTGATGGGGGGCTTGATCCCAGGACCCTGGGATCATGACCTGAGCCGAAGGCAGACGCTTAAGGACTGAGCCACCCAGGCCTCCTGTTTTCTTTCTTTTTAGAATGTTTTAGAATGCCCATTTTAAGGACCGCTTGCTCCAGCAATATTGAGAGGGTTAATAACGAGGCCGTAACAGAGGAGAACCTAGAGCTAAATATGAGTACCGGCTTTCCGTATAGCTAAGAGGTCTTCTTGCTATCAACATTACATTGAAACTCTCTTATAGCAAAACCTACTTTGAAAACCCCAAGAAAAACTGGGGTGTCATGCTTCTATGTGGTATTTTAAGGGCACAAGAGAAGTAAAATCCCTTCTGCACCTAGACTTACACTGTTAATGAGCCAGAATTTAAAAGATGCATGTATGGGGCGCCTGGGTGGCTCAGTTGGTTAAGCGACTGCCTTCGGCTCAGGTCATGATCCTGGAGTCCCGGGATCGAGTCCCGCATCGGGCTCCCTGCTCAGCGGGGGGTCTGCTTCTCCCTCTGACCCTCTTCCCTCTCATGTGCTCTCTCTCTCTCTCTCAGTCTCACTCTCTCAAATAAATAAATAAAATCTTTAAAAAAAAAAAGATGCATGTATGTAAGTTGATACATAAAACAGCAAAGAAAAACACAAAGAGAAAGCATAATTTCCTTAATATACAAATAATGTTTGTAATAAATTTAAAAAGGGGAACCAATTAATAGTAAAATAGCCAGCTGGCATGAGCTAGCATTTCACAGAGGAGGACATACAAATGGTCGATATAATGGGCTGAATTGTGTTCTCCCAAATTCATATGTTGAAGTCCTCACCTCTAGTACCTCAGAATGTGACTAGATTCGGAAATAGAGCCTTTAAAGAGGTAGTTAAGGTAAAATGATGTCACGCAGCTGGGCTCTAATTCATCACGAGTGGTGTCCTCTTAAGAAGAAATTAGGACATAGGCACATACAGAGGAAGACCATGTGAGAACAGAGAGAAAACGGCCATACAAACCAAGGAGAGAGGTTTCAGAATGAAATCAGCTCTGCTGACACCTTGAACTTGGACTTCTAGCTTCCAGAACTGTGAGGAAATACATTTGTGAGGCTTAAGCCAACCAGTGTGTGGCACGTGGTTCTGGCAGCTGTTGCAAACTAATCAGTCAGTACACTTACCAATGACGAAATAAACTCAAATTAAAACAGTCTGATGACGTTGAAACAAGTGCTGCGACATACTTTAGGGTGGGAGTATAATCTGATACACTCTGAAGTGCAGTTTGGTAATGGCTAGTGGAAAAAACAGAAAGGGCAAGGGCCATTTATTTATTTATTTAAACAGAAAGGGCAAGAAAATATGAGACTAGGAACCAGAGTTGCATTTCCTTTTAGATTTTGGGAACACTAGATGGGACGCTTAGGAAAATTTTCCATAAAATCTACTCCAAATACCAATCTAAACAATGACTTAAGGATTGATCGATATTATTATAGTGCAAAATAACTGCCAGATTTACCAGGAACATTCTTTTTATAAAAACAGTTTTCTAAAAGTTATTAGACTCACAGGAAGAGTCCTTGATCAAAGCCACACATTTAGTTGGAATGCTGGTTAACTTCGACATCCATGTGCTTTTTCTTCCAAGAGGACTGGGGCCCCCCCCGTACCTGTAATACAGGGCGGATGGTGTGAATCAGGACACCACTTTCCCACATGACCTCTGCCTAGTGGGCTGCAGTTGACCCAAGAATCTCCTAAGCACCTCTCTGAGCTCAACAGCTGTGTGTGGGTTAGAGTCTCAGTGCAGCTATTGTCAGGTGGACACCTCTCTAAAACACAGAGGATACTTCTGCAAGGCTTAAAAAAACAAATAAGGGGGCGCCTGGGTGGCTCAGGTGGTTGGTTATCTGCCTTCGGCTCAGGTCATGATCCCAGGGTCCCGGGATCCAGTCCCGTGTCAGGCTCCCTGCTCGGCGGGAAGCCTGCTTCTCCCTCTGCCGCTCCCCCTGCTTGTGCTCTCTCTCTCTCTGACAAATAAATAAATAAAATCTTTAAAAAAAAGAGAAATGGGCGCCTGGGTGGCTCAGTTGGTTAAGCGACTGCCCTCGGCTCAGGTCATGATCCTGGAGTCCCGATCGAGTCCCACATCGGGCTCCCTGCTCAGCAGGGAGCCTGCTTCTCCCTCTGACCCTCCCTCCTCTCATGCTCTCTCTATCTCATTCTCTCTCTCAAATAAATAAACAAAATCTTAAAAAAAATAAAAATAAAAATAAAAAAGAGAAACAATACTAATATTTTAAAAGATAAGCTAAAATAAATTAATTGAACATTGATTTTTCAGAGTATGTGATTCTTGGTATGTCATCATAGTGTTAAAAATTCCATGTTAATTAAAACGCTGTAAAAATTAGCTAATATGTTATTCCCTGTTATTTTTTCAAACAATGAATATTTTAGAAATCATTAATACTAACCTCATTGTTCAAAAAAAAAAGCCTAACAACTAAGCTTTTTAAAAAAAAAACCCTCAAAATTCTACCAATTAGCAAATGTGTCATAAAACTTAAATATGTACCTGGTTTTGCTGTAGGTCAAAACACAAGCGGCATATTCTATGAATGTGGTGTTTCATTAATTCAGGGGATTATGTCATTTGGGGGCCCTTTGAGGCCCCTACATGCGCCTTGTATGTTGATGCTAACACTGCATCCCATGAGGGGCTGTGGGCATTAGCTCTGGTTTTGACAAGTTTTTTTGTTTTAATTAATAACATCCTATTTCAAGCAAAATTTGTTTGTTGTTTATTACTCTCTGAATGTGCTCAGTCCCACATGAAATTTGGCACTGTACCTCCTTAACGATTTGTGTTTCATATACCAAACAGTTCTCAGATCTGTAAACTTGTGAGCTTGAAGAAAAGCGCCCTTCAAAGCATAGTTCAGTTTCATATGGATCTCAAAGGATCAGGTTCGTCCTTACGTAACCAAAGCTGCTGTTTCTATGCCTTCTTTTGACCACTGTTCTCATTTATCTCATTTCCTTTGAAAACATCTTGCTTTTTCCCAGACATCTCTTCCACACTCAGTGGCTTATCTTTCAACATGGATGCTCAAACAATATTATATTTGGAACAATGCAGAAGATAAAGTCTAGGGCACCTTCTTATACATGCAAGGGAAAGGAAGATTCATTCAGCTCAATAGGTGCTATTTCCCCCAATATTGGGAAGGGTCTTCATTTCCCTTTGCATGTAAAACACCACCTAACAACCAAGCTAAGGGAACTAATATTTTACACAGTAATAGCAGTCTTTCACTTTCTAATATTTTGAGACGTCAGTGTTTTATAAATGTTAATGGATCAATGCCGTATGATCAACTGCTATAGCTAATAAACTGATTTATAAAATCATATTCATAGCTCATCTCTCTTTTAAGTATATCTTGGACTCAGATTCTATCCTCCATGGAAATTATCTTCTACCTATAAAACGGTGAGCATGCTTATTACAAACATGGCTTAAATAAATGCATAAACATTCTGGGGACAAATAATAAGATTGGGGAAGAAATGAGACAGTATGAAGAAAGTTCTTGGCTTCAGGGTTGGAAGCCATAAGAGACGAGATCATTAGGATGAAGCTGAATGTGCAAGAATACAGTCAATGATCTTTTTTTTTTTTAAAGATTTTATTTATTTATTTGATAGAGACACAGCGAGAGAGGGAACACAAGCAGGGGGAGTGGGAGAGGGAGAAGCAGGCTTCCCGCGGAGCAGAGAGCCCGATGCAGGGCTCCATCCCAGGACCCCAGGATCATGACCTGAGCCGAAGGCAGATGCTTAACGACTGAGCCACCCTGGCGCCCCTACAGTCAATGATCTTAATGTTCGATTGTGTGGTGTGGCTGGAGCAACTGGTCAGGAGATTTTAATCATTCATACAAATTGGAACAAAAAAGCTTTCTAGACAGTGCTGTGGTCAGATTTGCTGGGTGCTCTGAAGTAGAGGGTAAAATCTAAGAACGTGCCTGTTGAACTTGCTTGAAGTATACTAATCTAGTGTGCTGGCCCTATCTCTAGGCTGGGTTAAGATGCTCCTTTTTTCATTTCCAAGTTTCCAACAGAACCTTGTGCACGTAGCCCTTAGGACATAATCACACTTTATAGTGTTTTTTGTTTTTTTGTTTTTGGTTTTGTTTTCTTTTTCTGCTTACTTGTGTGTCTATTGTATTAGATTTTGAGATCCTTGAGGACAAGGGAATTGTGCCTATCACAAACGCCTAATAAATGTTTGTTTGATTTCATTTGACTTAATGGAATTGGATTTAACATCAAACAAAGATTTGTTTGAATATTCTGCTTTCTTAAAAATGCTGACTGGTCGCAGGTTGCCTGGCACAGAAGAGGCCGTTAAGAATGGCTTCTCCTCAGATAGCAGAAGCTCCCCATCTTCTCCTTTTGCCTCCCGGGGTTTTAGACACACACTGGCCTGAACACACACAATCCTGGGTCCTTTGCTTTGCAGCTAGATGCACACTTCGTGGGGGGAAACTTTTGGGGCAGGAGACAGCTGCTAAGCCACTTGTAAGGAAAGGAGGTGATGAGGAAATACTGGATTTCCTGCTGCAGACAGACCCAAGATGACTATTCCTATAATTTGGGAAATGAGCTACCAGGGGACTATCTGCTTTATACAAAGATTTTTCACAAGATTCTTTCAAAAAGTGAGTTTGTATATTTGCAATTTTTTTCCCCCCTGGGGAGAAATTAAGTATTTCTCAAAGGGATCTGGAACCCAAAATGATTAGTACCTACTGCTTCGTGTGAGTAAACAGAATTTGGCTTTCAAAAGTCAAGCTTCTAATTCTGTTTCTTTGTGGGAAGGCTAACATCTGAGCCTCTTTGTATTTACAGTCACGTGATACAACATACCCAGCACACAACAGTCAATAGGGGTTTGTTTGGACAAAATGCATTCATAGTCAAAGCAAGGCTTACTTGAAAGCCGTCACTATCCAGGGATGACATCATTTGACAGCGCTCCTCACTTTATATACCATGGCGTGCTCACATGCAGCAGTTAGTAGAAAGAATTCACCCCTTTCTGAAAGAATAAGAATTTTCATTTAATTTGTGAAAAATTTGAAATTGCTATACCCTTTTCCATGTCCAACTACTACCACTAGAAACTTTTATTTATATGCTACTTATTTTTGTAAATATTTCACATTCAATTCTTAAAAAATTCTGTGGAATACATAGGCCTTCCAAGGAGTAGGACATCTGTGATGAGAATATGAGGCTTGGTTTCCCGCAGCTAGGAGGCCTAGTTTCTCGTTCCTTTCCTTCAATGACCACACAGAGGTCCTGTGAGATCCCACACAGATCCAAGTTTTAAACATAGCAAAACAATCCAAGCAGGTTTGTAACCACAGGAGACCAGAAAGTTCTGAAACAGCAGGTGACTTTTCTGAGAAAGCTCACACAGTCTGGGTTGGGCTAACCTGGCCACAACAGAGCAGAAGGAAAAAAAAATAACCACCCATTTTTTTTTTCTTTTTTAAAAAGCTGCAGTTTCACTTGCTGGCTCAGCAAATGTTTTTCCCTATGATAGTTTGAAAAAGAACATGACTTGGAGGCCCTTTTACCCTTAGCCCTGCCTCCCGCCCCCGACTGTACCATTAAATCCTAGATACTGGGGTGACTAAAAGGATAGGGAATAAATCAGTAATTGCAAAAAAAACCCTTTCTCCCCATTTTATGCTTGGCAGCCCTTGCTACTTTTTTTGGTTTATAATGATCAGTTCAAGGGTTTGCTCAGCTTGCAAGGTCACAGTCAGAGCGGACAATGAACTTTGGACTATGGCTGGAGAGAGGTAAACAACAGGACTATAAATATCAGGGCTTCTGGCTGTGACTTGAAGGAGCTGTAGAGCTGAGCAAAGAGAGAGGACGCAGGCTGCTCGCAGGCTGCTCGGAAGGGGTTGGGTAAGTAGGAACTTTGTGTTTTCCAATATTTGATTCAAACTTGATTCTTTTAGAGCTTGGTAAATAATTTGATTTCAAGTCTGATAAAATGTTTCTGTCCTTAGCATAGAGTTTTAAAAAGGGAGATGGGTAAATAAAATAATAATAAAAAAAATACAAAAGAAAGAGAACAGAAGAGTGTGGAATTGGGTGGGGCAGGTGAGGTTCTGCCCCGCCTGAGGCAGTCCTTGCTGATTTCTGCCCTGTCCGCAGGACAAAGATGGGAGCAGGGGAGGCTGGAGAAATCCAACGCCGTGACTCTGCAAAGAGTTGTGTTGTTATATGGGCGATACTGCGTGTTCAAGCTTAACTATCTCCCACTGAAATGCAGAGTGAGAACTCTCAGGAAAAATCAGCCCCTGGGTTTGAAGGGCCGAGACTGAGAAATGGCCAATCTGCAGGGCTGTAGAAATGTCCTGGGATACTGTGAACAGTTTCAGAAAACACAACACAACAAAACACAATGCAAGAGCTGGGGTGGGGGTGGCAGGGTCTGTCAACTGTGCGGAAGTGGTCGCCCTTCAAAGAGTTAAAACCCAGGTGGCCTGTGGTGAGATGCAAGGTTTTGCAGTGTACAAGGTGAGCGGATACTTTCAGGTGAATGAGGAAGGACCCTCAGATGCCAGCCTGAAGTTCAGGGAAAAAGTTTCTGCATATTTTGCCTCTTAATGGGGAATTTAAAACAGAAGTAAGTCTGCATGTGGCCAAAAATCTAATTTCCCTAATTGAAAAGTGGTGGGATTGGTGAAATTTACAACTACTTTCAACAGCTCCCAATAATTCCAGTTGAGTTATTTATCCTCATTGTTTTTACACAGCTATCTGATAGCTATAATTATAATCAAATGTTTATTATGCAAAAAATGATCTTAAGAAAAAAAGTTGAACAGCCTATTGATTATATAGTAGAAGAAAATGTGTGAGAACTCCGTAATCCACTACCCTCTGCCAATGGCTTTATGTCTTTTTTTCACCAAAAAACTAAATGAGGGAAAAAGTCTTTTCCTTTATATTTACTATTTAGCCCCTTGAAAGGGTATGTATATGGTGAAGTGAGGATACCAAGTGCTGAATTTATGCTGAAGTTCTGTAATTACTGAAATTATATTCTAGAAAGTAGGGGGTCTCCCTCCAGTCTGGTAAGAAACAAAACAGCTTGAATTATTTTGATGTTCTCTTTGCCATACTCGGGCATAAACAAATAAAACCCTGGCTACTGTAATTGTTAGAGGTAATCTATCTAATAGCTAAGAGGTCATGTTTTGGATTTAGCAGAACTGGTTTGAATCCAGTCTCTTTTGTGATTTGCCACCTGTGTGGACTTGGGCAAGATGCCTAACTCTCTCTCAGCCAAGGTTTCCTGAGCTTCAGAAGGGGGTGACGGTCACACAGTTGTAAGGATTAGCTGACAGAGAAGTGCTTAGCACCACCCGTGTAGAGTTCTATAAATGCTCAGTGAGTGGTAGCTATAATAAGGGTCATTGTGCCGTCCGTATAAATGCCATTCTAAAGAAATGCCCTAGATTTAGTCCAGATATAGCCTCTGTTTTTAAATATTAGAATCTTAAAAATATTAGAATAGTTGGGATGGCCTTAATAAATCATTTAATTTCCCTCTCTTTTAGTTAGGCTCTTATCAATATACCCTGTATAGGTAGGAATTTTGTGGTATTAAATGATGTGAAAGATAGTCCGGTTTTTAAAATTTCTATCTATCCAGTGCACCAGAGCCCCAGTCAATCTGATTCTAGCTTTTCTACACTCATCTTAATTCTGGGCTCACTCTAGGTAACTTATCATTTGCTGCCCCCCACCCTCTTTCCCTTCCCTACCTCCCCCAAATGTACTTTTACTTTCTTATCCCAGATTAGTGCCTGAAAGTGTGCCAACTTCCCAGTTCGAGAATGTTGTCCTCATCTCTCTCCACAGACTTTATATCAGAATAAGCCTGTTCCTGGGTGGATTTTTCTTTTACTGCTCGTCTCTGCTGAATGTGTTCCTTATTTTTACCACCTCTTTACAGATCCCTTGTTTTATGTGTACCTCTCTGCTAGGAGAGTTAGCCTTAGTTTGGGGATATTTCTGGTCAGATACTGAGCTTTTCTACTCAGAGGGGGGGCATCTTTTTCCCCAAGAGCATGCCATCTAGTCACAGAAACCTCTTGAAAGTCATGAGAGCCAGTCCATAGACGGAGTGTAAACTGCAGTGAGTTTGGTAGAGGGACAGCGATTTGTGACATTTCTCCTTGGTCAGAGTTTTTCCTTTGGTCATATGTACCTCAGATGTGATAGTAACATTTTGGCAGGCGGTTTTATACCTGAAAAGATTCAAATCCTTTACTGTTAACATAGAGCTAGACTTTAAAGGGTAAGAGGAACAAAAGAGAGCCAAAGCCAGGAGACTCCGAAATACAGGATGCTTGAACCTGCAGAGCTGAGGGCCCCACCTGTGCTCTCACTGCTACCTCCTTTCTTCCTGGGTTCTCTTTTCACGCTGGCTCTTTTCCTTTCTGTGCGGAATCCCCTACTTACCCTTTCCTTTCTTAGGTTGGTGGAGGGTGGAAAGCAGCAGTCAGAACTTATTTGAGAGTGAGAGAGAGAGAGAGAGAGAGAGAGGGAGGGAGAGCACGCGTGAGATGGGGGAGGGGCAGAGGGAGAAGCAGGCTTCCCGCTGAGCTGGGAGCCCGATCTGATTGGGGCTCCATCCCAGGACTCCGGGATCAGGACCTGAGCTGAAGGCAGACCCTTAACCCCCAGGCGCCCCGCATCTCAAATAAAAACAAAAATATGTTTGCAGAATGTTACTTGGTTATAGAGGCCACAGTCTCAACATTTTTCTCAACCTTTATAGGTTCCAGACAAGTAGTTGGCTGCCTGTTCAGGCAGATCTCCACAGCATGCTTCCTGAAGTTTCTTGCCAAGCCAGGTAGTTAAGAGATGGTTTGACCACTCCCCTGCCTCTGGCTGATTTTTGAACCTGTTCTGGGAAGATTTGGTGCGGGGAGGCCGAACATAATGAGCCCAGCAACACTGGGATAGAATCCCCGGGCTAGGTCCTGACAGGAAGGGGAACGGTACTGGCTGGATTTATAGAAATTCCTGGTTATGACTGTGAAGTCGCCTGTGAAGATGACAGCAAGGTTTCCTCTGTTACAGGACAAGCCCAGCAATGTGGAGAAGCCTGGGGCTTGCCCTGGCTCTCTGTCTTCTCCCATGGGGAGGAGCAGAGAGCCAGGAACAAAGCTCCTTCTGTAAGCAGCCTCCAGCCTGGAGCATAGGAGATCAAAATCCAATGCTGAACTCAAGTGGTTCGGTAACAGTGGTGTCCCTTCTTCAAGCCAGCTGATACCTGTGCATTCTGCAGGCATCCAGGTGAGAGCCGTTCTGTGCTCTAGGACTTCCCAAGGGGAAAGCTATCGAACACATACATACGTACATAAAAGAAACATAGAAATGGAAAAGATGTGTTTATTAAATCACATCTTTAGAAAAACTATACGTTTGCATAAAACAAGTTAGAAGAAAGTATACTAGGAGGATATATACCAAAATATATATAGTGGTTTTCCTGGGAATTATAGAAAAATTTTCTTCATTTTGTAGACCTATATTTTATAATGTCCTACTAAATATGTATTACTTGTGTAATGAAATGTTCTAAAATGTAATCCTGCAAATGGGTTAGTTATTTTGATAGAAAAAGCAAATGCGAGTGCTTTGCTGGAGTAGAATCAATGCTAGACTTGCCATCAAATGTCTTGTGTCATTTCACAAACATATCTATGTATATGTATATATAAATTATATGTATAACAAACATATTTGTTAGGTTCTTCAGTAAGTATTTATTGGGTGGAATTCTCTGTCAGATGGATTAAAAACCATACACTTTGTAGGATTAATTTGAGGACCAAATGAGCTATTGCTTGTGCAGTCAGCATAAGGTTTTAACTGAGCACAAGTGCTCGGTAAATACTGACAAAACGTAACTTTTAGTTTTTTACAACAATATAAAGAAGAGATATAAGTAAAAAATAGTAAAAGAGTTTCATGTAAAAAAATAACGAGGAGAGAGAATTCACTAATACATTAAATGAGATTATTCCTTTTTTGTATTTTTCCTAAATATTTTAGATTGGAAGACCTGCGAGTAAAACTGGAGAAAGAAGGATATTTGAACATCTCTTATGTTGTTGTTAATCATCAAGGACTTTCTTCTCAATTAAAATATATGCATCTTAAAAATAAGGTTTCAGAGTATATTCCTGTTTATCAACAAGAAGAAAACCAAACAGATGTCTGGATGCTGTTAAATGGGAAAAAGGATGACTTCCTCATATATGACAGGTGTGTATACACACACACACACACACACACACACACACACCCCAAATTAAAATATAACCTGCTTTGCATTTAATTTAATAGTAAGTGATTTAAAATAAGACATCTTCTTTTGTTTTGTTACCAGATACTCAGTGAGCACATTAAAATGTTTGGTTTTAATGTTTTTGAAATGACTTTCTTTTGTGCAAAAGAATTCACCATTCTAGTAGGGAAATACCGAAAATTGACTATACTTATCCACCCCGTAGATTGGCATTCCAAGAAAGGAGCAATTCGTATATCATGTACAATTCTAACCTAAGAATTTTTCAGATGAATATCTATACTTTGCAGACCACTTGCTTATCTCTAATCTGATTAATAGTTTAAAAGCGACATACCTGAATTTCTGAACTATAAAGTGTGTTAATCTTTTAGGTTTAATCTGCATAAATCTGCTTTTGATCCCTTGGGTGAATAAAACATTTGTATTTTGAGGGAACCTCAATGCGTATGTTATTTGATATGACCAACATGACTAGTTGATTCTGTTTTCTTTGGACTCTCCAGAAATGGTGAGCCAGACTCTGTTTAGGCCTAAGCTCTATTTCATCTTACTCTAAATATTTTTAATATTACATGTTCTTTTTGGACTGCGAACTTCTAATTTAAATAGTTGCAAAGTGTAGCTTTTTGATATTCACATAATATTATATATCCTGGGTAAAATGTGGCAAGAAGGACATTTCAACCCCACCATTTCTGGGAACACCAAGTATTGTAATTCCATTTCTTTCCTTATGCTGACATTTTTGTTGCATCAGATATATTTTTTAAATAAATGGGTTACTGGCCAAGACATGAGGATCTTTTTTGTTATGCTGTGATTTTTGTGTTGTGTGGAATTTGTGCTGCCATAGTGGTTATGAAAACCCCATGTGATTTGCCCAGCCCAATTTATGATAAGTCAGTGGTTTGGGCATTGGTAGAATTTATGTCTCTTACCAAATTGTATTTGACCAAGTCACAGTGACTAAACTATGTAGTTTTGATATTATTAATAGTGGCATATCTGTAACATTTTGAAATGCTAGTGTTAGATTCACTGTAGTCTTGCTGTGACCTAAGCTGGTATTCAGTGCCAGGGAGCTCATCTGAGACCCCACTCAAGGAAATTTACTGAAGTTGTGAATGGATGGGTCTTTGTTACAAGACCATTAAACCAACAGTACCTATCCCAAACTGCTTATGTACGGTCACCATACAGAAAACATTGTAATGATACTGTGTTTGTCCTTTTCTTTTTAGATGTGGCCGTCTTGTATACCATCTTGGTTTGCCTTACTCCTTTCTAACTTTCCCATATGTAGAAGAAGCCATTAAATTTACTTACTGTAAAGAGAAATGTGGACACTGCTCTCTCATGGTATTTCATTTTTCTTAATTATTTTTACTGGGAGAAAAGAGAAAATCTTTTAAGAGCTATCTAAATAAGTTAGTGTCGTTTCAAGACCAATTAGTTAATCAATGTTTCTGTTGGTTATACTAAAAATAAACTACAATGGTAATTTTTATAATTACACATTCTTTCTATTATGTAACATATACTGTAAGACATCTTTTCAAGATCCGTATTGCTGCTTTTATCTAGAAGGAGTTTTGAAAACAAGAATCGGCATAGATCACATATTTCAAATACCACCAAATGATACTGCATGTGTTCCAAGTGCTCAAAGAATTCAGCTAACATAAAATATCATTATTGTAATATCCTGAATATGTTCACACAGGAGCATACTGATAGCAAAGCTTATTCATGGGCATTACCTGAAATGGAATTGGGGCCCAGATAGCTAATTCATTTATCAAAGATGTAAGACTGTCAGCTTTTCCATGAAGCCCTTACACTGCCTGCCCGTTCTGTAGCCAGAATCACCATGTTTATTTCACAATGGAATAGATTTTCTACTCGTTACTGATACTTCTCTCCTAACAACTGTGAGAATATTTCTTCCTTGTCATGAGAATTGATTTTAATTTATATTAACTAGAACCTCCCGCATGTTGAAAAGGAAAATAATTCCAAACAATTTTCCTTAATAGGGCAAATTGGCAAAATTTGAACTCAGGTTTAAAAATAATTCTTTTTTTAAATTTAAATAATTAAATTTATTTATTTAACAGAGAGAGAGATCACAAGTAGGCAGAGCGGCAGGCAGAAGGAGAGGGAGAAGCAAGCTCCCCGCTGAGCAGAGAGCCTGACGCGGGGCTCGATCCCAGGACCCTGGGATCATGACCTGAGCCAAAGGCAGACGCCTAACTGACTGAGCCACCCAGGCGCCCCTAAAAATAATTCTGAATTTTATTTGTGAGCTATACATCCTTCAGATTTTTCCAGGTGTAAAGAAAGCCATCTCAATTTTTAATAAATTATTTAATTAACTAATTTAGTTGTTATGAAGCACAACAGGTTAATTACTCTAGTTATATAATTTTTCACATTTTAATCTTCATTATAATCCTATGAAGCTTATTCTGCTTTTAAAGAGGGGGAGACTGAGATAATGCAAATAAAGTATTAACTCAATGTCTAACTTCTAAGTGCTTAAATGCTAGCTATATTGATTCCTCATTCTGGGATTATTTTAGTATTTTGCATTTTTGCAAGTGCCTAATAGTTATAAATATACCCAGTTATATTGAAACAAAGGCAGAAACAGTTCCCATAACATGCTTAAAATTTATGAGCCACCTGTAAATAGGAATAATATATATATCTGATATGCCAAAGCAAATTGGAGTTTTCCTATTTCATTGTATCCTAGATGTCATCAATTAAATTACACATTATTTTATGTACTACTTAAAAAAAATGCTGTCAGTTAAGGTAGGACACAGTGTTACAACACCAACAGTAGGATGCATTCTGATTTTAAAGACATTAAAGTGTGAAAAAAATACATTGTAGGATCAATAAAATATAGTAATTGGCTTTTTGAAATTAGACCACTACTACCAATCTTTGAACATTTAGAACATTATGTAGTATATTTTAAACATTATCAAACTGTTACTAAGTTTATCAAATTGTTTATAGTATTAAATTCTCAAAAGTGAAGGAAATAATCACCAAAACTAAAAGGCAACCTATGGAATGGGAGAAGATATTTGCAAATGACATATCTGATAAAGGGTTAGTATCCAAAATATATAAAGAACTTCTAAAACTCAACACCAAATAATCCAAATAAAAAATGGGCAGAACACATGAATAGACATTTTTCCAAAGAAGACATATAGATGGCAAACAGACACATGAAGAGATGCTCAACATCATTGATCATCAGGGAAATACACATCACAACTACCACGAGGTACCACTTCATACCTGTCAGAATGGCTAAGATCAATAACACAAGAAACAACAGGTTTGGGGGAGGATATGGAGAAAGGGGAACCCTCTTACATTGTTGGTGAGAACACAAACTGGTGCAGCCACTCTGGAAAACAGTATGGAGTTTCCTCAAAAAGTTAAAAATAGAACTACCCTATGATCCAGGAATTGCAGTAGTGGGTGTTTACCCAAAGAATATGAAAATACTGATTCAAGAGGATACATGCACCCCAGTTTATAGCAGCATTATCTACAATAACCAAATTATGGAAACGGCCCAAGTGTCTGTTGATTGATGAATGGATAGGAAGATGTGGTGTGTGTGTGTGTGTGTGTGTGTGTGTGTATAATGGAATATTACTCAGACATAAAAAAGAATGAAATCTTGCCATTTGCAATGATGTGGATGGAGCTAGGGAGTATTATGCTAAGTGAAATAAGTCAGTCAGAGAAAGACAAATACCATATGATTTTACTTATATGTGAAATTTAAGAAACAAAGCAAATGAACATGGGGAAAAAAAAAGATAGGCAAACCAAGAAACAGATCCTTAATTTTAGAAACAGACTGGGGGTTGCTGGAGTGGAGGTGGGGAGGGGATGGGATGGTTTAAACAAGTGATGGGCTTTAAGGAGGGCACTTGTGATGAGCACTGGGTGTTATATGTAAGTGATGAATCACTAACTTCTATACCTGAAACTAATATTTTACTGAATGTTAACTAGCTGGAATTTAAGTAAAAACTTAGGGAAAAAAAGAAATAAGATAAAATGAAAAACAAAGCAAAAAAAAAAAGAAATGGGGGGGCAAACCAAGAATCAGAAACAGACTTTTTTTTTTTTTTAATTTTATTATGTTATGTTAGTCACCATACAATACATCATTGGTTTTTGATGTGGTGATCCACGATTCATTGTTTTCGTATAACACCCAGTGCTCCATGCAGTACGTGCCCTCCTTAATACCCATCACCAGGCTAACCCATCCCACCACACCCCTCCCCTCTAAAACCCTATTTGTTTCTCAGAGTCCATAGTCTCTCATGGTTCATCTCTCCCTCCCGATTTCCCTCCCTTCATTTTTCCCTTCCTTCTCCTAATGTCCTCCATGCTATTCCTTATGTTCCACAAATAAGTGAAACCATATGATAATTGACTTTCTCTGCTTGACTTATTTCACTTAGCATAATCTCCTCCAGTCCCATCCATGTTGATGTAAAAGTTGGGTATTCATCCTTTCTGATGGCTGAGTGATGGAATCATTGTATGTATGGACCACATCTTCTTGATCCATTCATCTGTTGAAGGGCATCTCGGCTCTTTCCACAGTTT
>NC_138375.1:30947349-31018786 GCF_054177405.1 Leptonychotes weddellii | reverse complement strand
ATTGCCACCAACAGTGTAAGAGGGTTCCCCTTTCTCCATAACCTCTCCAACATTTGTTGCAGAAACAGACTCTTAACTACAGAGAACAAACCGATGGTTACCAGAGGGGAGGGAGGTGGGGGTGGTGGGGGAAATAGGTGATGGGGATGAAGGAATTCATTTGTCGTGATGAGCACCAGGTGTTGTATGGAAGTGTTGAATCACTATATTGTACACCTGAACCTAATACTACACTGTGTTAACTAAGTGGAATTTGAATACAAACTTTAAAAATTGCATTGAATTCTCAAAAGTAATTTAGAAATAACCAAAACATGTACCATTGAATAGTTGTGTGCAAAAATCCAGTGGAATTTTTAACTTTTCAAAACAATGAACCATAACACTTAGAAGATCAGTTTGAGAGACCAAAGACTCACTAACTTTACTTACAAATCACTTTAGGTAGAAGTTTCGTATGACACTGCTATATCTGTAAGCTTTGAGCCTATGATTTATGGGCACACTAAACAATAAAAAAGACTTGCAGCAAATTAACTAGATTGATGCAGAATGGAACCTCTTGCTCAGCGGAAGATGGGCAGGAATGTGCTCCTTGCCCCCCACAGCTCGACAGGAGGGACACAGTAACAAAACTAGTGAAGTTCAAAACATTTCCTGACATAAGCTGAGGCATGAAAAATGACTCATCTCGAGCAGTTTATTGGCATTTTTGAATTATCAGAGAGAAATTAGTTTGCTTCAGAATATAACATTAAATTAGAATAGAATGGTGGATTGACACAGGTGTGAAAGGTTCCATGTAGTTCAGCTGCTTCTAAGATTTGATATTTGTTTGACTTTACTGCGATCAATGTAAGTTCTTTTAACCAGTTTATTTAGCTTTGCTTCTGCAGATGTAAGCGGTTTGCTTTCTTTTTAAGCCTTATGTATCTCTTAAATTCTTCTTCAGAATTCTTAAAAATTTAGGAAATGCTCTTGATTAGGAAAATTTGAATTCTGCTGTTGATTTAACCAGTATAGAAGCTTAGGTGAACTGTTGAATTTTAATCATCTTATGCTCTATTTTATCTATTTGGAAAACATTAATGTTAATTTCCTTGTAAGATGCTTGAGGATTCTTTGATTAAATGCAAACTTTGCACAAGAAGCAGTTTATAATTAGGTATGATGGGAACCAAATTTTAATAGAAAGTCTAGGTCTCGAAACTGATATCAATTTTATCTCATTAATATGACCCTAGAAAAACAAAGCCAGTTCAATCCTAATTAACTGGTTTGCATTTTACATATTTTAGCTCTACAAATCACTTTTTGTGCACTGCTGCTAAACCTATACATTTGTTGATAAATGGTTATAAATTCGTTCTAGACCCTGGAAGCTGCAGACCACTGTAAAATGGTATCTTCGGCTACTGTGGGAAACACAACTGAGGCTCCCCAGCCACATCACCACCACCACCACCATGGTCATCATCTCAAGCATGAGCATCAGCATCATGGGATTGATGGGGTTTCAGAGAATCAGCAACCAGAAGCCCCAGATGCGGCTGAGCATCCCACTCCTTGAGGCCTCCATCACCACCATAAGCACAAGAACCACCAAAGACAGGGCCACCCAGAGACCTGAGATCTGCCAGCAGGAAGTGAAAGTTTACAACTTTCTGTTCCACAGAGGAGGCTCTGATGAAAGGGATGTATAAATCAATTACTCTGCAAATTGCCTAAAGATTCAGGGTTGGCCCCTAACAGCTGTTGCTGACACTGACGACATCTGATATTTGAAAAAACAGGGTCTGCAATCACCTGACAATGTAAAGAAACCCTCCCCTCTTTATGCAGCTGACAGGGACTTTGGGCAGAGGAGAACGTCATTGAATCTTGACAGTGACGTTTGCCTCCGGCTGCCTGACAAGCAAGTCAGCAGCTTCAGCCCACAGAAGCCAGCGCCAGTTGAAGCTGAAAACATAAGGCCAAAATGTGAAAATGACCTCCATACTAAATACTTAAATAAGACACACTCCCCAAGTCAGTCTAGACAATTTCATTTCCAGCATTTTATAAGCCACCTAATTAATAATGACCCAAAAATAAGAATTGGATTTGTACAAACATGGAGAAATCTATCATACTGGCTTCCAAGTTTTAAAATTTAAGGCCAAGAAATTTTGACCCAAACCAGATTTTCATTATTTTATTACAAAGGTGATTGCAGAATTTGGTTATGTTTTTCTTTTTCTTTTTCCAGCATTCTGCTTGCTTTAATGAGAACAGAGACGTAAACTATGACCTAGGGGTTTCTGTTGGATAGTTAGCAATTTAGAATGGAGAAAGAACAACAAAGACATGTTTTCCATTTTTTTCTTTACTTATTTCTCAAAAAAATATTATCTTTGTCTTTTTAATCTTATGTTTTTAACTGACTAAACCTTTAAAGAACTCAGTGAATTCTGTCTTTAAAGTTCCAGAAATACTGACACATGAATATTTTGCTAGGACTACCTTTTAAATATCCATTTATGCTTTGTATATCTAAGAGTCATATCTTGATTTTTACTATCACATATGAATGAAGCCCTTATATCTTATTTTCTTTATCTAGCATTGTATCACACTCTTAAATTTGAGATAATCTGTCTGGAAAGTCGTAACGGAAAAGATAAAAGAATGTTGTCTATCTCTTGATTGCTTAGAAAGTATTTCCATAGTCAATGATGGTTCAGTAGGTAAACTAAGTCCTATAAGCCTGAACTCCTTTATGGTTAATACTATTAAGCAAGAATGTAGTACACGATTGGACAAATGTGGATTTGTTTAAATAAACTCAATTTAAAAAGTTTAAAGCTTTCTCTTTTTCATTGTTATTGTTTAGGCAGTATATTAATGACAGAAGCAAATTTTCAACTTCTTTTAAAGAAATTAAGTAGCAACTAATGAATTTACTGTCCTACTCAAAACCGTCTACGCTTAAGGTAAGAGCTTTTGCCAGTAGGGTTAAGTGGAGGATCTTTGCCAAGGGAGAGGCGTTGCTCTAAATCGTGAATGGTACTACGAAGAAATGCAATCTCCTTGTTTTTTTCTTCTTGCAGATGTTGAAGCTTCTAAATAAAGCAGAAAGAAATTTGTTACTGCAATTCAGAAATAGTAAGATTAAATACAAGAAACAACAAAACAGCAAAAACTGCATTTCTGGTTTAAGTAGATATTTTAAAAGACAGCTTATTTTGAAAGGTTTATAATTTTATTTTTAGAAGCTTATGGGGTAAAACTGGAATAAGGATACCAAAATACGTATTAGTACCATTTATTCTAGTTCATTCCCTTCTCCCTATATAGCTTGAAGTTATAAACCATAAAAGAGGAGTTGAACAAAAAGAAATCTATTATCTGAGTGCCTAAATAACTTCAGAATAGTAGGTCAGCCCTAGTTCAGAATATATTACAGAATTCCTTAGATGGCCCAAAGAGTCAAAGACTTCTCTGATGTTTTAATTTACTGCTAAGATTTATTACTTTAAATTGAAGGTGACTTTTAAAGTTTTATTTATTTTACAGAGAGAGAGAATGAGCGTGCACGCAGTGGGGAGGGGTAGAGAGAGGGAGAGAGAATCTCTCAAGCAGACTCCATGCTGAGCACATGGCCCAATGCAGGGCTCGATCTCATGTCCCTGAGATCATGACCTGAGCTGAAACCAATAGTCTGGTGCTTAACTGAGCCACCCAGTCACCCCAAACTGAAAATGACTTTTAAAGATTATTCAAAAGATCTTTCTGATTGTGTGGTATATTTTAAGAAAAACTGTTAAGTATATTGTTAGTAAACACTAGACAGCTTTTGTAGAAACACACTAAGAAACTTTATTTTCTTAAGCAATAGCTATGGAAGAAAATCTCACATACCCTTCTGTAGATACTCTGTGGCAAAACAGTAGAATCTGGATATGATTTTGGTTTAGTTTGAACTCTTGCTAGTTTGGCATCAAACTGAATCAAGTTTAAAAAGAAAGTTATTGAGAACATTCTAGCTGAACAACTAAAAACAATTATTTCTATAAATATAAGCATAATCTATTATATTTTTAAACATATAATCTGTAATTTAAGTATATTCTCTGTCTAACACAAGATAGAGAAGTCTTTCTATAAGAAACAATGTTTTAAGAAAGAGCAAAGAACACCCAAACAGGATTAACCTTGCTGCATGTTAAAATTACCTGGAGAGATTTTTAAAAGTACCAAATGCCTGGGCAGTACCTTAGAGATTCTGGGATAGAGTCAGCACAAAATTTTTGTTACGATATTAGGTAGAGAATCTAGATAACCAGGGTTGGGAATCTAGTTAACTTAAAGATGGATAAAAATATTTTCATGTTACCATGGATGTCCTTTTGTAAAGAAAACATAGTGTAGTCAACAGTCATGGGGTAAAAACTCATATACCCTGCTGTAAACTCTTTGAGGCCGAGTAGTAGAATTTGGATATAATTTTGTTGATTTAGTTTGAAACTCTTACTGGTTTGACATTAAACTGAATCAGGTTTAAAAATTCTCACAGAGAGACAGAGAGAACACAAACAAGGGCACTGGCAGGCAGAGGGAGAAGCAGGTTCCCCACTGAGCAGCGAGCCCAATGCGGGACTCGATCCCAGGACCCTGGGATCATGACCTAAGCCGAAGGCAGACGCTTAACTGACTCAACTGCCCAGGTGTTCCACAAAGTCTTTCATTATAATTTTTCCCTTTAGGTTGAGGTCGATGTAGCCTCTTGGTGGTCTAAAAACAAACTCAGTGAGATTGTGTTCTGGCTTAAGGAGGTAAATGGATAGTTACAATGAAGAGGAATAACAAAAATTTCTGTATATCAGTGTAAACAACAGACTTGGGCTAGACCAGTGACAGGGCCAAATGGCAAACAAAATGCACATTTTCAATAAAGGGATTAGAAGTTGATGGTAAGTCTTGAAACATGGCCTACGGGATCTCAGTTGGCTCCCCAGCCCTTCCCGTCTGTGTGTCGTGGGCACATTGACCCGAGAAAGTAGCAGCAGCCAAATGCCTCTCAAGTCAGCATCAGCCCCCTTTGCTCAAAGCTTATATGGATTTCAGCATTGGACCTCACCAAGCACCCCAGAGATACCAAACTTTCATGAACATGAATAGTAAGCTAACTAAGCTGGTGAATTCTGGCAACACAAGGTAAAGTGGGAGTCAGGCTGGGGAAAAGCAATGGAAGAAAGATGGAAGTGGAGATGGGTAGAATCTAGATAAAAATTTTAAAAGAACAAATATACTGTCAAACATCCATGTCTTTGAGATTCTGACATCTAGTTAAACAAACTCCTGAAAGGGCTTTAGAGCTTAGAACTGGAACTGTAGCCTTTGAGATGCCCTATTTGAAGTCCCTTTAACATTAAAAAAAAAATCTGGTTGTCTGCCCATACGGTAAGCATTTTCCACACATTTATTAGGGAGCAACTTGTCTCTTTTTAATAAAGCCAAAGGAGTTTCTAATTGGTTAAGCAGAGTTGCACAGTTTCTGCTGAGGAGAGAAAAATGTTAAGGATTAGAAACATTCTCTCCACTGCTGGGATGGTAGACCTAATGAAGCTTGCATAGACTCAGCTACAGGTCTCCAGTCTCAGAGGAAACAGTACCCGCTGTGGAAACCAGGACCTTTTGAATGACTGAAGAGTCCCACCTTCAGGCCAAGTGCTGAAAGGCAGGGTAGTTAGTTGTATCAGATGTTTGAGAACTACATGTGATGGAGAGTGAGCCTGTGTGTGTGTGTGTGTGTGTGTCAGGGTTTTAACTACTGAAATTTATCTCACTGTGATGAAAAAAAACAACAAAGTCGAGTCTAGACTAAGGGATGCATCTTCAAATTTAGCAGACTCTTACACACTTACCTCTAACTGTAATTTGATTATTTCACTTTGTTTTTCCTTTTCTTGAGTTCTTAACTTTGCATTTAACTCTGAAATTTCCACCTCCTTTTTCTCTATTAGTTCTTTATGCTTTTCTTCATTTGACTCAACTGAACAAAAGTAAATAAAATTAATTCATCTTAATGTTTCAAAAATCTTATAAACTTGTATATCTTTAGCATTTTAAACAATCCACAAGAAAGTAAATTTTATTAATAAAAATATTTTAGAAACCATTTATATGCAGGGTAGCTTTTATATATTTTTGACAAGCCCTTACAAAATTCTTGAAACACAAAAATTACCCGTGAAGTGCTTTTGAACAAATAAACTGATTTGTATTCTTAAACATCAATTTTATATTATATATACATATATATGTAATAGAGAGAGAATAAATAGGAGACTTAGTAGTTAAAGAGGGACACAAAGCTTGGGTTCCTAGGTACAGAGGACTCCAAATTACTGGATGATTTTAGAGCTACATCAAACCCCTGCTAAACTCTATTCCACATGACTGGGCATCTGTCATATTCACACCACATCTCTAGGCTTCGTCAAATTTCCTCTTTTCTCAACTTTCTTATTCCTATTAATGACACCATGTCATTCAGGATGGGAGCCTCAAGGGAATTTCCAACTTTAGGGAGAAAAGAGTCAATTCATCCACAAGCCCCGCCAATAAGGGCTCTCCATCCAAGACCAATTCACTACTTACTTAGTTTCAAGCTCACTTGGACTCTGTGTCCAGGCTCTCAATCACAAGTCCCTACATCCTATACACTGTTGCCCGGTTAGTCTTCCTAAAGCATACCTCTAAGTATGGCCATCACCTTCTCAGAAACCTTTAATCACTTCCCATTTTTTATCCTACAATTCAAGGGGTCAAAGAATCCAGCTCTAGCCACAGTTTTTGGCCTTCCTCTTGCTAACCTTCCCATATGGCACAAAGAAAAGGTAGGAGATGGACTATTATTCCCTAAAATGTGCTATGTCTCCCCCTCTATTTGTCTTGGCTTTTATTTTCTCTCTGCTGAGAGACTCTTTTTCCCATCTTCCCCAATGAATCTGAGCCATATTCATTCTTTGGGATCAGGGCCTCATACTTAACAGTGTTGAAGGACAGAATTAGTAATTTTGATAAAGTTCAATTTAGAATTTTTTTCCTTTATTGTTTGTGCTTTTTAATTCTTTCCAAGAAGTTGTGGCTAACTCAAGTTCACAAAGATTATCTTCTATGCTTTCTTTTTTTTTTTTTAAAAAGATTTTATTTATTTATTTGAGAGCGAGAGCAAGAGAGAGAGAATGAGAGAGAGAACATGAGAGGGGGTAGGGTCAGAGGGAGAAGCAGACTCCCTGCCGAGCAGGGAGCCCGATGCGGGACTCGATCCCGGGACCCCAGGATCATGACCTGAGCCGAAGGCAGTTGCTTAACCAACTGAGTCACCCAGGCGCCCTCTTCTATGCTTTCTTATAGCAGTTTGTAGATGTAGGTTTATATTCTGACTTACATTTCCAGTAAATTTTTGCATATATTGTACATAAGTATGAGCCCATACTAAGAAAAGTTTCTATTACTTTCATGAAACCAGTTAACTCTCAACATAAGTTCATGAGACCTGCTTTAGTGAGGGAAGAAAATCTCATTACTGAAATAATATTCCATATGCAGACCATATAAATATCAAAGCTATTAATTATACATTTCACTGTAATCTTATAAGGACATTACCTGTTTCATATTAAGTAATGGTAATTACAAAAACCATAAATCCAGTTTAGAAATGTCATAATTTATTTCACATAAATATATAGAAAGGTACAAAACTTTAAAATGCATCAAGGCAATGTTCATTCAAGAAAACTGGCAATTACTGAAAAAAGTTTATACATGCATTTAAATTATTTTATGATGTCTTAGAATTTATTAAGTTAAAAATAAAAAACTTACTTTTTTCCTGCATATCCTGATGAAGTTTCCTTATTTCTATCTTATGTCCCTCCTCTTTGATTTTCATTTCACTCATAAGTTTGGCAATATTATTCTTATATTCCTAAAGATTAAAATATATATTCATTCCTCAATTACATATGTGACACACACAACCTTCCATTAATTAGAAAGGTGAAGTTCTCCAAGTTTATGTTAATTTTTAATAGTAATCATATCTAGAGGGGAAAGATATTGCTTATCACTTGAATAATCAGCTTTGAGAAGGATCAGTTTCTGGTCCAAGGAGAGAGAGACCATCTAGAGAAAACATCTTCTTATCTTTGCTTCCTGAATACTCATCAGCAGTGTTTAACATATCATAGATGCTCAAAATATTTTGTTAATTGTTAACGAATAAATGCCATGATAGCATTAAAATATGTCTATTAAAGCCAAAGCTATACTTTAGAGCCAATAGTAAGTTCTGTTCGATAACTGGCAAGCTTAATGTAACATAGGATGAATCCTTTGAATGTGGCCTGAAGTTCTATTTCTGAAAATTATATATACATCCCTAATTCCCAGAAGGAGGTTAAGTACTACCCATGGTAAGGGTTAGCTTTATAAGAAGGAGGCTAGAGAAAGATGAATTTGGGAGTTGAGAAGTTCTCACCAGGTGCCTGTGATTGGTTTCTTAGGTTGCTGAAGCATAGAAGTGATTATTGTGCTAATGTGTTGGCAGAGAAAGCCCCTAAAGATAAAATTTACAATTTTTCCAGAGAGATGTTTCTACATAAAGAAACCACTCACAGGCCTAAGATGTAGGCAGGAAAAAGGAAAGCAGCAAGAATAAAAGTAAAAGAGGATACTAAGAAAGGTACATTAATGAAGGCAAGAGGTTCAAGAAAAGCTTCTAAACTAAACATCATAAAAGCGGGGACTTGGTTTTTACTTACCATTGTATCCTCAACTCCCAGTGTATATCTCTGGATATATTTGTTGAATGAAGAAGAGTGCCAACACGAATTATTTAAGTCAAAAGTTCCTAGCCTAGGCCCAGTAAATGGGCTTTTGAAGATCCATTAACTTTTTGGAATTGTATGAAAATTAGACATATATATATATATATATATATATATATATATATATATATACATGTGTACTATTGAGCATTTTGCTCAGAAAGTGTTCACAGCTTTCAACAGATATTCAGTGGTATTGAAGAGGTTAGGTGTCCATAATTAAACATGGAGGTACATGTGCCGAGATTATATAAGTTCAAGGGGAGATAGTGTGGATACCTACTTGTGCTACTCAACCCGCCTGGCAACTTGTAGGAATGGCCAAACTATCTAACCTTTGGCTGTGATTAAAGCTTGGCAGGTGAATATAAAGGTGAATCTCATAATTGTCACTTTTCACATGCATGCATCTAGATTTCTAGATGGGCAACTACAGAGTGGCTTTCCTAAACTACTCCTGACTCAACTAAGCATTTGCTGCTCTGAGAAACCACAAGAGACAAGTCTATGTACGTTTTCATTCCCCATTGATTTTGCCGCGTGAAGATGCCATCACTGAAGTGGAAAGCGTCCATTAATTTGGAAAGACAGGATTTTCACTCCAGCCTCTAGGCATAAAGGTTATTTTAATATGTGGGCTTGGGCCTGGCTGTACCACACTAGGTTCTTCTCCCCAACTTTAGCCTGTGTCAGCTCTGAGGAGTCCAATTCTTTTCTCTTTCTAAGGGGACCAAGTCCCAACAAATTATTCTTGGTTGCCTTCTTTTCATTTGCCTTCTGGGAACTTTAAATTGTGAGGGAAAACCCCCATGTTGTGTTTTGTTTTTATAAAATTTAAGGATCCTCTGTATACACGTTACAAAACCTCTTCCAGTCTTACAGATAAGGCCATTGAGTACCTCCTGAGTGTTTTCCTAGAGAGTGGTTCTCCATATGTTTTGGATGTGCCTGGACATTTTGTACTAGAGACTTCTCATTGGATTGAGATCATCTTTAGTTTGCTTTGAACAGCTGCTAATTAAGAACTTCTGAATCTTGGATGATGGTATTTTCTCTTTAATCTCCACCACTTTGAAAACTCCTAAAGTATCCTAGGCAAAGCAATATTCTATGGTTTGACATTTTAGAAGAGAAAGAAGGCAAACATTTCTCCCCCTTCTCTCTCTGCCCCAATTATACCCTAACTTATATATATATATATGTATAGTTGAGCTTTAGAGGCAAATACGGAAAGAATGGGAAAGAAGAAAAGGGATAAAGGAAAGGAAAAATAAAGGGTGGGATATATTCCAGAGATATTTAAATTATCTCAAGTGTGGGACCAGATTGAATTTGGAAATGATCCTTCAAGTTGAAGTTCTAAGTTTGATAAAGATCCAATTTGAGTTTTGGAAACCTTAGGTGTGGCAGAGTTTGACATATTGGCTCCTGGGAGATGAGAAAAAAATTATCATAATACACCTCCCAAAGGGCAGTGGGAACTGACATTTACTGAGCACTTTTTATGTTTAGGTACTGTGTTACCTGTTTTATAATTGCTGCCATATGTTGTTCCCATGGAAGAAAAGAAAAAGTAGTAGAGGGTATGGTAGCCTTTGGGAGATAAATAATTGGTAATCCACATAAAATCCTCCTTTCATTTGGATGATGCAATAAAAGTACACAGATTACTCAAGTCAGAAAGATTAATGATTCATTTATTTTATAATAAAAAAATTTTTAAGTGCTAATTAACAGAGTATACTCTAGGTTTGCCTGTCTGGCTCAGTCAGTGGAGTGTGTGATTCTTCATCTCAGGGTTGTGGGTTCGAGCCCCATGTTGGGTGTAGAGATTACTTAAAAATAAAGCTTTGAAAAAAATAGAGTATACTCTAGAGTAAAAATTCTATTAACATAATTTAAAATATGTAAATATGTAGCAAAATAGTTGCATTTCTTTTTGGTGGAAAGAAAACGTAAGGCAAGTGATATACTAGTGCATTATAGTCCGCAAAGAGACTAGAGTCATTCAAATTGTTATTTCTTTAAAGATTTTTATTCGTTAAAAATTCTGGCACACATATACACATACTTATTTCCTCTCCAAATTTTGGCTGTATTCATTAATGAGAACAACCCCCCTTTTCTTCTCATTTGAGAAGACAAATGGTCTACAGGCATTTGATTGAATATAAAAATATATAAACTCACCTGTTCATGAGATTTCAACTTTTCTTTCATAAGATCAGCATTTCTTTTTAGTTGTTCATTTTCACCTGTGTAAAAATCACCAGAGGGCATCCTAGTACATAGTACTTTTTAATTAATATGGGAAAATATTTAACATTTCAAGTTTCCATTCATGTATGCTTTCAATACATACATACAGCCTCTATTGCACATGAGGCTCTGTGCATAGCACTGGGAATGTTAAAGAAAATTGTAGCTCTTCAAAGAAAAGCCTGATGGTAAAACAGATGTGGAAGTAGTTACGATGTGCTATGATAATTGCTTGATAATGGCAGCATGTCTGAAAGACCATGGGAACCTGTGGAAGAAAAGCCTCAGTCGGCTTGAAGTCAGGAAAGGATTTACCGAGGAGGAGCCATTGGCAATGAGACTTAAATGATAAGGGTTACTCCATGCTGAAGGGAGGCATTTCACATACAGAAAACTGTACAGAAGCCTTCGGGTTCGAGTGAGGATAGCATGTTTGGGAAAATTACAATTCAAGTACAGTATTGTTGGAGTGTAAACCGTGAGGAGGAGGTACTAAATAGGTGGAAGCCATATCCTAATAGGAGGTGGACATATTCTATATGAATGACTTTATATTTTATTTTCTAGGTTATGGAGTCAAAGAATTTTGAACAGTGAAGTGAAATGATTAGTTACAGGTTAAAAAAATTATCTGGCAGTGTAAAGGATGAATGGGAGGGTTTTGACCCTAGAGAAATTGGTATCAGTAAAAATAGATCAAGTAAAATAACAGGAACCTAAATTAGATCAGTGGCAGTAGGACATAAAAGGAAAATAAAGATAATTATTTAGATAGTAAGATGGTAAGATTACTAGGAGACTTAGTGACTGAATGGATAGCAGAGGCAAAAAAGAAAGGGGAACCTTTGCTTTGTAGGTTGGGTAATTTGGGTAATTGAAAAATGTTCATCGGTTTGGGAAAAATTAAAGGAGGAAGATTTTAGGAGTGAAATGATGAGTGTAGGTCTTTACTATGCTAAATTTGATTGCTTGAGATATCCAAGGAATATTTCTTTTTTTTTTTTTTTAAAGATTTTATTTATTTATTCATAAGAGAGAGAGAGGCAGAGGGAGAAGCAGGCTCCCCGCTGAGCAGGGAGCCCGATGCGGGACTCGATCCCAGGACCCTGGGATCATGACCTGAGCTGAAGCAGACGCTTAACCATCTGAGCCACCCAGGTGCCTTCCAGGGAATATTTCTGGTAGGCTGAGAAACATTTAGAAGTGGCCAAAGAAGAGCATCCTGTAAGGAGACTGAGAAGTGTCCAGAGATGCAGGAAGAGTGGTGATAAGAAGAGAGAGGTTAAAGGGGTCATAATCAGTGGCAATAAACACAATAAAAAGATCAAGTGAAAGCACTTCAAATCTGAAAACTTTGGGAAATGCCCAATTATTGTAAGTTGAAGACTACGTGAAGATGAGGACTATGTGAAGATGAGGAAATGGATAGTGAGTACAGGCCATTCCTTTGAGATTTGATTGAAAAGGAAAGAGTGAGGGCAATTGGAGGGAATAAATCCAAAGTCAAGGAAACATTGTTTTCTTGTTTGTTTAAGAGATGGGAGAGATCTGAGTTGTTTAAATGCTGAAGGAATGGACAGCAGAAAGAGAGAAATGAAAAACAGAGAAGAAGGGACAATTGAAGATGCAATACTCCAGAAGAGAGATAAGAGTTAAACCCAAGTGGAGGAATTAACTTTGGATAGGAAGAAGGATTTTTTTTTTTTAAGTGAAGGAGGAAGGTAGTAAGGATATGTCCAGGTATGTATATATTTAGAAAGGGTGCAGTGGAAAGAAGAGGTAGTAGGTTATAAGAATGAGTTAGTTTATGAGATTATGTTGTAGATGATTTCCATATCTGTAGGCTCATGATGTTGGATGAAATAACTTTTATTGTCTATTCCGTCTATGCTTCCGTATTGAGAAAGGGGAAATTTAGTTTTAAACTTGAATAAATAGGACTATTTTGATTGCTCATTCAAAGCACCAAAAGAGATTGATAGCTTTGAAGTTTTTGGATAAAAGATTATGGAGAATGTAATTATTAATGATATTTAGGCCATTTTATGTGTGGAATTTTTTAAGTTTGCCTTTTTAGGAGACCTTAGTATTTTCCCAGCATTAAGTGTCTGCCTTCGGCTCAGGTTGTGATCCTGGAATCCCTGGATGGATCGGGATCATTGGATCATCGGGATCCCTGCTCAGTGGGGAGTCTGCTTCTCCCTCTGCTCCTCCACCCACCTTGTGTTCTCTCTCTCCCTCAAATAAATAAAAATCTATAAAAAATAACGAGGTAGTTTATGTCTGACAGCTTTCATTTTTTTTTCAGTGAAATAGAAAATAAAATAAGTTGAAAAAGAAAGAAACAGATTTAAAGTTGGGGGTTTGAAGAGTGAAAAGTCTGAAAAGCGAGGATAAATGAAGGGTATAATTGAAACTGAGATTTATAAATTAATGTGGGTCTGTAATGTATGATTTTTTACCAGTTACCTTCAGTAACTGTAGCATTATAAGTAAGCAGATGTATGGTTGGATTGATCCATTTTGAGGATTAGTCTACCTGGTATTAGAAAAGGTAAGGAAAATAAAACCATTCCCAAAAGAGAAGATAAATGATATTCTAAGCTAGATATCTAAGCTAAAAAGGGAGGAAGGTTTTATCTTACAGCAACATTATTGAGAGCATAGTTATATTTACTTAATGTTTTTTCATGTAAAACTTAAACAAACAATGAAATGAAATGTATTAAAATACAGTTTGGCATCTTTAATTTGCCCTACTGTTTCAGACCTACCATAGTCAACATCTTTTTATATATAACCAAAAGCCATCTCCTGACACCAGATGATGAAGAAGGAGCAGTGCTTGACAGTTTTCTCTACTCATTCTTCTTAAGTTCTAGGTGTTTTAAGGAAAAGCAGATATACCTAGACCAGGAAAGAGCCCATTCTGATATAGTGTGTGATGAGGGTTCAAAACAGAGCCAGGATCTGCACCTAAGCCAGACATAAAAGGTGCTCAAAGCTAAAATTAGGCCAAGAGTAGGCATGGCACCAAGACTGTAATTCAAAACCATTGTGAAATAGAGGCCAGGGCTTGAGTTCAGTGATTAACTGGGACCAGTGACAAGGCTGAATCAGACACTAGACCTGGGTAACAGTAATCCAGTTCTGTATTATTTGGAATCAGTTTGTCAATATCCACAAATAACTTGCCAGAATTTTGATTGGGATCACACTGAATTTATAGATCAAGTTGGGAAAAACTGACATCTTGACAATATTGAGTCTTCCTATCTGTGAAAATGGACCATTTCTCCATTTATTTAGTTCTTTTTTGATTTATTTCATCAGAGTTTTGTAGTTTTCCTTATATAGATCATGTACATATTTTGTTATATGTATACCTAAATATTTCATTTTGGGGCTGTCAATGTAAATAGTATTGTGTTTTTAATTTCAAATTTCACTTGTGCATTGCTGGTATATAAGAAAGCAATTGACTTTTGTATATGAACCTTGTATATTGCAACATTGCTATAATTGGTTACTCTAGGTTTTTCTTTTCTTTTTTTTTTTTTTCAAATATTTTGGATTTTCGACATAGATGATCATGTCATCTATGAAGAAAGACAGTCTTATTTCTTCCTTCCCAATCTGTATACCTTTTATTTCCTTTTCTTGTCTTATTAACTAGAACTTTTAGTTCAATGTTGAAAAGGAGTGGTGAGAGAGGTTATCTTTGCCTTATTCTTGATCTTAGTGGGAAGCCCCTAATTTCTTACTACAAAGTATGGTGTTAGCTGTAGACTTTTATAGATTTTTTTTTAAATCAAGTTGAGTACATTTTCTCTATTCCTAGTTTACAGCGATTTTTTTTAAAATCATGAATGGTGTTGGATTTTGTCAAATAATTTTTCTGCATCTACTAATATGATCATCTTTTCAGTTGTTGGTGTTCTGGATTAAATTAATGGATTTTTAAATGCTGAACCAGTCTTGCATACTTGAGATAAATCCCACTTTGTTGTAGTAATAAGCCTACCAAAGCATTCTTCATTTCTGTTACAGTGTTTTTGATCTCTAGCATTCCTTTTTGTTTCTTTCTTAAGATTTCCATCTTTCTTACTTACATTGCCAATATGTTCTTGCATGCTGTCTGCCTGATCCATTACAGTACTTAGCATATTAATTATAGTTTTAAAATTCCCAGTTGTTTTTAAATTCCCAACATCTCTGCCATGTCTGCATGACATGGGTCTGCATGACAGACTCTTGCTCTGTCTCTACAAATTGTGTGGAGTTTTTTTGCCTTTTATTTGGGCTAATATAATAGAGAGTCTGGGTTCACCCTAACTTTTTTTTTTAATTTAAATTCAATCAGCCAACACACAGTACATCATTTGTTTCAGATGTAGTGTTGAACAATTCATCAATTGCGTGTAACACCCAGTTCTCATCACAGCACGTGCCCACTCCCATTCCAATTGGATTTTCAAAGCATGGGGACACAATTAATAGTCATGTAACCTGATAGTGGTGAAATGTGTCTTGTTAGTAGAATGTATGTATTTTAGAATTAGGAAACTGGAGAGTTTAGAGAATTTTGATCTCTATAATAATAAAGGAGTTTTACTTTCTGTTATTCAGTTTTATATGATTTTCAAGTTGAAGGGTTTTTGTTTGTTTTTGTTTTGTTTTTGTCACAGTAATTAAGGGCTGGGAGCTGCCTAAAAAACTTTGTGCTAACTAGGCAACTAATACCACATGTATCTATTAGAAATGCTGTAGCATCCATTACTGAAAGATGAAAGAAAAGGTATTTGATGTTTTCTAATTTATAAAAGTATACTTGCTTGTCTTAGTAAGTGAAGCACCTATAAAGGGAAGCTAACCATCTCTACACACTTTCCCTGACCACTTACTTCACCGAAGTTATCAATGTTAGCAGCCTGATCTGTATTTCTTCCCTACTTTTCTCCCAGCTTATATAATTATTTATAAACATATCACACATTTGTACTGGTTTTATTTATTTTTACCAATATAAAATTATACTATATGTATTACTTTGCAAAAAACATTTCCTAAAAATGGACATTCCTTCAAGTCTGCAATTTTTTATGCATGTATCTACATACATTTTTATAACTTTATATAAATAGGATCATATCAAACACTCTGAGCTACTTTTAGGACACTCTTCCCTTCTCTTTCTTTCTGCCTTCTTCCTCTCCCTCTTTTCTCCTTCTTTCTCCTACTCCCACATCCCTGGTGTAATTGTGTTTCCTTATCAGCTTTTCCCCTTGCACTTAACCTCTGGATCATACATATGCATACACATACACATTTCCATAATTTTATTCATATCTTTTACCCATTTAAAAATTCTTTTTTATCCCTGCTGGTCAATTTGTAGAGCTCGTTGTATATTGTAGATATAAATTACATAGGGGAGGAAAAGAAAAATAAAATAAGATGAAAACAGAAAGGGAGGCAAACCATGAGACTCTCAACTGAAGGGCTGCTGGAGGGGAGGTGGGGGGGTGAGGTAATTGGGTGATGGGCAATAGGGGGGCACTTGATGTAATAAGCACTATGTGTTATATGCAACTGATGAATCACTAAATTCTACCCCTGAAACTAATAATACACTATATGTTATCTAAGTTGAATTTAAATAAAAAATTTAAAAAACTACATTGGTATTTGAAAACACTTTTTCAAATAAATTACTTGTTTTTTTTTTTTACTTTTGTGTGACAAAATAACATGTAAGTTGTTTTATTTTTGTTTGTACTTTTTTAAAAAAAGATTTACTTATTTTAGAGAGAGAGAGAGATAGCAGAGAGGAGGGGCAGAGGGAGAGGTCAAGAGAAGCTCAAGCAGACTGCATGCTGAGTGCAGAGCCTGATGGCGGGCTTGATCTCAAGACCATGAGATCATGCCCTGAGCTGAAACCAAGAGTTGGAGGCTTAACTGACTGTGCCACCCAGGCACCTCTGTTGTGTACTTTTATTGTGTTGTTGTTAAGAGAGTTCGGTCTTTTTTTTTTTTTCTCTTTATATAGTATCTGAGGTTTTCAGATTGGTTAAGAGGACACCCTACAGCTCCAGGTTGTATCCTGCATACAGATAATGTTATATCCTGAATTTTCTTTTAAGTTTTTATGGTTCTTTTTTACACTGCAGCTTTATCCATCTGGAATTTATTTTTAATGTGGTGGGAAAGAGTCCAACTTTCTTTTCTTCCAGATGGAAAGCTAGTTGTGCTAGTACCATATGTTAAAATGCCATTCTTTTTCCAATAAATTGAAATATTTCTTGTGTCATATATTACACTGACAAATATTGGGGCCTGTTTCTAGAATCTAGTTCTCTATTCTTTCTGGGGATGTCTTTTTCAGTTTTTATGCCAATACCATATTGATTTCATTACAGCAGTTTCAGGGCATGTTGTTACCTGGTAACAAAACTCTCCCTCCTCCACATTCTTCTTATTTTTCAGTTTTCTTATTTGTTTCTTCTATCAAATGAGTTTTAAGATTATTTTATACAATCTCTCCCATCCCCAATTGAGAATTTTAATTAAAATGGCACTAAATGAGTATATTAACTTGAGGACAACTACCTTTTAATGATAAGAAATCTTCCCTCTGCCAGAAAAACTGATCAACCCATCTAAATGTTAAACTACTTGCATCTTATCTGACTTAGGCACATCTATAATTATGCTAAATAGAACCACAGAACTTATCTGTGAACTAAAGCCACCTACTGAAGAAATAGCTAACTTCCTTAATACTTTATATTACATTTCAGTTGGCTCTATGTTGGCTTTCATTTGTAGTACAAACAACATATGATTATTGTTGGCACTGTTGCTTTTTCATCATCCTACCAGAGCGAGATAGCACAAGCTGGGTGAAGGACAGAGGGAGAAGCAGGCTCTCCGCTGAGCAGGGAGCCTGATATGGGACTCCATCCCAGGACCCTGGGATCATGACCTGAGCCAAAGGCAGACACTTAACCAACTGAGCCACCCACGTGCCCCTACGTTAGATTTCCAAACACAGATTCCCACTCTGGCTACTTCTTTAAGGTGTAAGGCTGCTCTGGCTGGAGTATCTGTAAATTCCAATAGCATTTTGCATCATTGTAGAGTCCACCTGGTCCTGATATTTGACAAATAATCTTTCTCTGGCCTAGACAAAATTCATTTTATTCTCTTGGACTCTAATAATTTTGTGATATATTTTTCTAAAATTAGTTATTCTCCTTTGGTATTGAACTGGGAGGTCCTTAAGTGTACATTGTCTTTGTATTCATTATACAATTACAGTGATTTGGCTTTTTTTTTTTTTTAAATATCATTGATGATTGGATTGCTTAGCTTTGTAATAATTTCATTCCATAATGAGCTAGATATTTTTACATTAAATTTCCTTACATGGTTGCCTGAATAAAGGCTGTGTTGATTTAAACTGGAACTGTCCTCCAGCAGCATTTACTCAGATCCTGGAAAAGTTTTTGTCTTTTAATTAACTGAGTGTTTTTATTTTATTATTTTTTAATTGGAAATTAATAGTTATATAACTGTCTGAATTGTTCTTTGTCTTATTTTGTTTTGCCTTGGTTTCTAGAAGATTTAGAATTAACTTTTGTGCTATATTGAAGCAACTACCTCTAGATTAGGCTTCTGATCAAAGTATTTTCCTAACTCTCTTCTTATTCATTATTGGCAGGGCTAGCGTTATGGGTGTGCAATCTGTGCAGCTGCATGGGGCCCTGAACTCAGAAGGGTGCTATCCTTGCTTCTGCCTTCAATGTCTTGACATTCTTAATAATTTTGTCTTTGAACTTCTTACTAATTTTGTCTTTGCACTTACATTTTTTTTTAAAGATTTTTTTTTTTTTTTAAATTTATTTGACAGAGAAAGACACAGCGAGAGAGGGAACACAAGCAGGGGGAGTGGGAGAGGGAGAAGCAGGCTTCCCGCCGAGCAGGGAGCCCAATGCGGGGCTCGATCCCAGGACCCTGGGATCATGACCTGAGCCAAAGGCAGACGCTTAACGAACTGAGCCACCCAGGTGCCCCTGCACTTACATTTTTAAGTAAATTCCAGTGGGACAATGGAGCATGCATGCGAGCAGAGAAGGTAAGAGCAATATCCATGTCTACTCCTCCTTGCCACTACATTCGTACACTTCATTTGCAATGCCCCACGAGCACAGAATTCTAGTGCACTTAGGATGCCTGGGAGCTCAGCAAAACTCAAAGGTACAAGGACAAGATAAACATGTTCCATTTACAACTAAGTAAGCAAGGGTCCTTATTTTCTTTTGAACTAGAACTTGCTTCAAATTCAGAAAGAAAGCAATAGCATTCTAAGAAATATGAATGACCATGCCACTCTATCATACCCTTTCTCAATTCTGTTATTTCCCTCTTTTAAACATCTAATTATGTTAAAAAGGATGACATAAAAGGAAAGAGAAGGATAGGAAAATTCAGTTTCTTTTCCTTTTAGTCCTTCTTCGTTCATCAGGAAGTGAAGGTAGAGAGTATTGGTAGAATGTGCAGGTATCAAGAAGTAAAATGAATAATAAATGGTTTAGGTAGTTTTGTGCAGCATTTTCACTATTGTGGTAAGAATGAAACAGATATGCATGTACAAGCTATGAAGTATTAATTGGGTACTTTTGTGTATTGTGTATCTTTGAATTCAAAACTGGCTTATACAATATAAAGATGAATGGTAATATTTATGTTCCTAATTAAAAATTTTTATTCTTTTTTACTTAAAGAAACATTAACAAAAGTACAAAACACTGGTAAATTGAGAGAGACCACAGAAGAAAGAAAAAAGCTCTATATTTTAGAAACTTTAATGTTACTTTTCCCCACCTTTTGCACATTGGGCCCCACATTTTCATTTTTGTGCGGGGCCCGGCAAATTATGTAGTTAGCCTGTTTATGGGTTTTGTTTTTAGCTTTCTTTTAATGTGCCTTCAGCAAATTTCTTTTGGAAGGAGGCAATTTTTAAATAATGAAGATTCTGAAGTATATACTCATAGCAGATCATTTCTCCATATGGAATGTGCTTATATGAATGTAGCATTTTTCCAAGGATATACTAGAAGCTAACATGTTAAATTATTGTATGTTGAAAGAAGTATTTATACATTTTTCAAACTACTTTTATTTTTTATTTATTTATTTATTTTAAAGATCTTATTTATTTGACAGAGAGAGACACAGTGATAGAGGGAACACAAACAGGGGGAGTGGGAGAGGGAGAAGCAGGCTTCCCGCTGAGCAGGGTGCCCAATGTGGGGCTTGATCCCAGGACCCTGGGATCATGACCCGAGCCGAAGGAAGACGCTTAATGACTGAGCCACCCAGGTGCCCCTCAAACTACTTTTAAATTGAGCACTGCTTTTTTCTTTAGGAGTAAACTAATCATTGATTAGCTTACTTTCTTAGATAATTCTTTTATAGAATACACTCAACCATGGCTATTGTCCTTTTAAAAACATTCTAATCAGTGATCAATTTTGATTATCATTTTGCTTACTATGATTGATTGATTTTGTATAGTAAAGTTATAGTATACATAACAGTATCCTTCTGGAAACCTACCCTGATAGAGAATAAGGGCCTAAATAAATTCAAGTTACTCAGGTTTAGTTCAGACAGGGAAAAAAAGCAATATTAAATTGCAAGAAATTATCTAGAGATAACTGGCAAAAATAAGCTTGAATTCTACTAGTTTTAGAAGTGCTCTGTGTTTGCAGCTGATTTCATGTGTCTCTCTTCTCCATGACACCTTGCCCATGTGTTTGAATTCTTAAATTCCTGAGTCCTCTTCTAATCAACAAAAATCTCTGAATCTTGTTTTCTTTGCCCTGGTAGTAACTAACCATAAGTTAGATGGTGGAATGACACTATCTTTCATACAATGAATTATGGGGGTTCTCCTAAACTAGCATGTAAGATAATATACAGTAATATAATATAGGAAAAATCCCTATCATTTGATATATTGTGATGAATCATACTCTATTTCTTTTTTCTTTTTTTTTTTTAAAGATTTTATTTATTTATTTGAGAGAGAGAGAATGAGAGAGAGAGAGAGAGCATGAGGGGGGGAGGGTCAGAGGGAGAAGCAGACTCCTCGCTGAGCAAGGAGCCTGATGCGGGACTCGATCCTGGGACTCCAGGATCATGACCTGAGCCGAAGGCAGTCGCTTAACCAACTGAGCCACCCGGGCACCCAAATCATACTCTATTTCTGAAGACCCATGTCCATGCTCTAAACTCCAAACATACATTACTTCAAAGACAGACTATTCTATCCGTGAAAAGATTGTATCTTTGACTATTGGTCAATATTTGGTATCTTTTTTACAAAAAATAATTATAATTCAGTAATGAATATATTAAACATTAACTTTCTGGGGCTTCAAAATAACTTTAATTTCTGGTAGATGTTTTATTTGAACAAAATCCTGGGAACAGTTAAATACCATTCGAATCCTAGAATAAGAGAACTCTAAGGATTATGAACATTCACAATTTAGGTGTATTTCGTCACAGAGAAGGGAAAAGTTGTTTTGAACCATCAGCATTGAGATGGGAAAATGAAAGCCCAAACCAGGTGTGGGATGGGATTCAAATGTGAAAAAAGTGAGCAGACTGCTAGAGCTAAGAAAAGTGAAAACCTATGGGACATAAGGGGATCAGAAGTCTGCAGGACTCAGCCAAAAGAAAAGGCATTGGAGATGGTGTTGTTTCCCATTTATTACCCTCCTTGATCTTTGGAACAGCTTTTAGTGGTGTATCACCAGGAAAATGAATCCTTTCTGTACTGCAGATGCTGTATGACAGTGTAAACGTGAAGTCTGCTAATATAATTTTTATATTTGTTTAATCAACACTTGAAGAAATATTTTAAGGTAAAACAATGGGACGGGGAGTAAGAACTAATGGTAATTCTTAAGGATAAATCTCAATTAGAACATTATAAAGACAGGGGCGCCTGGGTGGCTCAGTTGGTTAAGCGTCTGCGTTTGGCTCAGGTCGTGATCCCAGGTTCCTGGGATTGAGTCCCACATCGGGCTCCCTGCTCAGGGAGGAGTCTGCTTCTTCCTCTCCCTCTGCCTCTCCCCTGCTTGTGCACTCTCTCCCTCTCTCTCTCAAATGAATAAATAAAATCTTAAAAAAAAGAACATTATAACGACAATAAGGAATAATATGCCAAAGCAAATAAATGGTGTGTAAGATCATTATTATTCTTTCCTTCCATATATAAAGTACTTTCTTTATCATAAAAATAGAGGACTAAAACGAAAAATTCTTATTTGATGTGAGTCGTATATTGGGAGGGACTTTGAAGACAATTTCATCTAATCTCCAATATAGTAGAGGAAAATCCCATAAACACTGCACTGTAGCTACATCAGAACAGGACAAAACACTTGCTTGCTTTGTCCATTTTGTCAATGAACAGGCACATTGGGTTAGCATGACTAGCAAAAATAAGGTAAGCTGAAGATGTTGGCTTCATTTACACAAACATAGCCTCATTTATGATAAAAAATTAAATAGCAAACTATCACTGCAGTTTGAATAGTATCTTCATCATGTAACTACCAGTAAATGACTACCCTTCAAAACTGAACCCAAGGTCTTTAAAGACCAAAAGTACTCCCAAGAATAAATATATTTCTAAACTTTTGAAAGTAATAAAGAGAATTATTATGATTGATTATAAAACATCCCCTGATGTCCCTGTCAGAATAAGACTGAATTGTCCTGTTCAGCATGGTATTTCTTATTTCATAATAATTTAGGAAAGTATGATTTGGTAATAAGGAGTTTTGCCATTAGCTGATAAATTTAACAAGACCAGATGAAAAGAAATTTACTGTCAATGATGTAAAAACTCTATTTTTAAAGGTACTCAAATATAACATATTTTTAAAGATTTTTTTCTAACTTACCTTTCAAATCATGTTGAGATTCAATGGTCTGTTGTAGCCCTTTTATCATATTATGAAGAGTAGCACATTCTAAAATATGAAAGACATATTTATCTGAAAATTATTTGCTTTCATTTTGGAACTATTGTCTCAAAGTTGAAAGACTTAAAATACTTAATTGATAATTATGAGATCTTAATAAAGCAACCAGCTATCTCAAAGTAAATAATATAATAAGTACCTTTTAATTACCCTTTAAGTCAAATGCATTCTGGGATTTGGTCATGAGTTTTCTATGCACAATAAATTCAGCATTGGAGGGATCCCCAGCTCCATGTGCTTCAGCAATATTTGCTGTAGAAGGAAGGTATACTTGGACATGTTTGGGGGCCTTCACCGTAAGCATTTATGCCCTGTCATGTGAATATAAGCTTTCAATATACTCTTGGTTATAACTAGCAATAGCTAAACCTTTGGTGGGTAGCAATAGGGATGGAAACTTCTGTAATTCAAACAGTCCACTTGGCTGTAAGCTCCAGGTATCAGTTTTGTTCACCATTTCTCCCTAGTATTTAGAGTAGTCGTGGTCCATACCAGGCACTCCATAAATATTTGTTGAGTGATTGATCGATAGACAGGCAATATTATAGTAAACTGAAGCAAGAAAGGGGTAAGTGGGAAAGCTCTGGCCTGAAAATAACATATGTTATATTGTTATTCTAAGTGCTTTGCAAATATTGAATAAGTTAGCCCTCCTAACCCTATGAGGTAGGTCCTAGTAGTTGCCTCATTTTACATATGAGGAAATGGACACACAGAAGTTTAGTAAATTGCCCAAGGTCACACTTATAACTAGTAAGTGGTAGAGCTACAACCTGAACCCCACCAGTCCTATGACTTAACTACCTTACTACCACAAAGAAGACTAGCTCAGGAGTGTCCTCTAGAGTAAAGAGTAGGTTGGAGGCCCTGGAAAGAGGGCAGAGTCAGAGAAAGGCTCTTTTTGATAGTTCTTGCTATTGCATTTTTACTAGAAGTTTAGGGGGCACGGGTTGCACTAGTTTAAGTTTACAATTACACTAGCTAAATATACAGTGATGAAAAGTCCACAAAAGAATAACTTAATATCTTTAAAATATTAAAACTTTAAAGTTTAAGGACAATTTCAACTTTTTTTTTTTTTTTTGTAGGACAATTTCACCTTTATGTGCGTGGCTTAACAACTAATAAATATTGAGTCTTACTCTCTTTCATTCAGTTTTAGAGGCCCAAGATGGATATTCAGATGGATATGCACTAATATGGCATACTGACTGGCTTCCATTATAGTTGGGCATCTGTTTTGATGGTTAAATATTAAATACCCTATTTGTATCTAATAATAAAAAGATATCTAGGTATAATAATAATAATACCATTTATTGTGTGTTCATTCTGCCAGGCATTATGTTAAGTGCATTATAAACATTACCCCAATTAGTATTCACAATGACACTTAGAGGTTGGTATTATTGGCCTGATTTTACAAAGGGAGGCAGTCGTCCATAGAGGTTTGGTTACTTGCCCAGGATTCCAGAGTTAGTAAATGGAAGGTATGGACTCGAACATAGGTTTTCCCCATTTCAAATCCTACTGTTAATCTTCTATTCAATACTCCCTCAGGAATTATAGGATATGCTGATGAAACCATGAAACTTGGAGTCTGAGGGACTAGAATAGAGTTTCCTTTTTCACTCTCTAGCTATGACACCCTATTTGAATTTTATATTCTCTATCTGCAAAATAAAAGTATGGGTAATACCCATCCTCCCTCACATATAAGACTATTCTCATATATATGACTGTTCTGACAACCAAATGAGAAAACAATACTTTCTAAATTTACTCACACATATTCAACATTGTTATTGTTTTTTCTCTCCTCTACCTCTCAGCAATTTGTATATATCTCTTCCGTCCATTTCTCACATTTCATTTTAGTTATTCGTGGCTTCTCCCACTAGATGGTGAACTCTTTCAGGTAAAGATCATATCTTATTAATTTTGATATTTCTTGCACCTAACATGGTGACTATTTCATAGGCGTTCGATAGTCTTTTTATTGACTAAAGGAAAGAACTAATATTGCGAGGGGAGAATGCAAAACTCTGTCTTTCAATTAGAGGTCCTGCACTGAGTCTCCATGTACTTTCTTCAACTAAGGAAAGTATTTTGTAGAAGTTAAAAGCTTTATGCAGATATCAGGTTCTACTATTGCGGTTTTTCACTCCTCCATGTATCCCCTCTACCATCCCTCCCATCTGCTCAAAGTGTCCACCATCCTCCATTTTTTTCTCTTTTGGTATTCCCCAGTAATGGAATGATGGTTAAATCACATTTGACATTGCTTACTTCATATGTTGCTATGTTAGTTGCTACAATTAGAAAATTAAGGGAGTGCCTTTCTGGCTCAGTTGCTGGAGCATGCGACTCTTGATCTCAGGGTTTTAAGTGTGAGCCCCACCATGAGTATAGAGATTACTTAATATCTTTAAAAAAGTTAAGGAGGCATAGACCCTGCCATCACTTCTCTTTGTGTCTTTTAGAGGAATAAATCCAGCAATTCATGAACTATGGTAGCTAAAGTTATCTCAGTACAGTTGACCCTTGAGTAACTTGGGGGTCAGAGGTGCTGACTCCTGTGCAGTTGAAAATCTGAGTGTAACTTTTGACTCTTCAAAAACTTAACTACCAGAGCACCTGGCTGGCTCAGTTTGTAGAGCATGTGACTCTTGATCTCGGGGTCCTGAGTTTGAGCCCCAGATTGGATGTAGAGTTTACTTTAAAAAAAATAAAGTTCAAAAACTTTACTAATAGCCGACGGTTGGCCGGAACCTTACTGATCACATAAAGTCCATTAACACGTATTTTGTGTTATGTATTATAGCCTTATTCTTACAATAAAATAAGGCTAGGGAAAAGAAAATGTTACTAGGAAAATCACAAGGAAGAGAAAATATCTTTCCAGTATTGCACTGTATTTATGAAAAAGCATGCACATATAAGTGGATTCATGCAGTTCAAACCTGTGTTGTTCAAGGGCCAACTATAATCAGCAAATTGAAAACAGAGCCCCGAAACTGAAAGTATGCTGATTTTTAAAAAATGTGTATTTTCAAAATATGAACACGAGGTGGCTCTCTCAACACTTTTTTTCCCAAAGGAAACTGGCTCAATAAAAAAATTGTTCATAAGGTGGAATATCATTCATTATTTTAGAATAATGGCTTTTAATTCTCTTTGCAAACCTTTACCCACATCATTTCTGTTGGATTTTACAATGAATACTATCCTATCCAATTCTTCTAAAAGTTAGAGTTCAGAATATTAAGCTACTTCTTATACTGTATAATTGAGTAAATAAGTGGTTATTTTGAGCTCAAATTTAGGCTCTACCATTAACTAGCAATTTGAACAGTAACATCTGTTTCACAAAGCACTTGGAAATGTTGAATACAATTATGTATGAAAAGGATTTTTTTTTTTTTTAGTACTTGGCCCTCAATACTAATATTGCTATCATCTTGAACTGGCACAGAAATTCTTTATCTGGTATCAAATGTAGAAAATACAACATCATGGTCTCGTTCTTTATTGTTGAAGAAATCCAATCATATATGTAGTTTGTTCTTCCTCTCTAAGTGAACTAGTACACACTTGGATCTATAAGCTGTTATTCCCACTAGTTCTTTTACTTCGGCTGTGTATTATCCAGTGAAAAGGCCATTAGATTGAGAATAAGTAGAACTGGATTTTTTAAAAGTGTTTATTTTCTCAAATAATAAATACAAATGAAACACAATAATATAGTGAAAAATGATTATCTCTCTAATCTCTGTCCCCAGACTAATCAGTTTCCCTTCCCCCAAAGCAAGCACTGTTACCAGGACGCTGATGCTGTTTATCTTTCCAGAGATACACAAATGCATAAGGGAGAGGGTGTTCTGTGTGTACAAAGATATTTTTATAAAAATGATAGCGTGCTGTTGTGAACATTGTTGCTTTCATTTACTGTATCTTGGAGATTATTCTATATCATATAGAGAGCTACTTTATTCTTTTTATCAGCTGCTTAGTATTTCATTAAATACATATGCCATAATTTATTTAATCAGATGAATGTCACATTTGGAAAGGTCTTCTCCGTACTAAAAAACAAACACACAAAAACCCCACAAAAACCCATATTCTCTTCTATTTTTTTCTGTGGTTTCATTTTTTCTCACCTTTAACTTCATATTTTAGTATGGTTTTATACTAAATACATATCCTGAAAAATCAGGAAGGTATTATAGAGAATTGCCCAATATCTTACGCCCAGTTTCCCCTATTAACATCTAACATTAGTATGGTATGTTTGTAATAATTAATGAACCAATGTTGATACATTATTAACTAAAATCTATGCTTTATTCAGGTTTTCTTAGTTTTTACCTTATGTTCTTTTTCTATTCCAGGGTTCCATTCACAATACCACATTACATTTACTCATCATGTCCACTTAGGGTCCTCTTGGGTGTGATAGTTTCTCAGAGTTTTCTTGTTTTTGATGACCTTGACAGTTTTGCAGAGTGCTGGTCAGGTATTTTGTAGAATGTCCCTTTATGGGGATTTGTGTGATGCTTACCTCATGATTAGATGGGGTTATGGGTTTTTTGGGGGAAGATCACAGAGGTGAAGTGCCATTTTCATCACACCATATCAAGGGTACATACTATCAACGTGACATCAAGTTGACCTTGATCGTTTGCCTTAAGTGACACATGTCAGGTTTCTCCACTGTATAGTTACTCTCCACCACCCTGTTTTCCATACTGTATATTTCACACAGTGAAGAAAGTCACTCTACACAACCCACACTTCATGAGTGGGGCATTCTGATTTACCTCTTTGAGGAAAAACCACTTACATAAGTTATCAGGAATTCTGCAGAAAAGATGTCTCTTCTCCCTTATTTATTTATCTGTTCTTATCAGTATGGGCTCATAGATATTTATTACATACTTTGGCTTACAACCCAATATTACTTTATTTAGTTTGTTGGCCAAATTGTCTCAGCTTTGCCATTGAGAACTCTTTCAGTTGGCTCTTGTATCCCTTTGACATACCCCCATCATTGTGGAGTGTTTTATCTTTTTGAGCATTTTCCTGCTTTCTGGTACTGCAAGATGCTTCAGGCTCATCTTAATGTATTTCCTGCCTCAGTCCTAGAATCAGCCATTTCTCTAAAGAGCCCTGGTTCCTTTTATTGTAAAATAGTATTGGAAACCAAGATCTGGGTTCTTGTTGCTACTGCCCCTGTTGTTGTTTTTAGGCCCTCTTAGTTGACATAGCAAGGGAGTATCTGCATATGTGTTTTGTTGTTGTTGTTGTTGTTTTCCCCTCCTGAAATAGGGCACTTTATTAGTGAGAAGTGTTGGTCTGGCAACAGTGTGGCTGGGATGAACAGGATCAGCGCCCATCCTGGGGAACAGAGCTAAACATCAAGCATTCCTCCATGCAAATTTAGAGAAAACTCCATGATGGATGACCCCCTCCACCCCAACAGCACTGTGACCCCCAAACAACAGGGGCACCTAAGGCACAGCTGGGCCCAAGGACAGCAGGGTTTCAGTGTCAGGCACAAGAACACTGTCAGGACACCCCGGGAACTTCTCAAAGTTCCAGGTGAACTTGAGGGAATTCAGGCTCTCTTGACTTCTCCAGATGCCCTGAACTGGTTGCACAGGGAAGCCAAGCACTACCAGGCTTTGGGGCTGGAGGTTCAGCTGAAGCTCATTTATTGGTGTGTAGTCCCAGACCATTGTGCCTCAAAGCAAGGAGACATTCTCAAAGAGCAGCACCTTGCCCTGCAAAGAACCCAGGCTCTCAGGCTCCCCGCAGGCCAGCAGGTGGGCAGAGAAGGATAGACCAAAAGCGGGGCCACAGCTGGGAGGGTAGCTGGCTGCTGGGAGCTGAGAGGTATATGTGGCCTGGCTGTCCCAGAAGTGAGGGGAGAGCTTTGGACTAGAACAGCCCATTTTTGGCGCTAAAATTTTTGACCCATCTGAAATTTCTTTTGGTGTAATTGTGAGGTAGGAATTCAACTGTTATTTTCCCCATGGTTTTGAAGGCCTGGATTGAGCCTTGGATTTGCCATTTCTTAGTTTAGCAGCCTCAGACAGATTAACTTCTTTCATCCTTTGTCTCTTCATTACTGAGGTGACTTAGTAATACCAACCCTATCTGTCTATCAGGACTCTAGTAAGGATAAAATGAAATGATAGCCCAGAAAGTTCTATGTGAATTTAAACTATTTTACAAATATACGGTATAATATTAATTACTGTTGTACCAAAAAATACTCTCATTAGGATTAGCATTTCTTCAGGGGGCAAGGAACTAACCTTCTTTAATTGAGACCTCCTTTGTTTGCATTACTTTTAACAAATAGTTAGTTTTTTCCAACTGCATATCCAGTATATTATTCTTTCCACTGGTTTCTATCATTTTCTGTAGAAGAAATAATATATATTATTACCAAAGCAATGCTACTATTTTGATTTTTTTTTTTTTAACCTAATGACATGAAGACTAATGAAAATACAGACCACTTAATACTGAAAATTCTAATAATTAAGTCTGGCATATATTTTATGTAAGTCAACTTCCTAATTTATTTTTAATTTTAAAAGTAACATGGGAAAAAATTAAAACAGACTAACAGTTATAAAGAGTTATGAAATTCAAAAATATGACCTAACTTGAATCCCCTTCTTTCCAACTATTCAACCCTCAGTCCTATGGTTAAAAATTCCTTATATATATTTCCAAGATATTTTATGACTATACAACTATAGGAAAGGATTATATTATACTCTGTTTTGCACCTTGGATGTTCCACTTAGAACTGTTATCTTGGAGATTATGTCATATAAGCACATAAAGATCTACTTCATTCTTTTAAAGAGCTCCATTGAGTTTCATTTATGAGTACACTGTAACTTATGTACTTGTGTATTTATTTATTTTAAGATTTTATTTATTTATTTGAAAGAGAGAGACGGAGCGCGCGCCCGAGAGAGAGAGAGAAAGAGAAAGAGAGAGAGAGAGAGAGCATGAGCAGGGGAAGAGGAGAAGCAGGGAGCAGGAAGCCTGAGACACAGGGCTTGATCCCAGGACCCCGGGATCATGACCCGAGCCAAAGACAGTGACTTAGCCAACTGAGCCACCCACGTGCCCCTGTAATTTATTTAACTAGCCTCCCTATTGAGAATTTGTGTTGTTTCCACTTTTTTGCTATTACAAACAATGAATAAACGTATCTTTTTGGTATCTTTGTGCCTAGCATAATAGCTGCCATATACCCTTGGAAGAGCTTCAGAAATCATCAGTTCATTGTATCATCTATATCTCTACCCACTTCCCTATTCTCTCTGCTTCTGAATTTATCTCAAAGCAACTCCATAAATCTCACCATCTATATGTATCCTAAGAATTTTATCTAAGAGATAAAATTCTTAATATAATCACAATGCCATTATCGCATCAAAAAATTAATATTTCTTATTTTAAATATTTAAGGATAGGGTAGATATTTCTGAATAATCTCCAAAAACTTTGCACCAATTCCTCTCCCACCAACAGTGCTTCTTATTTTTTTCTCTATTCTCTTATTTTGGTAAGAGTCACTCGGTTAAGAAAACTCAAGTTAATTGTTTTAAAAAAGTTGATAATATTACCTCAAAATACCCATCGTCATATTTTTTTTATTATGGCCATCCTATACTGTGCAGAGGAAAAGAAGGAATAGAGAAGAATGATAAGGAGAGAAAATAGAGGTAGGTATTATTCCCCTTCCCACCTTTGCTTCACAAGCCCACTCCCCAAATCTTTCACTTATCTACCTACATCTTCTCAACAGCTATTCCTATTCCTCTCCAGGGCAGACAAGGGGGAAAACACTTAATATATGCTTGTGGGTTTGGTCTATCATGTAATTTGTCCAGAGTTAGACGGGTGGCGGCGGGGCGGGGGGAAGACTTCAGAGGGATCTGTTTTTAGGCAAAAGAGAAGGAAAGGGACAGAATAGGAAAAAGTAAAAAAATATATATGAGTTAGTCATAATGGTAAGACATTGTGCGTTGAGTCTATTTCAATTCTTACTAAAACGTTCCTGGGTTTATGGACATTTTGAACACTTAAGTACGTATTTTCCCTTTAACTTTAGCCAAAGTAGATCAACTGTTTCCTTGTACCAGAAACATTTTGATATATTAATACAAATGATCCAAAATGAAATATATTTTAAATATGGATTTTAAAAATGAGACAGGGCTTAGCAAAATATATTTCCATTATCTATACCTTGCTTATTTTTTGTTACATTTTTCTTTTTTCCCAGCTCCTTCCACTGACAAAATCTGTTTCACTTTTCCTTTTATACCACAACTGTTTTATATCTTTACATACCTTTTCTATCTGTGAGAAGTCATTTATAAGTTTGTCAAGATTCACACTGCTAATCTTTTTCATACATTCTTCGCTGCTTTGATTCATGTCTAAACTAGTGAAGAGTAAATAGGGTGAGAAATAGATGAAAGAAATAAGCAAATGCTAAAGCACTATAATAGTGGCAATAATTCAAATACTAAAGTTTCTGTATTCCACCCATAGAGCACCTACTTGAGCTCCATTACACTCAGGAAATTTTTGTTATACTCATTATTAATAACAGTTAAAAGCATTAAGGCTTCCTCACTCCTCTCCACGCCACCCCAGTCAAATTTTCTCTAAGCAAATCTAAAATTAGTGCAATGTTATGTGCATATGCAGAAATTATTTCTTCCTATTATACAAAAAACTATGCCATTGTTCAACTGATCTCCTGGCCATCAGTATGACAGGACTAAAATCTGGTGTACTGTTAAATCTGATATGTGACTTTTAAATAGAGGTAGTCTCAATTTAAGATGTTTAAAATGTTTATTAACTATTATGCCACTAATATTTTTTGCTCTATTTCCTGGTAGTGTGCTTATTGCCATGGACTGAATTGTATCCCCCCGTCCCCAAAATTCCTTTGGGTATAACCGGCCAACTGCTGAAGTGAAGAATGAGTTTGTTTTAGTCCTATGGAACCAATCATAAGAAATTCTACAGAATCCCAGAAGTAAACTCATCCAGTCAGGATGAAGAAATTGACTTTTGCAAAACCGCAAGCATTTACATTTGGGGGTGGGAGAGTGTCTAGAAGAATTAGGATTAATACAATCTAAAAGTATGAGACCCTTGTCTTTAGGCTTTTCACAAGCAAATTGGAAGGAGAAAATACACATTTGAAATTTAGACGTTCTAGATTGAGGAGAGAGCACGTGCCAGTGCGTGGTGTGTGGAAAGTGGTATTGGCAGCTAGTCCATAGTGAAAGGTAAGTAAATTCCTAAAGTGATTACCGAAAGTAATTTTAGGGGTCATATTCTTCTTTAAAATGAGGTACATCAAAACAAACGTTGCTTGACAATTTGTTACTTCACAAAGAAATCCCATTTCCTTTCTCTTTTTGGTATTATATGACATTAACAACTCTTAGTGGTTTTTAAATGAAAGAATTTTAGCTGTATATTTTCAGTTTATTGAATTATTACCCTCCATCACATGTTCAAGTAAAACTCTCGGTAAAATCCCTTAGAAAGTCACAACTTGATCTTTAAGGCAGGTGAGTAATTGTAATAGCATCCCATGATAAATCCAGCAAAATTCCTTTTGGGGTACAATTTAAAAATCACCTCTATTTGATAAATTGTTATTCTTTAAAAGAACTACAGGATAATCTGAAGTAGTTAATGCAAAATATTCCCTCCCAACTTTCTTTTTTCTTTTTAGTTCCTAACATTTTAAATAAAAAAAGGTTTTACTTCGGTTCTGTCTCTGATCCTAGCTCTTGAATTAAATTCGTTTTAATTTCAGCTTGATTTTCTCCCAACTCCTTTCCTCTAATGAGACTCTTGGAGTGTTTTTCTTTATAAAACCATCGCCCACATTCCACTGGCTGTTACTGCATGCTTTCCCTTTAGTCTGTCACACAGGCTGAAAAGCCATCCGGTCCATTTCTAGGTGTCTTCATAGTCTCCCCCCTCTTCCCCCCCCCCCCCATTTCCTCGATCAAGGCGTCTTCCGTGGATATACGGCCTTCTTGCCCGTGAAACTAGGTGACCAGCTGGTGATTCAGTGCCTGTCAAATTCTTTGGTGAGAAGCAGAGACTGACTTGTGACCTCCGCGGCCCAGCACCAACCACCCCCTCAGATGGGTGACAGCCCCATTTTCTTCCCCGTCTTTCTCCCCGCCGACTAGCACCCGGGCCTCACCCTCTCGCTCCCCCCACCCGGCTCCGCGTGCGCCCAGCCCGCCGGAGGAGGGGCTCGCAACCTCCTCCCTCTTCTCGTGTGCCCGCTGCCCTCCACGGATTCACTCTCAGTGGCGAAGCCCCGGGCGCTGCTCCCTCCACTCGCGTGCCGGGGGCCAGAGGAGCCCAGCTCCACTGCGGGCTGTGCACCCCCGGGCCCGAGGGGAGTGGCTGGGTCAAAACCCTGCTAGGGGCTGGGAGACTGTGAGGGGGTTTGAGGAAAAGAATTTCCAAGGGCAAAGTGGGAATTTCGAACCCACCGACAAAAAGTCTGGAGCTTACTTGCCTCGGCTCAAGAGTCCCCCCAGTTTCCCACACCTCCTCCTCCGGGTGCCGGTCCGCCCCACACGGCGGTCCCCTCCCGGAAGCCAGTTCCCCCAACAACAGGCCCGCCCTTCTCCTGGCCCCACCTGTGCCCCGACCCGCGTTCCACCTCCTCTCGTCCCTTCCCTCCGTGGCCCTTGCTCCCCTCAGCATCTGGTGCTTCTTAGATTTTTCCTCTAGGACAGGACTAAACACCCAGCGGCTGCCAGATCCATAATTATTAATATTATTAACTATTTCCCCAACCAGAGAATAAATCACATTGGCTTTAAGTTTTGATCAGTGAGTCAGCATCGTTGAATAAATAATAAACTATATTTATTCGAGAAAACTTATGAAGTAGGCTTATAAGGTACCAGAGACTGTGCTAGGTGATGGAGATGAAAGCATGAACATAATGCTGTCTCTGCGGTCCAGAGTCGGCTAATGGATCTGGTCTCTCATCTACAAAGCTTTATCTTGGTAACTTAATGGTTAGGGGCATAGACTCTGTGTGGATTCAAGCCCCCAACTCTTTTGTTTATCAACTGAGTGATCCTGGGCAAGTTTTTAAGTATAGCTGCCTCCACTTCTTTATCTGTAAAATAGACATTAAATAATAATGCCTACCTCATGGGGCTGTTGTGATAACTAAAGGAAATGATGCATTTTAAAAGTGCCTAATGCAGTTCCTGGCATAAAGTAAGTGTTCAAAAATATTAATTAGTATAATTTAAAAATTTTGGTCATTAACAGTTTGAAAGTGTATCCACTGCCAACTTTGCCCTATCTACTTTTTTTTTGAGTGGGAGATGAGAGATATATTTTTATTAATTCCATTTCCTATGAAAGCCAAAATTTGGCAAGCAGATACATGTAGACTGTAATAGGATAATCCATACTTTATTATTTGAAAACTAATATAGCATGGTGGCAAGAGAACTAGGTCAAAGTAGGAAATGTGGGATGGAGTCCTCTCTCTGCAGTTAGTAATCTGGGAAGGTTGATTCATCTTCCCAAGCACCAACCTCCCTTTTTTTTCAATTTTAAAATAAGAGCAGTGGACTAAATAACAAAGCTAAAATTTTAGGATTTTAAACTAGTCTAATGATAAAACATTGCTCATCAAAATGTTTTTTAAAATGTAATTTTCTCATGTTTTCTAGCTCATTAATTTCACACAAAAGATATATATATTATTTATATGTATATTACCTAGTCATATATATAAATATGTCATTAAATTTTTTAACTTCTGACTAATCAGTAAGCTTTCCTTGACATTAGTAACAACACATGGGTATATTAAAAATGGCCTTTTGAATTGCTGGTTCTATCCGATTAGCACATTTAAATGTTCCATGTAACCCATATCGTAATGCTTTTTGAAACAAGCCCATTTTAAGGCCCATCTAAACTTTATTTTATATATATGTAATATATATATCTTTCTCCATAATGTCTAGCATAGTCAGAATAAATGAAAATGAACCAACACACCAGAAATAAGTCAGAAAAACTTAGCTTGATTTTTCTAGCTTGAAATGAGTCATAAGCTTCTCTTCCAGTTTATAGATACTAGCTTTTTTCCAGCCTAGTGAGTTCAAAATATATCTGTCAATGAGAAACTATATGAGCTTCCTCTGATTTCATTTTTAAAAAGGGAATGCCTTTCACAGTTGTATTCACAGTTTTATTCATCAAGTATCATCCAACTGAGAAACAGAAAGGATTCATTGAATATTTGCTCAGAAACTGCCTGGAAAACCTAAGAGAGGAATAAATTACATTATTGTGCCATACTAACAAAGGGAGTATAAAGAAAGCAATGTTTGAATCCATTAAAAAAATAACTTGATTTGGAAAATAAACGTATGAACCTACCCAATTGTAAAGAAACCCGAGGTTACTGATTTATTCATATAAGGTTCTTAAGATGAGTGATAAACATTGATTTTTTTTTTTTTTTAGGTTACAAACAGCTTCATTTCTTTTTTCTTTCAAAAATATTTGTTAAGTACTTGCAAGGTACCAGCTACTGAGGGTTTAGGCACTATGGAGAGAAAGACAAGTAAGATAATTCTCCTAATTTGGAACTTAAGTCTCTTAGGATTGCCTTCTTAAGACCTGGGCATTTTCCCATCTATTTAGTCAATAAATACTTTTTGGGCACCAAACCTGTACTGGGATCTGTGAGAATAGGAATAAACAAATCAGGCGTGGTCCCTGACCCCAGAGGGCTTACAGTTTTAGGGCACCATTGGTTTGTGAGAGAAAAATAGATAATAACCCAATAAATAAAAACTGTAATAAGAGCAAAGAAAGAAACACAAATCCAGGATATTGACTAAAAAGTGAATGGGAGGTGCTTTACATATGGTGGTCAAGGGAAGTCTTGAGCAGATCAGATGAAAATGAGATGTGTAGGGTACATCAAAAAGTTAGTTGCCAACAACAGATAAATGCCAGCGTTGCCTTTCTTACCTCCTGCTAGCTCTTTTGACACACTGCTCCCTGCTCTTATTTCTTTATCAATATCTACTTCTGAACTATATTGTCTCGGCTTCAACTGCAACTTCCAGTCCCGGCCCGTGGCTGCCTAGCGCAGCACCGCTCACACTCATTAACTAAAAGCCATCCTATGCACCAGCTCTATGACCCTGTGGAACTATGTTACTTGGACTCACCCTCATCCTTCCCTGTATGGAGGGAGGAATTTGGATATGATTCCAGGATAGAGCCTAAACCATCTAGATTTTTTTTTTTTTCTCACTGGAGTAATCTGCCCTTGATAGAAGGAAGTCATTCTTTCCAATTCTTTCCCCGGGTCTTCAGCCATTTCCCTCCCTGAGTTGTGCTTCGGGTTTATACAGCTGATGTTTTCAGACAGTTTGGGAGGATTTTTTCTTTGTAAGTGGTAGATTCCCTCTTTCACTAATTTTCTGCAAAATTTTGTTACATGTTCTTGATACAGTTCAGGCAGAATTTGACGTTTTAGCTGGAGCCTTTGAATTTCACTTTCAAGCTGAGAAAGTGAAAAGCCACATCTTTGTAAATTTTCTGTCCCTCCTCCATGTCCTAAACACTCCTAGTCTGACCCCAAATTTTCAGTCACTCTCCTAACCTGATCCTATCTCCTTAGGGATCAACTCTTAGGAGCTCTCAGATTCCAACCCAAGTAAATTATTAAAAGATTCCCTCTAATCCCACATAGTTGTCTGGAAGAGGAGTTCTGGGTGGTTTTCTTCATTTTGTTACATTTCCTGATAGATTGGCACTCAAACACTGCCCCAGATGGCTTCCTCTTAATTTGGTCTTGCTGTGGTGGTCCAGGCAAACACAGCCTCCACCTTCAGCAATGTACCTTGGAAATTTCATTCCCTTCATCCCTTCTCTGCCCACTTTCTTCTTCTTCTTCTTTTTAAAGATTTTATTTATTTATTTATTTGAGAGAAAGAGAGAGAGAACATGAGAGGAGGGAGGGTCAGAGGGAGACTCAGACTCCCTGCTGAGCAGGGATCCCAACATGACGTGGAACTCGATCCGGGGACTCCAGGATCATGACCTGAGCCGAAGGCAGATGCTTTACCACCTGAGCCACCCAGGTGCCCCTGCCCACTTTCTTCTTAATTCTCACTTTCCCTGATCTTATTCTTACTTTTCACCAATCTCTCTTAGTGGCTTCTATATCTCCCATGGGCACTATTTACAAGGCACTATTTACAAGGGAATTGGTTCTTATCTTCTTGAGTTTTAGGGCACTATTGGTTTGTAACCATCCAGGGAGCTTCCCTGGTATAATCTGAAACAAGCCACCCCCTACTCCGAGGGAGGGAGAGACCAAAGAAAGAAGCAAACCACTCCATGTTGGTAGGTGGCAGTTTTAATAAACAAAGGGAACTTATGAGGTTTGTCTTGGGTGGCAGTGAGATGAATGGATCACCAAACCCACCTGCCGAACCTTCAGAGTTTACATAGATACTATAACTAGGTTCAGTCATGTATATGGTGCAGGGGTTCTCAACACCACATCACTATCTCAAGGCTGTGTCTTCAAGGCTATGCAGCCTCTAGGAGTGGGAAAGGCAAGTGGAACCCACCTTTCAAGGACAGTGAGGGGATGAAGAGCCTCTGAGTACCCAGGTCCAGCTCATGGGTAAGTCTGCAGTCACATCTTTTCCATGACCATCCCCAACAGGCACTTTTCACTCTTTGAATCTCATGACCAGGTTAAGAGAGGCTTTCAGCTTGATGGAGATTGAAGGGATGTAATTTCTAGTAATATCTATTATACATTCAAATATAAATCTCCTATTTTGCCTTTAATTAGTTCACGAATCTATCTGGCCTCTGAATTATAGTTGAAGACTGGGAATTAAGTTCTAACCATTTTCCTGTATCTAGAATGTGGGAACAACTTTGATGAAGATGTTTTCAGCCTTTATTGGAAAAACGGGCTTAGCCATCTCCTCTGAGATTGTGTTCAATCTTCACTAATGGAATTTTCCTTTTAATAAAGAACTTATTCTACTCCATTGGAGAATATCTTCATGACATAGGTTCTTTCTCAGGTTGTTCATGGAGGCCCAGAGCTTGTGTTTCAGCAGAGACTCAGCCCAAGTGTTTTGCTTTGTTCATTTCACCCATCATGAGGAGGTATTTCTTTTTTTTTTTTTTTAAAGATTTTATTTATTTGACAGAGAGAGACACAGCGAGAGAGGGAACACAAGCAGGGGGAGTGGGAGAAGAGAAGCAGGCTTCCCGCTGAGCAGCGAGCCCGATGTGGGGCTCCATCCCAGGACCCTGGGATCATGACCTGAGCCGAAGGCAGACGCTTAACAACTAAGCCACCCAGGTGCCCCGAGGAGGTATTTCTTTAGTCTACTTCTCTCCATAGTTAGAAGGTATAAAGTCAGGACTTTTCTGACTCAACAGTAATGTCTGTGGGTGATGAGGGTGAGTAGAGGAGCCCTCCCTAACCTGCCTGTGTTATTCTCTTGGCTGTCATCTTTTAAAATTTATGATCTAGGGTTATGGCTTTTCACTTATTTGGTTCTTGTTGTTGTTGAACTTTGTCACTGGTTTTATCTATGTTTTGTTCATCTTGCTAGGTTATGGGTGATGGGATTCTGTGATTTGTTTCTTATCTCCCATCTTTACCAAGAAGCATCAATAGCAATTTAATCATACACCGATTGTATATATAGTTTAAAGAGATTTAAGGAGACAAATATACTTGAATATCATTTACAGCTCCTATGAAACAATTTGTCCACTGGCTTCATATGCATTGCATGATTCTCAAACTGCTTAGTGTCACTGTTTCCTCTGCTACATGGCATGTGTTATGAAGACTTTGTGTCCAATTCTTAATTGATGTTGCTGCAAAAAGGCAATTTCCAGTTCCATTTAAGTCGAACTAGTAATCCCTACAGAATTTATGTTAGAATTTTAAGGAGAGAATCTAGAGTCATAATGAGTCCCTTCGACACCTTCATTAGCTGGTCTGAAGCCCACTGGGCGATTTCCGCTTGAAACAAGGTCAGGAGCTGCCTTATTTATTTGCCAAAGTATGTTGAATCCTCTTAAAGCCTTGTTCTGTGACAAATAAGACAACAGTGGGAAATAAAATACTGCTGAGAACCAACACGACTAATTTCAGCTTCAAGAACCTGAACTACCATAGAAACCTAAATTACAATGGCCTCACAGACTCAGCTGAAGGGTTAAGCACCTCTAAGCTGCTGGGCTGAAGGCACCAGCCTTTCCACCTGGATCTTTAGGCCAGACACTCAAAACCAGCTCTCAAAAATGAAGCTGATTCCATCACAGCTGTTGTAAAATATTAGAAAATAATATTGGCCAAAAACAGGGAGAAGAATGGGAAAATAAACACACAAGAAACAAATGGAGATAATTAAATCCCAACTGGATCCTCTTGCTTACTGAAGGAATAGAGAAAATCAACTGCCTAGGGTTAGCAGGGGCTAAAATGAAGCGGACGCTGGCAGAATATCTTCTAACCAATTTTAGGGGAAATGGGGTTGAAAGATTTTATGACTGGACCTGGATTTAAAAAGAAAGTTGATGAAGAAAATTCAACATCAAATCTTTCCATAGGAAAGGCTAAATGTGGCTGAAAGTGCCAGGCTTCAAATCTTTTGACCACAACTGGCCACATAATTTGTGGGGCCTAGTGCAAAATGAAAATGTGGGGCCCCTGTTAAAAAAATAAGAATTTCAGAACAGAATAGCAGAGCCTTAAACCAGGAGTAGGCCCTTCTCTACAAGGGGCTTGACCATGTGTTACTACACGGGGCGCGTATCCATGAAGTTGGCCGTGCCTCTGACTCCCGCACTGTCATCCCACAGCTTTTTACGTTTTTCAAGCTCCCCTGTTGTTTGTTTTGCTTGGAAGCTTAGTAGTCTGCGCGCCAGGGATGCTTGAGATGCCGAGGAGGAGGGGATACAGCCCCCCCCCCAACCCCCCGCCAACTACTTCAGAGCATTGCATAACCTCCTGAGAGGAATGCGGGCATTCGGTTCCCTCTAGAGCTTCATCACTAACAGTCACTTTTATAGCCATGAAGCAGTGCAAACAATTCTTTAAAATGAACTCAGAAACCATCGTGTCAGTGAGCTGTTCAAAAGGATACAGGCGAATTTGGATATTTCAAAAATTTCTTTGTTATGATCAGGGGAGGAAACCTTGTTCTTTCTGTTGGTCAGATTTGATGGCTTTAGGCTGATACAGGACACAAGGCATGGGTAAGAAGACCACTAAGTCATTTCATTAAAAATAGAATCCACACAGGCCATCAAAATCTTCAGACCAGAGTTAAAGCTCAGAATTTTGATTAAGGATTGGCTAGGTTGAGACAGGAGTTAGAAGTGCCTAGCTGGAAACTCTGTAGCAGTCTGGGGCCACAGGCATTTGTGATGGGCCTTAAAAATCAGGCTAAGGAGGATAAATTTTACCTTGATGGCAGGGGGAGGTCAGCAACACGTTATAACTAAAGGATTGGCATGATCCCATCTTTAGTTTAGAAAGACAAATCTGGTGAGACCAGAGGTTATGGAAGAGAAGTTTGGGAAATCAGACAATAAAAGTCTGAACTTTTAAAAGAGAAAATTCAAAATTCAAGGAGTGTGTAGAGGTTAAATCTTGGCAATGGAATGGGTGTTTGGAGGTCAGAGAGTGGATATTTAGGGCTTAGATATTGTGTAACTGAGGTCTTCGTAAGTGCTGACACCATTATTTGATATAGAGAGTGATGTAGTTTTTGAATGTAGGTGAGGTTTGGTAGGGTGAGGTCTGGAGCCGATGACCAAGAAAGAATTCTTGAGACGTCCGTGGTGCAAAATGGTGGTTTTATTAAAGCCAGGGGACAGGACTGGTGGGCAGAAAGAGCTGCTGCCCTGGGGTTGTGAGGGGTGGCTGATTATATACTTGGGAGTTGGGGGAGGTAAGGAAAAAGGGAGGTTTTCAAAAGAACTTTCATACGCTAAAGAGGACCTACAAGATACTCTAGGCCTTGCCGTTGTCAAGTTAAGGTTGTTTTCCCCTCTACTAAGGCATTAACAGAAAGCAGTTGGGAGCTTCCTGGAGCAACATTGGACTCTGCCTGCCTCAAGTATTTGTCAATGGGCTGCAGGTTATAAGGACTTTTAATTTTACCTACATTTCCTTCTGGAAGTTAGGTTATTGATAAGAATGCTTTTTTCTTATAAGTCACTAAGACATTTGTAAACTGAGGGAGACTCCTGTCCTGCAGGACTGTGATCTCTGTTCAGTTAACCCTTTGTTTTTCCTTCCCTTTGCTTTAGGGCGGCCAGGAGTGCCTGAGGAAGGTCACAGATCCCACCTGGGAGTGGCGGGGGGTGTGGGGGGGTGTGATTTCGGGGTATTAGCTTGTATTTTGTCCTCAGCTTGCCTTCTGCTCCCTCATCAGCGAGTATCAGAGTTAGAACAAATCAGTAAAATTCCTGTCTGGGGGTGAGTGTAGGTAGGGGGGCCTCCATTCTGCATAGAAAGGTAGTAACAAACCAAGAGAGTTAGCTTTTTGACTCCACCATTTGCAGCCACATCTTTAGAGATTTAGCCCATTATAATTTTTGAAATTATCAAGCAAAATTAAACATTGCCCAATAAACTCCTTTTAAATAAGGCCAAATAATTAGAATACAGCCGAGATGGATGTCTACCCAAAAATCCTGATAAAAGTTGCAATAACACAAGGCATTATGTGATGCATAGTACTCTTTGGCGTATAGATTATTTTGAGCTGAATACTTTGGGAAACCACAGACACAGGAGAAACTCTGCAAACAGAGAAGTTGCCCTTTTTGTAAGGGTAATTTTACATCAGAGAGGGGGCCTGTACCAGGAAGAGAGCTATTACCAGCAGTAACTTCCTCTGACTTATCCAGCTGGCAGGGTAAACTTTGTTTAACAAACATTTCCTCTTTTCATCTTCCCATAAATTGCCTTCCCTCCACTTTGAAGCCCCAGGCCCCTCTAAGGTATATAAGCTTCAATTATCTGGCTCATTTTGCAGGCCTCCTGTATGTACAAACATAACTTAAGTAGTTTTTCTTCTGGTATTCTGTCTCATGTCAATTTAACTCTTAGACCAGACCACATAACTTTGAAAAGTAGAAGGGAAAATTTTCCTCCTCAATAATATTAACAGTCTAAAAATGGATTTTCTGACTCTAGCAAAGTTACCCTATTATGTAAAAAGAGATTTCAAAACAGAGCAAGCAAGCCTAGCTAAGAGAGTCTCTTTTAAAATGGGGTCAGAGGCGAGGTGGTAAGGGAGGAGAAATTTATGCACCTCCTGATTGGAGGAACCATGAATTTTTGCCAGCTGCAAGCCCTCAGCCTGGGCTTAACTCCCTCCTCAGCATGACACCTGAATCATTTGCGTTCTTCACTTTGAAAGGAGCCAATGTGATTTGACAAGTTTCAATCTCTCATTTGCATATTAACTCAGCCGTGCCCAGTTTACCTGCTTTCAATCCCTGTTTTGCATAAGGGACATGATTAAGGACTACACTTGTAACCCTTGGCCTTTATAACCCCACCTCCTCAGATAGCAAGTCAGGTTTCTACCTGAATCTGTGTCTCCTTAATTACCCAAATAAATGCCTATCTGCCCCACTATGGAAAACAGTATGGAGATTCCTCAAAAAGTTAAAAATAGAACTACCCTATGACCCAGCAATTGTACTACTAGTATTTACCCAAAGGATACAAAAATACAGATTCGAAGGGGTACATGTTTATAGCAGCACTATCAACAATAACCAAACTATGGAAAGAACCTGCATCCATCAACTGATGAATGGATAAAGAAGAGGTGGTATATATATACAATGGAATACTACTCAGCCATCAAAAAGAATGAAACCTTGCCTTTTGCAACAACATGGATGGAGCTAGAGAGTATTATGCTAAGTGAAATAAGTTAGAGAAAGACAAATACCATATTATTTCACTCATATGTGGAATTTAGGAAATAAGACAGATGAACATAGGGGAAGGAGGGGGGAAGAGAGAGGGAAACAAACCATTAGAGACTCAACTATAGAGAACAAACTGAGGGTTGATGGAGGGAGGTTGGTGGGGGATGAACTAGATGGGTGATGGGCATTAAGGAGGGCACTTGTTATGATGAGCACTGGTGTTCTATGGAAGTGATGAACCACTAAATTCTACTCTTAAAACCAATATTACACTGTATGTTAACTAACTAGAATTTAAATACAAATTTGAAAAAAATGCCTGTTTGCTTTATTTTTTAGCAAATTCTTGTTCAACAACTAAAACTGAAATTCATCGTTTGTAATGAGTCATCTACAAGTCAATGAATTACATTTCTGAAACGGATCTGAAAGGAAATAGCCCATCATTCCAGACTCAGTAGAAATGCTAGTGAGAGAATGGTAGAGAAATAGAACAGAAGACCATGAAATGTCATCTTTTGGTTGAGCCCATTTGAGAACCACTCAGAAATACATCTCATTGAGATGCAAGTCTTTGCCCTTGTGTGACCTTAGGCAATCAACGAACTTCTGAGGTTACTTTGGTGGTGTTAAAAAATAAACTGAGGCATATTAAAAATTTTAAGAGTTTATTTGAGCAAAAACTGATTTGAATAGGCAGTACCGAACTGGAAGTGGTTAGAAGGGCTCCAGCAACAGGAGCTGGGGAGGGATTTTTTATAGAGAAAAGGTGGAAGCAAAGCAAGGAAATTATTGACGGAATATAGCTTAGAGCCTAACTGGTTGTTTGTGATCAGTTGTCCTTAGGGTTTGATATCATAACCTTGAGGAATTTATAGCCTTAGGTTTTGGTTTGCTGACATAAACCTCCATGGTGGGTCACCTGGGTGGCCCAGACAGTTAAGCGTCAGACTCTTGGTTTTTGGCTCAGGTTGTGATCTCAGGGTCGTGGGATTCTCTCCTCCTCTCTCTCTGCCCCTCCCACTCATGCTCTCTCTCTCTCTAATGAATAAATAAACCTTAAAAAAAAACCTCCATGACATTAGAACCTCCTCAGTCCAATGGCCTCCTTGTTTAATTCATTTAACAGTGTAATAGGACTTGCCTTCTATCAGCATTACAAAAACTATGGAAAGTTTTCTTTCTCAGGAAAGAACCTGAGTCAATACTAGACTTTTAGGCCATTAGAAGTAAACTCCCCAAGAGGCAGCTTTCCAGAAAATTTCAATCTGAGCCCATTTTACTTAGCAGAAATGTTTCTACAACCTTGCCCACCCTTCCCAGAGCTCGGTCCACTACATTACTATAAAATGTAACTAGTCCAGAAATTGAGATAACCATAAGACCACAGTGGAGGAACACACTGATTCTGCCTACGGATGCTGGGAAGCTTTACAATGAAGATCAATTTTTTAAAAAAGATTTTATTTATGTATTTGACAGAGAGAGACAGCGAGAGAGGGAACACAAGCAGGGGGAGTGGGAGAGGGAGAAGCAGGCTTCCCGCAGAGCAGGGAGCCCGATGTGGGGCTCGATCCCAGGACCCTGAGATCATGACCTGAGCCGAAGGCAGACGCTTAACGACTGAGCCACCCAGGTGCCCCAGTGAAGATCATTCTTGTACGTTTCAGCCTATTCTAGAAGGATGGCTTAGAATTGTTCAGGCTGAATAAGGGAAAGCATGATATGAACAGGTGATCCTGGCTTTCTTTGCAAGGAGTTCTTGCTGACGCTCCTCTCCTCAGAAATCTTTAAGCAGCCGGTGCCCTCTAGAGGTGATCTAGTGTGACCTGCCTGATAGGTATGCTCTATATGGATTGAGACTACCCGACCAAATCAGAACCTTCTTAGACTGTGTCAGGAAGTAAAAGGTGGAATATAGAAAAAGAGCATCAGAGCCACAGAAATAGGGTGGGATGATTAGAGGAGAGAGATCACCAGATGAATGCCTCTGAGGAAATATAAGAGTTAATAAGAGTTACTGTTGAGTCACCATTGGACTCTGACTCTGTAGCTAAGAATGTGACTTTCTTTGCTTCTAATAAAGTTAATTTGTATGTTGAGACCCACAGAATGGAGACAGCCCTAGTGGCCCAGCTCATGTCACAAATCTGAACCTAACTCAGCCTGCTCTTACAAGAAACATCTGTCCAGGAAACCTAACATACACTAACCACAGTCCTCCAACCCAGCTTTAGCTAGCTTACCTTACTCTAGAAAATGCGATCTGCTGGCCTTATAAGGAAATCTCTGACCTCCTAGCCAATCCTGCTTTGCTTCCATGTTGCTTCTTCTAAGACTCTATAAAACGCAAGCTTGCCCAAAATCCCCTGGGAAGAGTGCTTCACTGCTTGGAAGGCACGGTACTCTCCCAATCCATGGATTGTTTTTCCTTGAATAAAGGACATCAAACTCATTATTAAATTGTTTTTGTTTTGTCATTTGAAACTTTACTTTTTTAATGTATGTATTAAGAGTCATCACATAATGTGGTAGATTAAAGATGGCCAAAGATTCCTATGGCTCCTGCCCTCAAGAGGTGGGTGTCTTCATCCCTTGAATTTAGATTGCAGAAGAGATGTTGTGAGATTTTGAGCCTAGTCCCCAGGAGGCTTTGTACCTTTCACTCTCATTTTTTTTTTTTCACTACTCCCACGTAAGCAAGACTGAACTACCCTGTTGTAGAGGCCCTGTGGAAGAGCCTCTCTGGCCGACAGCCCACCAAATGCCAACAGGTGTGTCCATCCTAGACCATCCAGGCCAAGCCAAGCCATCAACTGACAGTTGATGAGTGAATGAGCTTAGCTGAGACAGGCAGAAAAACTGCCCAGCTGGGCCCAGCCCAAATGGCCAACCCACCAACCTGCCAGCTAATAAATGATTGTTGTGTTAAGCCACTAAATTTTGGAGTGGCAGCGAAGGCTGAGTATATTGCTCTTATTTGAAACGTGAGAGAGTGTAACGTATCTGCCATGGAAAGGAGTTTGGCTATTTTTTTTCATTTATTGCCATTTTCCAGAAATGATCCTTTTCAAATTGGATGAAAGGTAACTTTCCTAATCTAATGCAAACTAGGGGAGACTAAGGCATGAGATAATGAGAGCCTGACCTAAGGTAGTAGAAGTGAGGATATTAATAAGAGGACAGGTTAATGGGTATTTCGGAGACTTCCAAGTCACATTCCTAAGCAGGGCTATGGATGACATTTTCATTTTACAAATATCTCATCTCTTGTGAATAATTATAGATTTGTGTGCCAATGATTGTTCTGAGCAATCCCAATAATTGAAATTGCTGGAAAAATCCTAAATTCTGCAATAATTTGGGTTTTCCTCTTCAAAGCACTACTCATATGAATGAGGGCAATATTTCAAATAAGTTTGTGCATATAAAATTTCAAAGAAAGTTAAATAATAGGAACAACAAAATATGAAAACCTTGATTGAGAAAAAACCACAAGCTAGAACTCTCATGTTCATTTCCCTACATTTTGATTTTTGGGAGTAAGAGTTATATGGTAGAATATATTTCAGTAGAAAATTTAAAATATATACATATTATTCTATGACCCTAAAATAATAAATCTTGATTATAGACAATGCAGGAAATTACATCAAAGTAAAAATAAGAAAATTTAAACACCCATATTCCCACTTGCCAGAGATAACCATTATTAATATTTTGATGTATATACCATAAATCTGCCATATAACATAAACATACGTTATATAATATACACAAGTACTTGTGTATATATTACATGTGTGCATTATATCAAATTTAGACCATACTGACTATACTGCTTTATACCCTCCATTTTTCTTGTATTATGAACATTTTATATCCTTTAAAAATATGAATTTTAGGGGTGCCTGTGTGGCTCAGTTGGTTAAGTGTCATGTGTGATGTCAGAATCACATTGCCAGGACTTTCAGTTCTTTTCATTGGTTCATTTCTTTTTTTTTTTTTTAAAGTGAATAGAGGTCTTTTTTTTTTTTTTTAAGATTTTATTTATTTGTGAGAGAGAGAATGAGAGACAGAGAGCATGAGAGGGAGGAGGGTCAGAGGGAGAAGCAGACTCCCTGCTGAGCAGGGAGCCTGATGTGGGACTCGATCCCAGGACTCCAGGATCATGACCTGAGCCGAAGGCAGTCGCTTAACCAACTGAGCCACCCAGGCGCCCTTCATTGGTTCATTTCTAACCTTTCTCAAAAATAGCTGGTGTTGGGGCACCTGGGTGGCTCAGTTGGTTGAGCGACTGCCTTTGGCTCAGGTCATGATCCTGGAGTCCCGGATTGAGTCCTGCATCAGGCTCCCTGCTCAGTGGGGAGTCTGCTTCTCCCTCTGACCCTTCCCCCTCTCATGCTCTCTCTCTCTCATTCTCTCTCTTTCTCAAATAAATAAATAAAATCTTTAAAAAAAAAAAGAATGCTTTAAAAAAAAATAGCTGGTGTTTGCATTCCTAGGGAACACATACCTGACCAGGATTCCTTGAAATAACTTATTTTATTTTTTAACAGTTTTCTGAGATATAATTCACATATAAAAATTGTATACATTCAATTTAATTAAAAAAATTGTTTTGAGTGAGAGCGAGATCCCAAGCATGTGTGTGTGGGGGAGGAGCAGACAGAGAGGGAGAGAGAGAGAATCTTAATCAGGCTCCACACCCAGTGCAAGGCCTGACACAGGGATTGATCTCACAACCCTTAGATCATGACCTGAGCAGGAATCAAGAGTCGGACGCTTAACCAACTGAGCCACCTAGGTGCTCCCCAAAACTGTGTACATTTAAGACATACAAATTGATGTTTGATATACATAACATTGTGGAATGATCATCACAATTAAGCTAATTAACATACCTTATTATCTCTCCATAGTTACCATTTTGTGTGTGGGGAGTGGGAGGTAGAGATTTAATTCAGGATATAGTCTCTTAGCAAACGACAAGTATACAATACAGTATTATTAACTATCATCACTATGTGGTACATTAGATCTCCAGAAATTATTCCTCTTGCAAAACTGAAACTTTGTACCCTTTAACCTATATCAACCTGTTTCCCCCTCTCCCCAACCCCTTAGCCTCTGTGCTTTTGTGAGTTTGACTATTTTAGATTATATATATAAGTGAGATCATGCAATATTTCTCTTATTTTGCTTAGTGTAACTTCTTCTAGCTCCATCCATGTTGATACAAATGGCAGATTTTCTTTGTTTTAAGGCTGAATAATATTCGTGTGTGTGTGTGTGTGTGTGTGTTTGTGTGTGTGTATGTCTCATATTTTCTTTAGCCGTTTGTCCATTGATGAACACTTAGGTTGTTTTCATATCTTGGTTATTGTGAATAATGATGCAATGAACACGGGAGTGCAGATCTCTCTTTGTGATCCTGTTTTCAATTCCTTTCAAATACAGAAGTGGAATTGCTAGGTTATATGGCAGTTCTATTTTTAATATTTTGAGGAGCCTCCATACTGTTTTTCATAGTGGCTGCACCAATTTATATTCTCACCAACAAAGAACAGGGGTTTCTTTTCTCCACATCCTTGCCAACACTTGTTATCATTTGTCTTTTGGATAATAGCCATCCTAGCAGGTGTGAGGTGGTATCTCACTGTGGTTTTGATTTGCATTTCCCTGGTGATGAAAGATGTTGAGAACTTTTTCAAATGCCTCTTACTATTTGAATTTCTTCTTTTGAGAAGTATCTATTTAGGATGTTTGCTCATGTTTGTTTGTTTGTGTAATAGGCCTATATAGGGGGAATCCACATAGACATGAGATTCCCTCTTTGCCAGTGTTTTAATTGGGTTAATTTTATTTTTGTTATTGAGTTGTATGAGTTATTGAGTTGTATGAGTACCTTACATATGAGGAATATACTCTCAATATATGAGAGTATTAATGCCTTATTGGATACATGGTTTGCAAATATCTATTCCTATTCTTTAGGCTGCTTTTTCATTTTGTTGATTTTTTTCTTTGCCATGCAGAAGCTTTTAATTTTGATATAATCCCACTTGTCTATTTTTACTTTTGTCCCTGTGCTTTTGATGTCAGATCCAAAAAATTATTGCCAAGATCCATGCCAGGCAAGTTTTTTCCACTTTTTTCTTCTAGGAGTTTTTCAACAATTAAAATTGTTAATAAAACCCAGAATGAATATTTGAAATGGGCAGTAAAATAGACAAACATCTGATGTGTTCAATGATGAAAAAAGAGAAAGAAAACACAAATATCAATCAAATGAGAAAGAATATAGCTGCAACTAAATAAATTTGATATAATTCATGACCAATTTAGAGATTTAGATAAAATACTGGAAAAGCACAGACAATAGACATTGATTAAGAGTCCAATGAAGTACAAGAAATTGAAAAATTTGTTAGCAATCTATTTCCATAAATGCACTGGATCAAGATCTATCAAAACTTTAAAGAAGCTCTTTTTTATTTAAGTTATTCCAAAGAAAGTCAAATTTCCCAATTTATTTTATCAGTGTTATTTTATTAACAGCATTACTAAGATATGGAATATTCTGCTTAGAAAGAAAAAGAACGAGGACCTATAAATTTAAAATCAGAACAGAGACCAATGAAATCACATATTTTTCTGTATACATTCACATTTGACTATTGTTATAAATAGGATAGTCATACTTTTTTCAGTCTCAGTCTGAATAAGTCCATACAGTTTAAATGAGTAAAGGACACAGAACTTTTAGTGAGAAGTTGTGAGTGTAGTACCAGATATTCTAACTAGTTGTGAGGCTCTAGGCAAGTTCATTAAGTTCTCTGACTCGAATCTGATAGGAGCATAATTCCTCTTTTATGTACCTCATAAGTAAGTAGAAAATAAACTTTCTGTGAAAACACTTGGCTAAAGTTAGTAAACAAATGCAATTAATGTCCATGTGTAAGATGTTACGCTAATTTTGCCTTAATATTTGGTTGACATTTTAAAAATTTAAACTTTTAGACTGTAAACTACTACAGTAGTAGTAGGACTACAAAACTCAGTTACCCTCTAAGGTGAATGAAAATATCCAAGTTAGTAATTACAAGACATGTATTAAGCTATGCCATCATTTAATTGCAATAATAACTTACAGTTACAAAAATACAGGTGAAAGATCATAAAAATATTCCCATGTACTGTAGTTTAGGAGTTCTTGCCCAAAGGCTGAATTACCTGGCATCAGCCACTGCTTTGGGTACTCAGGGATTCAAACCGTCCAGATTTCGCAGCATGTGCAAGAGGTGTTAGTCAGTCCGCGGGTCAGATTTTTTCATCCTTCTCCTCCGTGATTACATCTTACCTCTCAGATATATGCTCTTCAAAGATGAGATGACAGCAAAAACACTCCAATTCCCTCACATGCACCCAAACTATCAAAATGTTTATTTTCTGCTCAACATTTAGCCAAGAGTCACCCACTTTTCCTTAGATTTTTATGTGTCACTATGCTGATTCTGTAAGAGCTACGATTCCTTCTGAAACTTTTTTCTTGCCACACTAAGTAGTGATGTGGAACATTTGGTAGGTGAAGAATTTGCTGTTGTAAATTCAACCACATAAATTAAGATTATTCTTAAGTAAAGAATTTAACTTCTGGAAAGTTAATCAGAAAAAAGCCCATTTTATCATATGCTTCAGTCAACTAAAGTGGAACAGATGTAAACAACAAAAACATGCTTTGATCAATGCCCTTCGGCTGCACCACCAGAGAAAACTGGCTGGATTCTGTCTTCTTCTAGACTGGTGGTCTGGGACCAGTTGCCCAAACTTGGCTAGTGGCTAATTCCGCTTTCCATATGTTGACCCTAGTAATCACTTGCTCTTCCAAAAACAAATTCCTTCTGTAAATCTCAAAAGGTCAATTCAGAATGTAGTAAATTTAAAAGAAGCTGGGCATAGATGTTTGTTTAATATCAAAAGGCAATGAGGAAAATAAAGAAAAAAATATGAAAATCTAGAATGAAAGAAACTTCTTCACTAAGGGAAAATAATTCTAGTAGATAGTTTTGTTTGATGTCAACCCAACCCCCTTTCTCTGAAAATTTCAGCATCCCTGATTATGGTATGTGACCCCTTCTTCCAGAAACAAAACAAAACAAAAAAACACCAAACCTGACATATTAACACATGGATGAACGTGGAAATCGAACCCAAACTGGGCAAAGTCCATTCTCCTCCTGATGTTTAAAATGGAAATTCAAACATCATCAGTTATTCTTTTGGTCTGGCTGGAAAGGAAGTGATACCAACCAAGGAGCTGTGTGGAGGCTGCCTTCTTACTTCCAAATGCACTGGGGAACAGAAAGCCAAGTTTTCAGGGGAGTGGGGGAGAGAAAGAGAAAGAGAGAGCGAGAGAGTGAAACCGAATGATGGAGTGAAGTTTCTTTCAGGATTTTGACACCTTTTCAATTTCTCATTTCAATTCATCATGAGGCTCTTCATTCCTCTTCCTGGATTTTCTGAGACACCACCGTGCCTTTATAGATAAATTCCCCTTTTTATTTTAGACGGCCTTTGGTTTCTGTTATTTGTAACCAAGAGTTTTAACTAAAATAAAGGACCAGTAAAGTAAGATAAGAGGGAAGGAATCCGTAAAAGATATATGAAGACATCAAATAATCATTCATGGTGTCAAGAAGCCAAAGAATAGTCTCAGGACTAAAATGTGTGTTAGAAGAAGGCTCTTTGCCCCTTACCTGCTCCATATTACTTTGTATTGTTCTTTAGCCTGGATGGTCTAAGAATATAAGTGATTTGGAGGGAGGGGGTCAGTGGTCTGGAATATGTCAAACTATCCCTTTCAAAGTATAAAACTAGCTATTGCACCTTGAACTGTGAGCATGAAAAATGCTTGGCAGGATTCTTTGGATTTTGGAGACAGTATGTATTGCATTTGAATGTGCTGTTCTGAAACATTTTTAGGTAGCGCATATGGCCGCTGGATTTTAGTGGGTCCGGAGTAAGAAAAGGCGCTTCTGCAGCCCTGCCCCCCGAGAGTTGTGGCACAGCAGATTCAACAATGCTCAAAGGTTCTGTGGCAAATAGAGATGCTGCATGGAGTTTCTGAATAGTGCCAGTAGGAGAATCACATACAGATCCCTAGGGTTTTGGAGCCAATCATGTTCTCTGTTGTCCTCTCTTTTTTGAGAAACAGTTCCTGGTTTGATACTGGATCCTGGCAGAGTCTGAATGCCTGACCACGGGCCATCAAATGGCCATGGAACTAAGCCACCAGTCAGGAACTATGTGTTAACTAGCTCATCATGTTTTCAGTTTGGGAGGGTGCAGCAGCAATCCATCATCAAGGGGAAGGGGTCTAAGTGTGGGTTTGAGCGGCCACTGAATGCACAAGGAATTTGCATGAACAGATGGTTCAAACCTACAGCTTCTCTTCCTGCATGCTTCCTGTCCCTCAGTCTCTCAGACTGCATGTATACTCTCATGGGCAATTCCTTTCTTTCTTCCTCCCTTCCTCTTTACCTTTCTTCCTCCCTTCCTCCCTCCCTCCCTTCTCCTTCCTTCCTTCCCTAAAAAAAATAAAGATATTTATTTATTTATTTATTTATTTATTTATTTATGTACTTATTTATTTAGAGAGCACGTGAACAGGGGGAGGGGCAGAGAGAATCTTCAGCAGATTCCATGCTGGGTGCAGAGCCCTCCGGGGCGGGGGCGGGGGCGGGGTGGGGGGTGGCGTGTGATCTACAACCCTGAGATCATGACCTGAGCCAAAATCAAGAGTTGGGCACTTAACTGACTGAACCACCCAGGCGCCCCATCTCATGAGCAATTTCTTATGAGCAGTTGACTAAGGAGGGAAAAATCCAGGTCTGGTACAAATGGTTTTGCATGACATGCTAGCACCAACCACATTTATAGTCACAATCGGGAGTGTCCTACAAAGACAATAGTGAAGAAAAATCCTTCCAACAGGCAGAAATGTGAGCAGTACATATGGCTGTCCCTTTTTCTCTTCAGTTTATACCAAAACCTTCCTCAAATGCTCTAGGCAGATTATTTCCCTGATTATTTGTGTTTCCGTTATGTTCCACGTAGAGCGCTAACACGGATTTATCACGTGCATCGGACTGACCCTGTCTCCACTGTGATCTTGAGGGCAGAACCTGCGTTGCACTTCTATTGTAGCCTCTTCATCTGGAAAATCCCTGGTGCACAGTACACACACAGTAACTGTTCCTAAAACGTCTTTATGGTGTTGGCTCCTAGATCTGTAGATATGCTTGTCCCTGGGGTCAGGGAGGCATGACGGAAGCATTGTGGTTTAGTGAGAAGGCTGGCAGTCCTGCTTCTGCCTCTCACTGGCACTGTGACCTTTTACATACTGAGGAAGCTCAAGGTCTTTACCTTTCAACTGTGAAGGAAGATAACTGACCCCATATTGTCTCACCAATTATTGGGGGTGGAGGTAGGGATATGAGACAAACCAACCTTTGTGGAAATAGGCAGGGATTTTCTAAAGAAGTGAGATAATCACACTTCAATGGTTTGAAGGAGGTTGGGTTCTCAGAGAGAATGGTGAGCCTTGGGAAGGAAGGTGGGGAAGGCAATGGCTTGGGAATGTTCGTGAGAGGAACCCTATTGAGTAACATGAGAGTAACCTTGTTTACTTTCTTCATGTGTTCACATGCTCCATAAAATAAAATTTCCTTGGGAATGTTGTAATTCTCTTTAGTTAATCACAACATTTTATAATTTTTTTACTACTAAATTTTATTTAACCCAGTATACCCAAAATATTATCATTTCAACGTGTAATCAAAATACAAATTTATTAATGAGATATTTTATGGTTGTTGTTGTTGTTTGTACTGTCTTAGAAATCCAGCGTGTGTTTTATACTTATAAGACACATGTGGCTAGTGGCTACTATACTGAATGGTACACTTCTGGATTATCTGCCCAGAACATTTAACAAATGGGCAAAGCAAGGTCCAGAGAGAGGCAATGACTGGCTGTTGGGCCCCAGAACGGGACCATCCCTGGCCTCCCAGGAGAGGTGTTGCCCATACATGGATCAGGCTTGAGGTGGCCTGCACAGCCTACCATCTTATCTTACCTACCAGCCCCTGATGGTCTTCTGGGGGATCGTCAGCTGGAAGCACTGAGTTCATGGGCAGGGAACGAATACTTGGGGTCTGCTTCTTCTCTTACACCCCCACATTTGGTGACTGAAAGGGAACCATGAATCACGCCTTCCTTCACAGCCTAGTTTGGAGGTACTTTGGTAAATAAGGGAGCAGAGAGTATCAAGAAATTTGACCTACCCCAATTCACTGTATCACGAGTGCAAGGAGTAGGTCTGTGGTCCAGTCCCATTCAGTGGCCCGCAGCAAACATGGAGCAAAGCGGAGAGGCACAGGATGAAATCACCATGGTCCTATGGAAGACTCAAAAGTAGTAAAATCTCTTAATGCCTACAGAACGATTCATATACAGATTCTTTTTAAAAAAAAAAAATCAATAGAAAATTGCTTTTCTATATATCCTACAAAGACTGCTTCCTGGGACTACTGTGTAAAAGTCTATTATGTTTGAAGTTCTGTTGGGTAATTTTTTTTTAACTCAGCAGACAGCAGTAAGGAGTGAATTATTTTTGTTCAAGTAATACCAGGTACATATTATTCTGTAGTTTTACAGCAAAATATGCTCCTCTTCATGGAGAGTGATATAATCATTTCTCAGTGTTGTAAACCTTTCAGACAAAACTAGGTGTGCCAGGGAAGACTGAGACTTTGTTGATGTTGGTGGTAAGTCCCATGTGTTCATCCTCATCCTCCATTCTTCCAGTGAAGAGGCGGGAAATGCAGTCTGTTTCAGCAAGGAGATAGTCATTGCCACAGAGAAGACAATGAACGCTCTACGACTTCCGAGCTCTTAGAAAATTTCATTCCATATATGAAAAACAGATACGTATCTGAGTTGCAAAGAATCTGTGGTTATTTCAAAGAGGTAGCTGCTTTGCCTTTTATTTAAGAAGTTTTATGGAGAAAGTAAGTTTAATGGCATCACATAAAGATGCTTGGTTCAGATTCAACTGAAATTCATTATAACTTTATTTCACGTTAGGTCTACGAATTCTCAGAGCAACTTTTCCCAAATGTTAATAGATACAATAATGGGTATTCTTTCACCATTATGTTTTTCGCTCTTAAATAAAGTAGGAAATGATGTGTTAAATTTAAACAGGGGTGTGTGTGTGTGTGTGTGTGTGTGTGTGTGTGTGTTGCAGAAGCTTTAAAATGTCAAGAGGCACACCGGCTCTCCCAGAAGGAAGTATAGTATGAAATGTTTTCCAAACTTATGTGACCACAGAATTACTCATAAGAACACTTCAGAGAACAGTTATGCCCCAGAATACACGTTGGTAAATCCATCTTACGCGGTTGTTAGTTGAGCTGATGACCAGAGTGTTATAAACACCATTAAAAATGGTTTAGAGCCAGGGAGGATCACTTAAGCTGAAGGGAAATGGAGGTTGCATGAAGGAGGCATTTGAACTGGGCCATGAAGGATGAGGAAAATTCCGACAGGCAGGTTTGGTTAATTGGGAACTTTTCGGGTGCAGGAAGAGGCATAGGCAGATGTTAATTGCCTATGTTAATATAATCGGCATAATACTCTTACTAGATTTCCAAGAGAACAGAGCTTAAACCGAAGGTCAAATTCTTACTCAGAAGCAGTACCCTTTATACGCAGCCTTTACATATTAAGCTCGCAAAGAAGACAGCAAATATGTGGAATCTTGGATTCTAAAGTAAAGCATTTGGATTTAAGTAATGTGCAATTTCCCCCCTATTTCTTACCCTGCACAGAGAACATAAACATTTAGTATTTTGATGTAAAACTATGTAAATACGTAAGTACTATAACTTGTGAATAGACTTCAGTGTTCGTGTGTCTTAGTAGAACCACTGAGAAGTTTACATACAGAAACACATGTGTAGCCATCTTCAACATGTCATTAATCTTCTGTCACAGGAAGGGTTGTGCTCTTTCAATCCAAGGGAAGTAAACAGGCCTTCCTCCCCATTCCCTCCTGACACCTCGAAGGGCCTCATGTGAACGATAAGCCTGTAATATCACAAGGCTGACTTCTGTAAAGCATATGTAAGAAACACACTTTTGGTGCTGAAAGTGGTGAGCTTTTGCTGGTTTTGTAAATGTTAAGACAGTGTATGTTCCAATATCTTAGTGACAGAGGGGAGATGATGTTCTGAACCATATTTCCAAACACGGAAGTAGGAAACCCCGAGGCTTCACCCTTGGTTCTTTCAGGTAATCGTTGCTCAAAAGGGCAGATGCAGCGGGTAGGGAATTATTTCCGTATTGAACATAAACCCTCTAGTGTAAACGAAGAGTTGTGGCAGTTTGCACCCAACTTGCTGCAGCAACACATAATTGTTCTGTGGGCTTCTCAGTGCTGTCACAGACGTTCGCGTCTCAGGACCCAGCGCCCGCACGAGAGACTGCGGTTTATTAGGTAACCCTCCTGGAACCTGTCTCCCGAGGAGGAATCTGCTTCAGGGCTTTCCTGCTCCCTCCGGCTCCTACACAGCCTACCGGCCCGGCCTCCCCACCCAGGCCCGACTCCCGTGCTTCCCGCGGGGACAAGTAGCTAATCTGACAGACCGACTGGTGCTCATGTGTGCACGGTACGGGAGGAGCTGCTTTCCCTCCTCCCAGGCAACATGCTCCAGCTGGAAATGTCGCTTAAAGACAACGCTCGAGGGCGCCTGGGTGGCTCAGTTGGTTAAGCAACTGCCTTCGGCTCAGGTCATGGTCCCGGAGTCCTGGGATCGAGTCCCGCATCGGGCTCCCGGCTCGGCGGGGGGCCTGCTTCTCCCTCTGACCCTCCCCCCCTCATGCTGTTTCTCTCTCTCTCTCTCAAATAAATAAATAAATAAAATCTTTAAAAAAAAAAAAAAGACAACGCTCGATTTAAGTAATGTGTTTTCCTCCTCACGGCCCCCGCTCCCCCATGTCACGCAAGCCACGACACATCCACAACATGGCTCTAAGAGCCTCCGCCCGTGGGGTGTTGCAGCCTGAGGAGAAGGCACAGTCCAGGCAAGCCAGAATAATATTTTTGAGCTGGGCTCCTGTTTCCTCAAAAAAGAGAGGTAGGGAGCTGCTAGCACATCGCAAAAATCTCCACATCCCCTGCCAATGTGTTGAAGCCAATTGTGCCGAGCTCCCCTTCCAGTGAGAACTGAAGGGTCTGCGGTCTGGTTGAGGGCACCTTTCATGTGGGTGTTTGACAACAGAAGCATGCCACGACGAGTCCAAGAAAATAAATTTATTAAACTTTTAAGGAAAAAAATCCACAGACATAAGGAAAGTTAAATATAAACTGCAGGACACAACTAGTCATACTAGTGAATAATGGCTTGTGTGGCCAGCAAAGTACCAAAATGACATTCTGAGACTGATTGAGGTATTTAGCTATTTTTGGCTATAGAAATTGTTGTCAGCCTATTGTGAAACAGTAAGATAGTTTTCCCAAGCACACAGTTTTAAGTTGAATTAGGTTCTACATTGATGAAATTGCATATGAAACTAAATTATGTAGCTCTTAGAGAAAACCATAGCAGCAAGGTAGCAGAAAACCTATTAAACACTTATTACAAAGTAACATGTTGAACTTGGAACACCCAGTTCTAGCTTTTCACTGTCCTTCCTGCAAGAAAGAGGGAATTTAAAATTACCAACCATTAAGCCTGTTTCCTAAAAAGGTCTGAGCTAAATGGCAAATACTATTTAAGTTACAGCTAACTTTAAAGTTTCATTAAATGTAAAAAAAAAAAAAAATACTTAAAGTGAGAAGCATTCTTCAGTGAGATGAGATTCTTCTCCTTTGACAAACCTTTTGGGGAGCAATCCCAACGCTCCTAAGAATGGTGCTGAGGTTACTAAGGGATTGAACAATAATTTATACATCATTTCAGGCCCCTTCTTTTCCTTCTGACTACCCGCTTTGAGGCCAAGCCACTCAGAGGGGAAATAAAAAATGAGGAGACTTCTTCGTTTGCTACTTTAAATAAACCCGAGAGAGGGTTTGGTGAGGAAGAAAGTTTCCGCTATGGGTTTAAGAAAATTTTGACTTCTCTGTGGGGATTTAAAATCTTGTTCCTTCTGTTTCTTGTTACCAGGACGAGTGGGTGTATGTCTGGCTATCGGCTGGGAAACAAAAACCTGTTTCTTGAACTTTGTATTCCATGATCTGGTTGAACTTCGCTTCGACCTACTTCAACTTACAGAATGCTTCTTGTACTTTGTTCCCTTCTTCGGTAACCATGTAACAAAATCAAGTCATGTCTGAAGAGATGCTACTGCAGAGCTTCTGGGGTCTACCTCTCAGGATCATCATGTCCGCACTAAAAACTCCCTCCCCATTCAACAGGAGCACCCAAGCAGCCTGCCCACCGGGCCTGGCTATCCTTTCTACCTCTCCTACTGTGGAGCTCTCTGACATGAACCAAAATTCAGGTAAGAAAGAGTTTTTTGTCTGACTGTTTCGGTTCACGACAAGTTGACCTGTGCATCCATCTGAAAGTTTTTTTCAATTAACAAATATTTGAAAAAAAAATTTTAAATAAGATGAGCGTGTTCCAGTAATGCAGGTAACTACAATCATTTTAGAACTGTTTAAGGAGTTTGGGGAGGTATAAAAAGGGCCTGGTAAAAAACTAACCTGCTTATTTGTTTTTCTTTAGGTATACTGACCAAGCAGCAAACCAGCTTTAGACTGTAGTCGCTACATTCTTTAGACGGGTCTGCATGAACTACAGTACACAGCGTGTAGTGTGATACAAAATAGCCGTGCTTGAAGTGTAAATTATTAAAAATATCTTTATAAATTTTATGTCAAAATAAATGTTTTACATATCCAAACTATTTTTTGCCTTCCTACCTATAATTTTAGTTCCCAATTATTTAAAAAAAAAAATAGCCTGTGCTCTGATTTGCATTCCATTTTCCTGAACTGCAAAAGCCACCTGATTTTTCGCTTTTTCAAAAAGCATGATTTACTATACATTAAAAACAGCCATTCAATGCTTAGTATCACAAAATTAACACCCACATTAACAAGACAATCAGTGCCACTAAACAGTCTTTGAGACAATTCTTTAAAATATTTACAATTCACAATAGGAATATCTATCTGCTTAGGCCTCCTTTTTTTTTTTTTTTTTTTTAATATTCTGTTTCAACAATTCAGGAAAAGGCATTTAGAATCCACCCCCTCATCGCCCCCAGAAAGGTTTAAACATCGTTTTGGTTTAAGCACTCAGGCCCTAGCCAACTCTTCACCATTAAATACGTAGCTTGTGGGAAATCCAAGCAAGGCTACGGCATGATTTTGTTCAGTTGGTCTGTGCTCACGTAGCCGCATGATGAGAGAAACTCTTTGTCGGGCAAGGGCAAGGCAGTCGCATTGAGCACGAGGCCCCGTGGAGACTGAACGATGTGAATGGAGGTGTAGTCCGGGACGGGCATCCCCGAGCTCGGAGCCCGCTCTGCGGTCCCAGACCGGCCAGCGGTAGTGGTAAGGCTTTCTGTGGTGATGTACATGTCTTCCTGGTTAAAGCTTGGCTCTACACGCGATTCAACCTCGGCGCGAGGGGCCACAGCGATGCACTTTTTGGCATCGGCCTCGCAGAAGTAGGCGCTGTCCATGATGAAGTTTGCTTGGCAGAGTGAGACCACTTCCGGAGGCCTGTCACACGGGGATATCCCTGCCTTATTCTTTTGGCCTGGGGAAAGGACCACACTCCCGCCTGGAGTGATGTCGCTTACCTGGGCATAAAAGTCGATGTTTGCCAGTGAACTCGGGTTGCTCAGCTGAGGATGGGCAGCTTGATGAGTTGACTCCGTTCCACTAATCACGAGCGGTCTTGGTTTGTTTTCCTTTGCCAGGATAACACTGGGCTGCTGAGTGGTAGGGGCAGTATCAGTAGAGGGTAAGTTATTTTGCTTCTTCTGGTCAAGGCACAAGAGATCTACTTCCCCTTTTAACCTCTGTGGCTGAGGAACCTCTGAAGTACCATCACACACATCACTGGCATTGAAATCAGTCTCCAGAATGTCAGGCTCATAACAGCTGGTACGTCCAGAGTCATCATCCTTTGCCCCGAGGACGTTAAGTGATTTCTCATGGTCGTTGCTGAGAAGTCTGTCTGTGTCTGATCCTTCAGTCTTTTCATCTGCGTCATCAATATCCAATTCAATGAATTCAACCCAAGAGTCATCGTTGTAGAATTCAGGTTTATAGTTGTCATGAATGGCTAAGATTGTGTTCACCTCTTCTAATTTTCCTTCCTAGAAAGCAGAAAGAAAATGAAATCTATGAAAAGAAACTCAAAATGATTAAAGGATCTGACAACACTCAGAGACTAAAATTGTGGTTACATTAAGATCAATAGTAACAAAACCATATAATAAAAAACACATTAGTATAGAACTTTTAAATATACAAGACATTCTCCTAATTTTAAGATACGTTATTTTGAAACATTTTTCTCCAGAGGGGTTAAAAAATGGAACGTGATACATATAGCTTGCAAAAGCTCTCAACAGAAGACAAAGGTCTTTAGGTAGCATTTGATTAGTGTTATCCGTCACGTAGATAATTTATTAAGTACCTTGAGGAGATCTGGATCAATTCCTTTAATCTTTGGAACTGGAACTGGGGGAAGAATCAGCATCTTAATCCTTGAAAACAAATGAAATTTTGGTTTGACATATCTGCAAAATTATACATTCTCTTATTTCAAAAGATAGGAATAAAATATTGGTGGTACTATTACTTATTCCAAATATTCTGGTGCTCCATATATGTGGAATATGAGAAAGAAAATATTAAGTAGTAAATGATAAGGAAAAACTATAGAAGAAAAAAAACCAAAAATCAACAAAAAAAAGCCCTCACGTGAAGTCAATTTAAATAAAACATGGTTTCCTAAAATCTTTTTTCCCTTACGTCTTTATTGAAAGCCAGCATTAGTATTTGGGAATGAGAAATTTGATTCCATCTAAGGCCAATTTCCATTTCGTCTATAAGAATGGTAATTTTAATGTACATCTCGTCAGTAATTTGCAGAGAAGAGGAAGAAAGAAAAAGAAAGAAAGAAAGAAAGAATAAGAAAGAAAGAAAGAAAAGCCAATTCACATGAAGTCAAAATTATTTGCACCCTCAAAAAAGGATGAACTGAGCTAAGTTTGCACCGCATGGCTCACGTTAATTATAAAATTATCTAAGATGACCTCATAAACCAGGTGTCATTGCAGGGTTCATTACATTTGGGAAAGACTAAATTAGAACTAGTTCTAACTGATCAATATGAATCTATATATCCAATTCTATGATGCACTTAAAATTTCTGTTCTAAATATTTAAATTATTATTTTTTAAAGATTTTATTTATTTATTTGACACAGAGAGAGAGACCACAAGCAGGGGGGGAGTGGCAAGCAGAGGGAGAGGGAGAAACAGACTCCCTGCTGAGCAGAGAGCCCGCTGTGGGGTTTGATCCCAGGACTCTGGGATCATGACCTGAGCCGAAGGCAGACGCTTAACCAACTGAGGCACCCAGGCGCCCCTTTAAATTATTTTTTGACCATAATTCATTTCAATGTCTATTCTGCCTGTCTTGCACTTTATCGTATCCCTAGTACTTGGAACAATTCCTGGCATGTAGGGTATTCAATAAACACTTCTTGAATAAATCTGAATACTTCACTTATCTAGTTCGTTAATAGTCTAACTAGAATTTATGTCTTAAAATTAACATTGTAGCTCTGGAAAAAAGCTCAGAGATTAGCTATTCCAGTCAACTCATTTATTGTTTTAAAAAACCCTACCAGTCAGAGATGCCACTGTTGGGCAGCGATGATAAACTGGCTTTCGGGACATTAGCTGATATTCCACTTAATGTGAATAGACAGTCTAGTCTATTCAATAGGGAACCCATTCTCTGAATATTTCTATCTGCCTTTTTACCTAACCAAGGAATAAGCCAAATTCTGTTTTTTAAATTGCTGTAAGTAGCTCTCCACTAAGTTTACTTAGTGGGGCAAGTGTTAAAACGAATTTGTACCAATGAATAGAAGATATAGGAAAAACACAAATTATTAATAATAACTGCTACCATTTTTTCGAATGCCTCTGATAAACCAGACTCCATAAGATATATTTTGCATTAACCTGTGGGCTGGCAAAAGATGGCCTGAAGGCCAAATCTGGTCTGCTCTCTGTTTTTGTAAATAAAGTTTTCTTGGAACACAGTCATATTCATTAGTTTACACATTGTTACGACTGCTTTCAAGCCATGGTGGCAGAGCTGAGGAGCTGTGACCGAGACTGCATGGCCCCAGAAGCCTAAAAATTTACTCTCTGGCCCTTTAATATAACAAGTTTGTCAACCATACACCACACATTTAATTCTTATAACTAGTAGGGAGGCAGGTAACATTATCGGCGGAAAGGTTTAGAGATTTAAGGAATGTATTCAAATCACACACTAATTTTTGGCACAGCTGGGCTCAAATCCAAAGTACCTAACTCCAAACCCCAGGCCCTTTGCCCTCTGTCATCCTGCTGTGTTATTTGGCCCTGCATCTCTAAATGAATATTTTAAATGTCAAAAACATAGAAAAATGCAACACAATTGTAATGACAGGAAGCAAAGATTCCCGAACGTCTGATGCTTGACTTTGTTATGTGTGCCTCTTGCTTTTGCAGAGGATGATGCATTTAGGCACATGCTAGGTATCTGGGCGTTACGGTGGGCTTCCTGCCAGGGTGATGGGCCCCGCAGCCTTTAGGGCCCAAGCGGGTCACACAAATGAATGAAGCAGGCCTGTTGCAAAGTCATCCCGAATGGAATGGTTGGTCCTCTGTTTCAGCACAGGTTGCCATGCAACTGAGTTTCACTAGATCTTTCAGTTGGTAAAGATCCCCCTGGAAATCTGGATTTTTGTGTGGAAATTCCCTAGCGTGTAAACATTTTGTAGCAAGTCCATATAACATAAATTTATGACACATTAGGATCTAGCAGGCTGAGTCTGGCTTTCAGGTGGCCAGTTTGCCACTTCTGTTTTAGGCCGATGCAGTTCTTTCTTTCCTGGTTAGTGACAGCTCAAAGGGTGGGATGTCGTATGGTGGCAATGACTGAAAATAGAATACGGATAACCTGGCACGAAACTCTGTGACTCCGCTATCATTTTATTCAAATCCAAATTACATTATAAATCTTGCTACAGCTGATTCTTAATGATCTGGAAAGGGAAAAGTGGCACATACTTTTATTTACAACACTTCAAACAACAGGCAGGACCTGAAGCCCTTTCGAGCCCTAACGTTCTGGGGAAGGCTGACGTAAGTACCTTGTTCTTTGGAGGATCATTTTAATGATTAGAACTTCGTGTTCTTTCCACACCTGCTGACAACTATTTTCTCCCATTTCCTACTCTCATTGGAACATGGAAACTGAGACCATGACAAGGGTTTTTATTGGCAAATGGAAGAACAAAACTAATTCTTTTCTACAAAGAACTTAATTTAGTACAGGAAATTTGAGAGTACAATAAAGATTTCAGAACAATTTTACAACTCGGTAATTCTGACTAAGCGTCAAAGTTAAGAACTTCATTATCCTTAGGGAACACTCTTTTATACACAGGTTAAGATATTTTCTTTAAAATCCTTTTTGTTGAGTGAATTATTTTTTCTTTGAAATATTGTTAGCTAATATAATTAAACAATGTAGCAAATTTACCTGGCCTTCACAATACTCAAAATTGACGGCTAATGTTAAGAGTGAATTACTTTATATACATAGTGGGTCTATCTACTGTGGTTACATGTAAATTAGCCCATCAACTGTACAGATCAATACATTCAAATTAATCAACAGAATAATTTGGCTCCTCTGTTGTTGGCATTACTTAAATACATAAATTACTTAAGAGTCTATAAATGTGTTTACTATTTTTACCCCAAACAACTGAAACTGTATTTTCTTGCCTTATAATACTTGTGCTTATAAAAAATTGTTGCTAAAAAGCTGGATGCAGGGGCGCCTGGGTGGCTCAGTTGGTTAAGCAATGGCCTTCTGCTCAGGTCATGATCCCAGGGTCCTGGGATTGAGCCCCGAGTCGGGCTCCCTTCTCATCAGGGAGCCTGCTTCTCCCTCTCCCTCTGCCTGCCCTTCCCCCTGCTTGTGCTCTCTCTCTCTAATAAATAAATAAATAAATAAAATCTTTAAAATAAAATAAGCAGCTAGATGCAAAATGAAATTCTGCAGAATGAATTTTGCTTTCCCATTGGTTTACATTATAGAACTGGAGATGCAACTCTAATTAAAAAGCTTTTGCAATGTATTCACATAGATCCTGTTTTGATTTGCAGATGCCTCTTGGCTTCAGCTGAAGAAAGTGTCTACAATTCTAGGTAGGGTGACCCACCATCTTGGTTTGTCTGGAACTGAGGAGTTTTCCAGGACACAGGACTTTCAGTGCTCAAACCAGGAAAGTTCCAGGCAAACTGGGAGTGTTAGTCACCCTTGTTCTAGGAGAAGGGGCAGGATGAACCCATGGGACTTGAAAAATACTCTAAATGTAAAAAATTTGCAATTGGTACCGGTAACTTTTCCTATATTTTGTATTACAATTTCCTGTAGTCTGTGTGGAATTTCCTTCAGGAAGAAAAATAGAGTGATAACTCATACAGCTCAGGGAAATTTAAGGTCATATACTCCAACATGCTTTTATTACCCATGAGAACATGCAGCCCAGAGAGGTTAAGGGACTCAAATAAGATCAAACAGCAGTGGCAGAATAACTGGGACCTGAGTCTTGGGACACCAAGAGAATACAGAAGAGAATCTCTTTAAACTTAGAATTTTAGCTGTGTTTACAAATGTGGGTTATTTGTAATAATTTAAATAAAATTTAATAATTTCAATAAAACCCAGATTTACTTGAAAACACCATCCTATGAAGTCTAAAATGGTTTTATTAGATTGAATTATCTAGGTGGCTTTCGTTTGCCACTTACATTTGCTTGTCTATTAGAACTGTGTCCAACTTAGCTAAAGGTTCAGTGCCATCTCATTGTCCTAGAATGAATGGGCCAGTTCCTTTAGGACTTAGAAGAGATCAAGGGGCAGCTCTGAGATGACAGTTTTGTGCGGATCACAAGGTGTGTGGCCACCAGCCTCAGCCTCCTAATGTCCTATACAACTTCCCAGATAGAACAGACACCCAGGAATTCTCTATGATGAACACAACAAAGTGGTAAATGTATAACTAGTGATAACATTTTACTGCATTAATTAAAATTTTCAGTCATGATTTGCAAAGGAAATATCAAATAACAAGTGGAAACACATTTGAAAATCTGAACCCTGGCAAAAACATCTAAATAGACTTTTTCACACCTACCTTTGCTGTTTAGAAAATATGAATAAAAATAATATCATCGTTAGCCCAAATATTCCAAAGATAATAATTAGGAACCATGGAAACTGGAAATCTGAAACACACAAGAATATTATCTCACTCATAGAATTAGGAATAGCTGACGTTTACATTTCACTTTCTTTTTTTCACATAAAAAATATTTCTTAATTTGTATTCATCTAGTAAAGTCAGTGATTTCTCTTGATAACAGAATGTAATGATGTAGGAATATTTTCTGTTTCATGAACGTTTCTGTCCACTTCTTCAAATTTTTTCACATGTGAAAAAAAAATCAAAATGAAGAAAAAGCAAACAGTTTAAGCACAATCCATGTTTATATAAAAAGTCCACAACAACTGTTTTAAGCACCTTATGTGTTCAGGGTGTATCATTAGAGATTCAGCTCTAGAAAAAAATGCTGTTTGTCAATTTACTACTTTACCCAAATGATGTCCACTTGGTCCTTCCTTCCCTCCCTCCTTCCCTCCCTTTCCGTTCCCTTCCCTTCCTCCTCTCCTCATATCCCTTTCTCTCCTTTCCCTTCCCCTCCCCTCCACTCTTCTTTCCTTCCTCCCTTCCTCCCTTCCTCCCTTCCTTCCTTCCTTCCCTCCCTCTCTATCTATCTATGTATCTATCTATCTATCTATCTATCTATCTATCATCTATCTATCTATCTTACATATGGTAATAATTTTTTATCCTCCAGACTAAGGATCCATCAAAAGGATGGGGGCAGAGTTCTATTTTTGAATCATGACTGAAACTTCTTAGACATGCAGACATATATTTTACAGCTTACAAAATATCCTTTGATAGAAACAGATCACTACTGGGGCTCCTATCTTCTACTTGGTAGCAGAATTGGGGCAATCTGTTCATAAAACTTCAATTTCATTTCTTAAGACCAAGTGCCTACCAGCTGTCTGCAGTAAGTTCCCAGTGTTCTCCACTTTTTAACTGAAATATAGTTGATGAACAGTGTTCTATTAGTTTCAAGTGTACAACATAGGGATTCAACAATTTTATACATTATCCAGTGCTCACCATGGTAACTGTAGTTACCACCTGTCACCATGCAACGTTATTATGATATCATTGTCTACATTCCCTATGCTGTAATTTTCATCCCTGTGACTTATTTATTTTGTAACTGGAAGTCTGTACCTCTTAATCCCCTTCATCTATTTCACCTGTCCTCCCACATGTCCTCCCCTCTGGCAACCATCAGTTTGTTTTCTGTATTTATGAGTCTGTTTCTGTTTTGCTTTGTTGTTCATTTATTTTGGTTTTTTAGATTACACATATAAATGAAATCATAGGGTATTTGTCTTTCTCTGTGCTACTTATTTCACTTAGCATAATACCCTCTAGCTTCATCTATGTTGTTGTGAATGTGAGATTTCATCCTTATTATGGCTAACATTCCATAATGGATAAAGAAGATGTGATCTATCTATCTATCTCCCATGTGCATTGCAGTATTATTTATAACAGCCAAGATATAGAAGCAGCCTAAATGTCCATCAGTAGGTGAATGGATAAAATTGGTGTTTTCTTTTTCTTTTTTTAAAGATTTTATTTATTTGAGAGAGAGACCACAAGAGGGGGTGGGGTCAGAGAGAGAACCGGGCTCCCTGCTGCGGGACTCGATCCCAGGACTCTGGGATCATGACCTGAGCTGAAGACAGTTGCTTAACCAACTGAGCCACCCAGGCACCCTTTTTTTTTTTTTAAAGATTTTATTTATTTATTTGAAACAGAGAGAGAGAGAGGTGGGGAAGGGCAGAGGGAGAGGGAGAGGTAGACTCCCTGCTGATCAAGGACCTGGATGCAGGGCTCCATCCCAGGACCCTGAGATCATGACCTGAGCTGAAGGCAGACATTTCACCAACTGAGCCACCCAGGCACCCCCAAATTGGTGTTTTCATTGGGTAAATACCCAATAGTAGAGTTACTGGATTCTATGGTATTTCTATTTTTAACTCATTGGAGTTACTGGATTGTATGGTATTTCTATTTTTAACACTCCATTTTTTTTTTTTAAGATTTTATTTATTTATTTGACAGAGAGACACAGCGAGAGAGGGAACACAAGCAGGGGGAGTCGGAGAGGGAGAATCAGGCTTCCCGCCAAGCAGGGAGCCCGATGCGGGGCTCGATCCCAGACCCTGGGATCATGACCTGAGCTGAAGGCAGATGCTTAACGACTGAGCCACCCAGGTGCCCCAACACTCCATGTTTTAATACTCTATTCTTAAAACTCCATACTGCTTTCCCGAGTGGCTGCTCCAATTTACCTTCCCACCAAGAGTGCAGGAGGGTTCCCTTTACTCCACCTCTTCATCAGGGTTATCTGTTTTACATGAAAAGACAGGTGGAATTTACTTGAATGTTGCTTTATTAAAAGTAGGATTTTATGTTGTAATATTCCTTTGTTATATTTATTTTCTTATTCAGTTATTAAAATCCCCAAGGGAGATATGATGGATATTACAAAGAATTAGTGGAGGAGAGAATGCCATTTTGTATCTTGTGATATCTGTAAGTTTATATCAATACCATATTCAGGAACATAACAAAGCTAGAACTTCATTTTTTTTTTTAAACATGGAAGGAAGAACCAGTTAAAAGATCTATGCTTAATTGAATTAAATGGCATCACAATCAGCTTCAAGGGTGTGTGGCAAATGTAATTTTATTTTTTTACTTTTTATTTTATTAGTATTTTTTAAAGATTTTATTTGAGAGAGAGAGAGAGAGCACAAGCAGGGGGAGGGGCAGAGGGAGACAGAGAAGCAGACTCTCCTGAGCAGGAGAGCCGATGAGGCGCTTGATCCCAGGACCCTGAGATTACGACCTGAGCCAAAGACAGACGCTTAACCGACTGAGCCACCCAGGCACCCCGCAGATGTACCTTTTAAATCAGAATTTCATTATATCAAATATTGTTTAAAAGAACAAGCCTGTTAACTAGAGCTTAGAAAAAACGGTGCTACAGGCATTTTCATTTAAGCACTCTCTAGTATCATGGGTTCTATCTGTAGCATCATCAATGCAGAAATAGAAATTTAATTTCTCCATAGCTTGTGACTGTTTCATCAGCAAGCCTCAGCTCCTCATACATAGCCCTGTAAACTTTCTGTGCTTCATTGTAGAAGCACCACAGCTAATACCCGTGTGGGAGTGATAATTTTATATACTTACTGTTCATTGTTAAGCAGACTTCTTTATTTCTGTCTCTGAATTTTTATTCTGAATTCATAGATCTCATTTCTTTGAACTTGAATTATCTTTGTATTTTTCTTATATAGGATCTTCAAATACTCCATGTCATTCTGCATATGACTAGCATGCTACTTATTAAGCCTGTCTCCAGGTAAAAGCCATATCTAACCTTTCTAAAGCCAATAAGCAGCTGCCATTGACTACCTATGTGGACACAATATTAGGCTTTCTCTTAGATGTTACATATCCATCCATCCATATGGATCCAGTATTTCTTCACTATGCATTTGAAAAGCATTTTTTTTTTCTGACTATAAATGCAAAACAAACTCATTATAGAAATCTTTAGAAATATAGAAATGTATAAAGGAAAAAATCATCTGAAATTCTGATATCCAGAGAGAGCCCCCATTGATACCTTAATGCATCTTCCCCTCTCTAACTTACATCTACCCCCGGACATTTCCTGAATTGAATCATCACAGACTAAGTTCTCCTTCTACTTTTGTAATGACTAATATCTGTTAAAAAGAGTGAACTTGAGGTCTCTCACCCTGGCATTTGATGCTAATGGATCATGATCTGAACAACACCCTGACAATGGAGGCAATGTATTACTCTATTAACAAAAGCCATGTCGGCTGCCATTTTAAATCTTTTACCTTCTTCACATGCAAATGGGCTCATTTGAGGAAGTGCCACATAGAGCACCTCACTGAACTCGCCATATTTTTCAGAATTTCGTTGTCTGGATCTCACACGCACTTCATATTCTTTATCCAGTCTCAACGAGTACACTGGAACTGATGTTGACAATACAGGGTCCATCTTTCAAGACAAAATATAAAACTGATCAGTTAGTGAGACAACAACTCGAGGCAATAAACTCTATTAAGGTGTTTCTACATTTGTATTCAAAGTGAATTTCTGTAAAGTAGATAGTATTTTGAAATGCACTTGGGGGGAGTGCTGGGTGTTGGTCACAGTCGGCGCGGCTCGCTCACTGGCCTGGGCACTGTGGTGGCATGATCTCGCAGAAAGATGGCTGCCTGGGCACTGTGGTGGCATGATCTCGCAGAAAGATGGCTGCCTGGGCACTGTGGTGGCATGATCTCGCAGAAAGATGGCTGCCTGGGCACTGTGGTGGCATGATCTAGCAGAAAGATGGCTGCCGTTGCCTATTTGATTTTTCTTTCTGTGGCAAGACTGTCATGGAGCCTGGATATTTCAGGAAATCCGGTATCAAAATTGACTGCAGAAGAAAGGACCTAACGGACCAGTAACAATGGAAGAAATTGAGAAAGTTATCCAAAAACTACCATCCTCCCAAACACCAGGCCCAGTTGGTGTTACAGGTTAAAAATATCCTTCATGAAGAAGAAAGGTCTTAAGCCACATGGTGGATTCAGAAGCTCCTGGAAAGAGGCTGCCCAGCCTAACATCTTCAAAACAAGGTCTATCACCTCCTATTGCAAATGTTGGTGAAATGACGCATTACGTCTGCGGCTGCTGTGCGGCTTTCAACAACGCGGCAATCCCATTTCCCACTCGGAAGGTGCTCTTTGGCAACAGCTGTCTGGAATCAAAACCTGGGACGCAGTGCTTCAGTCGAGGAGAGATGGTTTCAAAACTTGTACGGCAGGATCCTGCCCCCACTGATGCAGAAGACAACTACACTGGCACTTGGGTTTGGCCTGCACGAGGACTTATCTTGCCTTCTCTGACAACACATCAGTACCCCACGAGTTTGCGACCCGCAGTGTGGCCGCACTCCTTGCAGGGACAGCAGAAGCAATTTTCACTCCAATGGAAAAAGTTCGGACATTGCTCCAAGACCACAAGCATAATGACAAATTTACAAACACTTACCAGGCTTTCAAGGCACTCAGATGCCATGGAGTGAGAGTATTATCGAGGCTTGGTACCTGTTCTTTTCTGTAATGGATTCGGCAATGTCTTTTCTTTGGCCTTTGAGGTCCCATTAAGGAGCATCTGCCTACCGCAATGACTCACAGCACTCATTTACACAATGATTCTATCTATGGAGGTCTGTTGGGTGCTTTGTTCGGAATCTTGTTTTCCCAGTTAATGTTGTGAAAACTCATCTGCAGTCTCAGATTGGTGGGGAATTTCAGTCATTTTCCAAGGTTTTCCAGAAAATCTGGCTAGAGTGGGACAGGAAGCTGACAAATCTTTTCAGAGGTGCTCACCTGAATTACCATCGGTCTCTCATCTCTTGGGGCATAATCAATGCAACTTATGAGTTCTTGGTAAAGATTATATGAAAGAAACCATCAATTAAGTGCCATTTATTAACTGAATAGACCCAAGAAGAATGCAGTTTGGCCATGTTCCTAATTGGCCAAATACAAG
>NC_138375.1:30923932-30947249 GCF_054177405.1 Leptonychotes weddellii | reverse complement strand
CCCCCCATCACTCCAGCAACCCTCAGTTTGTTTCCTGAGATTAAGAATTCCTTGTATCAGTGAGATCATATGATACATGTCTTTCTCTGATTGACTTATTTCGCTCAGCATAATATCCTCTAGTTGGGTGGAGCTATAAAGAAAATTACGGATATGTTGCCTACCCTTTGGGATATTATAGTTTTATATGAAGACATAAGAACAGAAAAAAAAAACCCATATTTCCACAACAAAACAAATCATAGTCAAATATACACACACATGTGCACCGTTTGTTCTTTGGAAATTCTGGGTAGTCATTCATAAGATCACAGAGTTGGAAAGGGTCCTAGAAAAACCATAATTGTCTAAATTATTCTATTAGAAGGAACTACATACCTATTCTGCATATTCTAGAGGGCTTAAAGTTACCTCAAATGGTTTCCTATTCAAAATTTGCAAAAAAAAATGTCACTAGAGTCACTGGTAATAAAAATCAAGGTCCCACAACCCTTAAGGTCACGATATTCTTTTACCTTCCAGGGGAAGGGTAGTACGGCTATTAGACGTAAGGCTATGAAAGAGGTAGGCCCAACTAATGACAGTGTTTTCCTTCAAGTCAAATACTCAAAGCAGGTATTCAATATGGGTTTTTCATATGCTTTCAGATAGAACACCTTGCTCCTATTTACAGAAAACTAGGAACACATATTTTCAAGAGCATGGAGTTTTCACATTAAAAAGATTCTCATAATTTGTTTTATTAAGTCAGAGGCTGGGCCTGCAGCTTCTAAAATAAATTTCCTTTCACCTCAGTTTCTACTCACAAGGTCCCTGTTTTTTTCCATGTGTATATGGGATGGTTAGTTTGTATCTTTTTATTGAAGCTTCTTCTTTTTTTTTTTTAAGATTTATTTATTTATTTTAGAGAGAGAGTGTGCGTGCGTGTGCACACATGAGCTCACATGGGGTGGGGAGTGAGGGGCAGAGGGAGAGAGAGAGAGAAACCCAAACAGACTCCGTGCTGAGCATGGAGCCCGATGCGGGGCTTGATTTCACAACCCTGAGATCATGACCTGAGCTGACACCAAGAGTCACTGCATAACCAACTGCGCCACCCAAGCGCCCCTGAAGCTTCTTAATATATGATATATTTGCATGCCTAAAATGCTTTTTTAAAGGCAAGATTCTGAATTTTAAACTTATCTTATTGGTTTCTTTAAAACGTGTGTGTCCAGTTTTGAAGCCCTAATTTCTGTTATTGTAACCAATATTGTTTCATTACAGATTTCACTAATGACAAAACCAAAAAGAGGCCCTCAGTGATTTGATCTCTGCCCCCCCCCCCCTTATCTTCCCTCAACCCTCCAAAGCAGCCACACCAAACCTGATTTCATTTACATGGCTCCTACCACCTGCACTGAGCCCTGCCACCTGCCTTGGAGGGAATGCCTATGCAACCTATGAGTTCTTGTTAAAGATCATATGAGCCAATCCTCAGTGCAAGGATTGTTGATATTCTAAGATGTCATTCCTGGCATTTTTTCCTACTCCATCCTGACAGATAGTCACATCTTAGATTACTTTTTATACTTATATTACACTGCTCCAATTTCTATATTACACTGCAAATTCCCTGGTGCAAACAACGCCTTCATTATCTCTGCATTTCCAAAGCCCAGCACAATACTGGGTATAGAGTGGGTGCTCAGGAGATGGCCCATACAATGTGGGTAATTCTTTGCCACTCATTACTTCTTTAAAAAACATTAAATTCTTAACCTGATTTAGCAGGTAAATAGTTTAAGCAACTACATCACCATTAGTATCACTTTTATATTCAAAATGCATTTAATTTAAAAAAAAGGCACCGTAATACAAAATTCCACATTGTCAGTCGTAACCTGGATTCCTGATACACGCAACAAACACTAGCTTTTCCCCCTCTACTTACGAATCTCACTTGTTTTTAAGCGTATGGCACTTGTGCTCATAACCAATTAGATTGTGAATTTTTTCAGCAGAGGTCAAGTCTTAACAGATAAACTCTTGGTATTCATGACAACTCTGTCTGAGACCCTTGTAAAACACGCCATGAAGACGTAACTTCACTTATACAAGTTAAGTGAAGTAAAAGTTAACTGACCCCTTTGGACTATCTAATGAGATTTAGCGGAGATGCAATAAAAAGTGTGACAAAGCCAAGCTGGGATGCACACCTGAATGGTCAATTGACTAAGTCCCATGCTCCCATGGACCTGGCTCAGGGTATGAGCTTCGTATCTGTGCATCAGCTGAAATACAGCTAGATCACTGGACTTTCAGGGTTGAAACTATGATTAGTAAATCTATGAGTGCTAACGTTTGGATTCACATCTTTGCTTTTCCTGGATAGTCAAACTTTTTGTTTCAGGACTCCTTTTTACCCTTAAAAATTACTGAGAAGCCTAAAGATTTTGGTTTATTTGGGTTATGCTTATCCCTATTCACCATTTAGAAACTGAAACAGGAATTTTTTAAATTTTAAAATTAAAATAATATTAATTTAAAAAAATTATTGTATTCTCCAAAACAACATATAATTTTGTGAGAAGAGTGACACTGTTTTACATTTTTACATTTTGGCAAGTCTCTTTAATGGCTGGCTTCATACAAGATGGCTGTATTTTTACATCTGCTTCTGTATTTTTTTTTTTCTAACAAAAGTTCTCACATATTTATTACTGAGCCAACCTACTATGGCAGAAGCAGAGTAACAGAGAAAAATAATTTCCCTGATAAAACATGCGTATTCTTCAGGTAGTAGTGATGTTTACAGAGTAATAGGATAGGAACACCTGCCTTCATGCAGCAGAAATATGTGTGCCATCTCATGTGTGATCCCATAGAGACAAAGCTTGGTTCTTCTCCAATGCTTCCTCCTGGAGTTGTACCTGATTTTACCAATTTTCATCCAAATCCACTAGGGAATGGGATGGTTCTGCTTTTGTTTCTTGGCCAGGAATCGCTTGATCCTGAAAGTCTTGTGAGAAGACATGGTGAAGAATAGTCAACCGCACATACAATGATGGCGGAGAATAGAAGCCACATCTGCTTCTGTATTAAATTTGCATTAAATCTTTTGTGTTGTTTTGGTTGAAGTGCATTGAATAGAATCTGGTCTCACACAGATATATAGTGAAGAAAAGGTGGGATATTTTAATAGCCTTTTCAGAAAATTGTGGATATTCTTCTTCTTTTTTTAAAAAAAGATTTTATTTTGAAGTAACCATACTCAATGTGGGGCTCGAACTTATAACCCCAAGATCAAGAGTCACATCCTCTGCTGACTGAGCCAGCCAGGCACCCATGTGGATAGTCTTCAACACTAATACCAAAACTCAACAAGCAGTAGTTTAAGTTTCTAAGAAATGTTAATTTTGGAAAAGTGCCCATTGACACATCTTACCCTATAGTATTAAATATGATTGCCTACAGAAAAATTCAGTCCTGGGGATAGTTCAGAATAATTGTGACTTTCTGTTGGATAAAGAAAGTAGGAAAATATTTGCTTATAGACATGTCTATATAGATAGACAGAAATCTTGTTATTTAATAAAGAAATCTATGAATTTTGCAAATATCACTCTGCTCCATGGAAAGTGGTTCAGAGTGGGGAAGGAGTGGGAACAGAGACATTGCACAGGAGGCTGTTGAGGTGATCCAGAGAAGACACAATAATGACACCAATCCATGATCTAATTCAGAGCATGAATCAATGGGAATTGGTGATTATTCGGAGCTAAGGAGTAAGAAGAGTAAGATACCGATAGATGTCAGGACAATATTCTGGATTAAATTTGAACAACTGTATGGACATGTTGTCATTTACTGAGAGGGGGAGACTAGGGAGGTAGATGGAGGTTTGAGCATGTTGCTTTTTTGAGAGCCCCTGAGGCATCCCAGTGGATATGTCCAAGTGTGGAACGTAGAAATGAGGTCAGGGTGGAACCGCTGTGCTAAGTGCCCTTGGGTGTTGACATTGATCTGGTCTTTTCTATTTTTCAACTAGCTTCCACCAAATGGAATTTTTTTTAATACTCACAACCACCATGTGAAACAGAGAGTGAGCCTGACCAATTTTACAGTTCGATGAAACACTCTCAGCGATAAAAAGGAATGTTACACTCAGCAATAGGAATCTCATATGCATTATGAGGAGTGAAGGAAGCCAGAGTCAAAGGTTAGTTATTATATCATTCCATTCCAATGACTGCCTGGAAAAGGCAAAACTACAGAGATGAGCAGATCAGTGGTTGCCAAGGGTTCAGGTTTGGGAGAGGATAAAGGTTATGATAAGTCGTTCTCTATCCTGATTGTGGTGGTAGCTACCAAGCCCTATGGATCTGTCAAGACTCACAGAATCATACAAGTAAAAAGTGGATTTAAGTGTGTGCATATTTTTGAGTGTTTACGAAAAGAATTTTAAGCGAGGGAGTGTGTTTTAGAATGATCACTCTGGCTCCAGGGCCAAGAATGGATGAGACGCATCAAACACCAGAGGCCTAAGACCTTCTTTGGGAGATGAATTAATCCAGTCAGATAGGACTACAGATCAAACCAGCATGGTAAGCATGGTAGTTACTTAAGGTTAGTTGCAATGTAGAATCTGAAACTGTATCAATGAATCTTTCGTATCTTGCTACATTAAAATCCACCTTTCCACCTAGCACTTTGAATGGATCATTTCCCCATGAATGATTTTGGTTACATCATGTATTAGTCATTTGGAAAATATTGGCTCATTGAGTTATGCAAATTTTCTAAATGTTCACACATTTTATTATACAATATAAAAAATCACTTTAGCTAATATCACCATTGATCTCGTCAGGAAAGTCTTCAGAGACTGGGAAAGCTCTCAAGCTCACTGCTGCAGATCAGATTCCAGTTTTCCAAAACTCGAATTTTCCTTTGAAAGCTCAAGTTTCATTGGTAACAATTACTGTCGATCGTTTTTCTTGGACTGATAAGCCCACTTCATTCTTTTTCAAGAAATGTTTGCCAACTCTTTGCCAACTTCACTATGAATAACCATCTATTAGTTTATCAGTTGTTCTTTCAAGTGAAAATGGTGTTCCGTGCAAAAAAGCAGCTGGTGCAGCAAGCAACTCGGCCATTTGCGTGCCTCATTATGACAACCATCGGCCCCTCAGTACCCGCAGAAGTGCGTTATGTGTCCTCAACATGTGTCACCCAGGATATTAAAAAGCTATGTCATCAAAGGTTGAGATTTAATAAAATTAATAAAATGTGCAGCTTCATCAAGACAATCCTTATGTGAGGCTGGCTTTCTCCCCGTTACCGTAAGCACAGAGGTTGGTGAGCGCGCACGGGGGTTGGCGAGCGCGCACGGGGGTGGCGAGCGCGGTGACGGTCAGCGCGGTTTGGAATGACCGCCTTGATTGTGCTCAGCTGGCAGCAATATTCCCACCATCGCTACAGATCTCAACCGGGTGAAAAAGGGAAATAACCTTTCGGTATTAGTAGGAAAACAGTCTTGACCTTGTGGACTCCCTGAAAGGGTCTCAGGGACCCTCAGGGCTTGCACAAGTTCACACTCTGAGAACTGCTCCCTGGGGCTCCTGGCACGGTGCCTTGTGCACGGTAGTTATTTCAATATCTGGTTGCTGAATACATGTTTGACTGAAACTTGAGTTTAGAAAGTCTTCTTTGACTCAGCCACCAACTGGGCTTTTTTGCACCAAGTTAATGGAACAGATATCTAAATTAAAATAATGCTGAAAACAGCACCTCAAAGCCCAGTATTTAACTGTTAACAGCTGCTCCAAACTTAACTTTAATGACAGAATTGGCTTCTTTTTCAGCAGATCCCTGAACGGACAAGGCCTGGTGTCTCAAAATTCTGGGAGTGAATCTGCCAGGCCACAGGGCACGACCTGCTGACAGGCCAGAAACCACTTGGCTTGGCCAGGGCTATGACTCTGTGGTTAGACTGATTTAGAATTAGTTATACTGGGAGCAGCAAGATAATCCTGTTTTTCTCCTTGTTGTGCGCCATGTGGAACTTATCTAAGTGCCTAGTTCCCATATATTTGTCAAGGACGTAAGGAGTTCAGAGGTCAACCACCACCGTGCTACTCGCCTACATAAAAACCGTTTAGCTCGATTCTTCCCTGAGGTATGTAACAAAACATCCTTCTGAGACCTCTAGGGGACAAACTCCCTTCCTCTGTTTCCTTCCTGGAGTCACTTATGAACTTACTTTAATGGGGGTCTTGTAAATACTAGCAACTAAAATCATGGGAGAATATGTAGCCATAGCTCACTGTTGACCTTGATCATGACTCTTCCCATGTTTAGCCACATCCTCAAAGATAGCTTAAGTAGCTAGAGTATACAACTTTGTTCAAAAGTTAAACAGGCCACTGAGGATGACTGGGGAGATAGTTTTCCTTTCCTTCCTTAGGCTTCCATAGAAGCTCCATGTAAGAAGCATCTGCTGTTGGACAGAATTCCAAGATGGTATTTTACTGATTATGTCTGTTTTTCTCAAATAAGAAAATATGGAGTCTATAGCACGAGTGTGTGGAATTAGGTCAAAAGGAAGTCTAATTGTAAATGAGAGAGGTGTTGTTGATATAAAAAGAAGAAAAGGCAAAGCCTTTTAAAGTGTGATATGTAATGATATCTTACCATTTTCCACTGGGACTCATTTACTTCTTTGTATTGCAGTTCATACTCCAGGACTATCCATCCCTTCTGAACATCTGCATTGGGTGGTGGTTCCCATCTCACTTGGATATCGGCATGAATGCCCGTTAAACTGATGTTCAGTAAAGTCCAGTTGAGGCCGATGGGTGGATCTGGTTGCACTGTGCATTTTGACAGAGAGTTAGTGCACAGACAGACAGGAACAGCTTGATTTAATGGAGTGTTGTTTTTTTTTTCTGAAGAGACCAATTACTTTATGCATTTTTATTATTCATACCCTGAATTCTTCCAATATTCTTATTATACTCTCACTGTATAAGAGTATCATTTTTTTTGACTTGAGTATGATCTGTTTTTAACTTTGAAGAAAACCCCTACAAAAAATTCCTTTTCAAGTTTAAAATCTGATCTAAAATTTTTCTTGAGGATCTGCCATGTCTTACATTTCTTTTAGCCCTGATAGGATTAATGCTTTGGGATTTTGGCAACGGAATTCATTGTAACTCGAAACTGAAGAACAGAGTCACAAAGACCTAGAGTATTTAAACATGTGGCTGTTTTGGAACTAGGGATAGAGAAATCTTTTTTATTCCAAATTGTTTATTACCTAGGGCAAGGATCTTGTCTTATTAATTTCTGTATTGCTATTAGAACAATTCTTCCAAACCCTCAGCTAATGCTCCTTAGCTTGTTGTCTTCCTAGCCACATGTGATGATTTTTTCAGACATAAGAAGGAAGGCATTGCACTCTTCTCTCAAATGGTGATGAGTCAGGGTTTTCTGTCTCTTACTTAACCACATATGAACAATCTGAAATAGTGTTTTGCTTGGTTTCTATTGACATACTGTACATTCTCTGGTAAGTCAGCTGTATTCTGCTTATCAGAACTGCAAAGACTACAATTTCCCAAAGACCGATGAAGAGAAATACAGATTCCCAAGCTAGGAACTATACCTAAATTTACATTCTAGATAGTTCCCGATAAATTATTCCTCTTTGGGTCTCAGTACTGAGGTTTTCAAAAGTCACTTGTAAATACAGAGTAAGATTTACTTTCTTTTCTACTGTTTGTAGAAGGTCACCTAGAGTGTTGCACAGTCTGGATCCCTGGGTTGGCCAGAGAATTGCCTACAGATATAAGTGTGAGGAGCTCTAACTGGCTGTTAAAATCTGGTGGCCAAAAGGGGAAGCTCTTTCATTCAACCAGAGTGAAAACAGACCTTACTGTGAAGGAGCATGATATTGACTCCTGTAGAGTGGACACAACTTTAAAAAAACAGGGAATCCAAATATGACTAGTAATGACCACATTTTGGAAATTAAATTGGAGGGATCTGCAAAATAGCTGAGTTGCATATGGCTACAATCAGGACAGTAATGCTTCGCCCTTCTGGATTTGTTGGGGACTGAGGAATTCTGATAACTGAAGTTTAACCCTCGAAGAGACCAAAATATTAAAAATGTTTTTGGTCGAAAAATTTCAACTTATTACTCATGTTTCATCTTAAAAACTCCCCTTTCTACTTTAAATAGAAGATATGGAACATGGTCCTTTCTGAGAGGGCTCATACCACTGTTATAAGCATCATAACAAGCTCCCCCTTCCCTCTGTACATCCTGCCACGTGCTGTATTCCACAGTTCCTCTGAGATGTTGCAAAAGCACTTGAGCCCGAGTACATCCCCAGGCAGCCCCTGGTCCCCTGCCTGGAATGTGGTCCTCTGTCACTTTCCCTCTCTCTGCTAATGGTGGCTCCATTCCTCCAGGTGCTCAAGATGAAATGAGTGAGCTCTTCCTTGACACATCTTTTTCTCACCACCCCCACATTCTGTCAGCTGTACTTTCAAGATGGTCCCAGATTCTTTTTTTTTTTTTAAAGATTTTATTTATTTATTGGACAGAGAGAGACACAGCGAGAGAGGGAACACAAGCAGGGGAAGGGGGAGAGGGAGAAGCAGGCTTCCTGCAGAGCAGGGAGCCTGATGCGGGGCTCGATCCCAGGACCCTGGGACCATGACCTGAGCCGAAGGCAGACGCTTAACGACTGAGCCACCCAGGCGCCCCAAGATGGTCCCAGATTCTAACCACTGCTCACCACCAGCACCTCCACAACCCAGGCCTGCCATGACACTTTTTTGCCCATATTGCTGCATTAGCCTCCAAAGTGGTCTCCTCCTGGGGTCTCTGTCCTCCTTCAGTCTGTTTTCAATACACTTGTCACAGTGGTTATTTTCCCACTTGAATTAGAACACATCACTCATTTCAAACCCTCCAAAGCCTTCCTTTTTCACTCCAGGTGAAAGCCAAAGTCATCCAAGGGCTTCAAGGGTGCAGTGACTTTGCCTCTCGGATCCCTCAGATGTGGCCTCTTACGTGCCCCCTGCTGGCTCTGTGCCAGCCCCTCTCCCCACCACGCTGTTCCTCAAGTGAGCAAGGGCATGCTCCCACCACAGGAGCTTTACCCTTGCTGTGCCCTCTTGTTGAAGGGCCCTTCCCTCAGATGGACACATTGTTCTCTCAGTTTTTTTACTCAGCAAAGCCAGCTCTGATGACTCTATTAAAATCGCGAATGCTCCTGCACTCCTCTTCTCCCTCCCTGTGTCGTTTTTCCTCAGAGTATTGTCTCTTTCCACCCTCATTGGGATAAAATCCCATGAGGGCAGACATTTTCTGCTCCTGGCACCTAGAAATGTACCTGGCCCAAGGAAGGGACTCAATAAATATTTGCTGAACGCATAAATGAACAACAAATGTCTAATAATACAGTGCTTTAAACCCAAAGATGAGCCCTGTGAGGTAGCAGCAGAAAACTCATACAATGCGTGAGGAGGCTGAAGGCCTGTGTTGTCTTCTTAAGATTAGGCTCACCTCGTTCCTTGCGGTCTCCCCCTCCCAGCTCCCTCCCTCCCCGTTATGGTTATAACTGCCTGTCACCATCTTTTGCCTTAATTGTCACAAAGATTATCACCAAGTCCTCTGACCTCTCTATCTCTAGTCTGTGTTACTCCAATCTACCCTCTACACTGCAGCAGGATGGATTTCCCTGAGACATTAGTAACACAACAGGTGGCACTGGATAACTTTGAGATTAAGAGTGTGGACTCTGGAGCTATGCTGCCTAGGTTCAAATCTCAGTTCTGCCTGCTAGCTGTTCGACCTTGAGTTAGCCTTTAAATGCTCTGAGCCTCAATGTCATCATCTGTGAAATGGGGATTATGATAGAACCTCTCTCACATGGTTATTATACCTGACCCATAGGTAGGGGCTTTGTAAGTGTTAGCTATTATTATCCTCAGGTCATTTCCCTTCTTAAACATCCTCAAATGCACCTCTTGGCAGTAAGATAAAGTCTAAATTCCTTTGTGGAGTACACAAGACCACTTACAATTTCTCTGGCTGATCAGTCAGGCCTGCTTAACTGCTCCCGAGTCCGTCACTATTCTGTGCCATTTGTCACTTTCAGAACTTAGTAGTTGTTGGAAGACACAGTCTATCTGGTATGCCTGGCACCTCCCACCGATGCTTTAAGGAGTAACTGAACTGCCACCATGTCTGGGCAGCCCTTCTTCATCCCTCGGGCCCAGTCAATCATTGTACCTTTGGCCACTACCTTGGCTTACAGTGTCCTCCATACACCTCGAGTCCAGCACCTAAGACACAGTACTGCAATTATTTAACACACCTGCCTCCCCTACTTGACCATATCTTACTCATTCTGTAGGCACCACACCTAGCACAGCATCCAGGGCATGGTAGGCCCTCTGTGAAAGTCAGCCATGGAAATGAGTGGGGCCAGCTACTGGCAGGGACAGGGTTAGAACATGGGTCTTGACCCGGTAATTCTTACTACTATGCATTCAGCCACTCAACAGCTACGTCTATTGACAGTGGGGCATACACTGAATAGTCTCTGCAAGTTATGCAGTTGGGTTCTCTTTTCTGCTTGTTCTTCTCCCTGACAGGCTATCAGATTTATTTGTTTCTGCCTGCAGCTTTAGCCACATTCTCTTAGCCTCTTCCAGTCTGGGAAACCACACACAAGCGTGTAAGGACAGCATGTGTCAGAGAAACTCCAAGCAATTTCTATAACAGATGAGCTTTTGTGGATAGATTCTGAGGGACCAACATCAGCTGCTCAAAGTCCTTCTTTGATTCTTTATATTTTGCTGTTTACACTATTATAGAATAAACATAAATATTCCAATTACAGTTGTTTGTTTTGTTTTGTTTCATTTCCCCTTGTGTCCACACCATGGGCAAGGGATAATCTGTCTAGATCTTTCATTTGGCTCATTGAGCTCTGATTATCTCCAGTGTTTGTCTTGAGATCCTATAAACATGTCTTTGAACTGATTTTCGGCTGTTTTGTAAACATAAAATTCCAGAATTATTATGCTTTGTGATAAAGAAAATCTAGGCTTTTATTACAGTGATGATAGGAGTCAAAGGTCAACATATTTCAGATCTGAATATAATAATCATTTTGAAAAATTGGGAAAGAAGGAATCCTAGAAGTCCATTGAGTTTGTCTCTTGTGGGACCCAAGAACATAATCCAGCTTGAAAGACCTCCTTAAGGAAAAGATTCTGCAAGACTCCCACTCTTTTCTTGACGACATTTACTGCCAGGTTATTTTATGTTAGAGCCAACTTCCATTCTCCCTGCCTTCTCCCTCTTGTTCACTAGCTGATCTCATGCCCTATAAAGTAGACCTCCATTCACCTAGATTATAATGACAGTCTTCCTACTTGAATACACCTGGACACTGAGGCTTCCCTGCTTATTTAATCTAAAGCCATGTCAAATAAAACACAAACCTGTGATTTACCTATTTCCTCAACAGAGAAACACTTTTGATCCACCGTACCACCATTGCTGGTTAGCTTGATACAGTAGGGTATCCAAATGGAGGTATAAGATGAATTAAAGTAACAGCTGTTTTCTCCAGCAGAGACATAATCAGGGCATTCTTTCCATTCTTGAGTCCATTCTTGAGTGCTCCTGAAATGGAGGGTAAAAAAGGATGAATTGTTCCAAAAATCATGCCATGGTTTAAGTCAAAGTGAGGTGCCTGATAGTCAGATTCAATAAGCCGAGACACAAATATTTCACAAGCAAGTATTTTAGCGGCATCACTTCCAAGAAGTATCACATCTGTGGACTCATCCACAGTGTCTGCAGACTGATAGGAGGCCGTTGGTACTTGTACAACAGCAAAAGCATCTGGGCATTGACTGCATATGATGTGCCAGCTCCTAAATTAAGTAATTTGTGGGTAGTACTTTATTATCCACATTGAACAGATGAGGGTTCCAAGGCTTAGGGAGGTTTAGAATGTTCCTTTATTAAAACACTACAGAGGGCCAACTCCAAACTATAAAGATTCCCAAAGAACGGTGACTCTTTGGACCCGGATGTTTCCCCAACTCATGGTGGAAGAGACTGAGGAGGCACACCGATGGCATTCTTCAGGCTGAGTGACACGGAGATTTGGGGGGCCTCGAGGTGGAAAATCGGCTACCACCCTACTCTGAACCACTGTACCCTGCGTCCATCTCCCCAAGGCTGTCTTAGGCTTGGGGGAGTCTTCCTGAGGTCTTGAACTCCTTCCCATATTCCTGTTTTTTTTTCCTTAATTACATGAAGAGCCATGAGAACATTGTAAATGTGCTGGACCTTCAGGTGACATTTATGAAACATGGGGATCCTAGCCTTTTTCTCCCCACCCTAAAAGAGACAAAAGGTCATATTCACATTCCGCCATCCAGTTATTCACCTCTACCCCACACTACAGAGAGCAGCATGTACCCTGATGACTTAAAACATTGGCAGGGTGTGAGCTGAATGGAGAAGAGATGCCAGGAAGTTGACTGGGGAAGGAAGCAGAGTTTAGGGAAAGGGAAATCCCTGGTCAGCTGCCATGGGGGCCTGAACAAAAATGCAGAGCAAGCAAGGATTTCTCCTACTCAAGGCCACCCCTGCCAGAACAGAGCGAACGTGTGCTAGAATGTGACACAGCCCTCCCAAGTCCCATCCCTCTGACTGACTGAATGAGTCCAGCAAACCATCTTTGGCTGCCTACTATATACGTCCTATAGAAGCATTCCAGCTGCCACTAGCCCTGTGTGGATATAATGATTAATATGATGGCGTTCCTACCTTCAGGCTAGAAGGAGACTCAGAAATTACCATCTGAGTACGTTTTTTTTTGGTATCCTGTAGTCATTTCATTCATATGTAATAAGCATTGATTATATATAAAACACTGTGCTGGACATTATGCAGGATGCACGTGTGTCTAAGTAATGACTCCTGACTCAGAGGAAGGATTAAAAAACTGTATTACAAAGCAGTGTGGGTTTGTGCTCACAAATAGTGCTCATTAGTCTCCCTAAAAGTTCAGAAGAGGGAATGATTGCTCTGGCTGTTCACGGAAGGCTTCAAGGTAGAGGTGGTGTTTCTAGCAATCTTGAAGGATGGGTAAAAGCTTAATACGTGGCAATAGGGAAAGGAAGGAGGGAACTGAGTAGTCAAAGGTATTGAGGTACGCAAGCATGGGCATGAGTATGGTGAGGGGAAGGGAGGGCAATGGAATAAATGGGAAAACTTCTCAAATTAGAATTGCTACTTGGGGAGAATACTTCATTATTTGCTTATTATTCATGAGGTATCAGCTGAGAAGGAGGTTTATAAGTCAAGGAGACATAAAACCAGGTGGTCTGCGGCTGAGGGGGAAGAAGGTAGGAATGACCTTGTGTAGGCTGAGGTGCTTGCGGCTGGTAGGCTAGAGAGTAGAGGTCTGTGAGCGCCCCTCTCAGGGACGGGTGCTGGGTAGCAATGAGCGACCAGGACACCACAGGCTATAGGGAAGGCAGGAACTGGAAGGAAGGGATGAGCTGGGAGACAACGCACGCTTCTTTCTTTACAGCTGTTACTCAGGCTGGTCTCTTTGGCACTGGGAAGAAACTTGTGTAGTATGAGGGGGTCCTTGAGACAGTTGCTCATCAGCTGCTGGAAAGAACTTGGGATTAACATGGCCAGTGAACTGTGGCTTAAATTCTGGTTGAGATTTTTAAAAGTTGCATACCCTTGGATGAGAGGGAGATTCATCCCTGATGGGAAACGTGAGTGGTGTGTGTGTGTATGTGTGGGAGTGTGTATGTATATGTGTGTATTTATGTATGTGTATATATGTGTACGTGTGTATGTGTATATGTATATATGTGTGTAAATGTGTAGGGGTGTGTGTGTATGTTTAGAGTAGTAGGAAAAGGATTAAAAATTTGGGATAGGTGGGTCATTGACCTACAGTATGGTTTATTTTATCTTGACTTTCAAACTAAGTAAGAGTATATTAAAGAGAACGGTTTAGCAAGATTGCCCAGAGAAATGAGGCTCTTATATAATAAGACAGATAAAAAAATATATTTAGCATAGTTGATAGTATAAAAGTTAGTATTAAAATGTAAGGATGTAGTACAGTGCTTCGCAGGTCTGGATTTGTAATAGGAAGTTTAGCTCTGTGTGTTTTACGTTTTTTCAACTTTGATGTGTCCCCATGGGGACTGCATGAAAAACCTTGTTTAGATTATTCCAAATCCATTAGTTCCACAGAGCAAACAACTTAAAGCACTTATCTTAAGTACAGGAACAGTTAGTTCAAAACACAACTCCCAGGGCCCTCCCCCTCATTAACCAAAGTTGAATTTTATTTTAAATAAATATTTAAAACTTATTTTTAAACTCTTAAATTTAGCCAAAAAAACAAATGGACTTGCAAAACAGGGACTCTGGCCTGTGTTCCCTGGGCTGAACTTCTACACAGGCGACCAAAACCAATTGCTGGAAACTACCTTCTCCTTGTCGTACCCCTAAGAGTTAAGTGCATGAGGTTTGCTCCTAGTCCATCTTGCGAAATGGAAGGAAGGCTGTACAATGGGACTACTGGTAACAATCAGAATAAAGAGAAGAAATACTTTCTATCCAAATGCTTTTCCATCTAGCAACTGGAAGAAAAATCCTAAAAATAAAACATCATTTATGTTCTAAGGACCACAGTTTTCATTACATACAGATCATGTGTTTTAGGCTTAAAATTCAATCTTTTCTCTAGAAAAAAGGAAAAGCAACAGTGCCCTTTCTCCCTTCTCATCTCCTCCAGAACCTTGCATGGAAAATACACTTTCCTTTAACAGGCCAGGATCATTTGTTGAGGGGAGTGAGCGTGGGGGATGACAGAAGTGGTGGGATAGAGTCTCTGGGATCGAGCCTTCACAAGCCCACTTTCTTCAACATTAAGGCATCTGCGGGCAGGGAGCTGAGAGCAGAGCATCTCCAACAGGCCCCCCCAGACCCTCCTGCTGTGGTGCCTGCGATCTGCAGTCAGGCTGCTCCCCTGGCCGGGGGCAGAGACAGCCACGCATGCGGGTTAGGCTCCTTTGTGCTTTAGTTACCAAGGCCAGGCTGGTAAAACTGAAAGCCCAGTGCATGGGCCCCTTCCCCGAGCCTTCCTATCTCCCCTGCTCCAGTTCTGGATGAAATCCTGTCCCAGCTTCGTGTGTCCGTGAAGAGGGGTCACGATTCTATAGTTCCAGGAGTTTCCTGGGACCTGAATTCTGAGAAACAATGATGAGAGTCAGAAAGCACATCTGTACGGTCCTCTCTGTGCCAGGAGCCAGTGTGAAGGCTAACACAGCTGTGTACTCACTGGGGCGGTCTGGGCCTGACATCCTAGACCCTTGCGTTCTACCCTTCCTAGATAAACCGGGCTGGAGGCTTATGCTATTTTGGCTAGATATTCAAAATAATTATATTTTTGTAGGGAAAACACAAAATACCGATTTTGCAAGTTGGGATTGGCCCTAATCATTAGGTTGTGCTTGGGGGTTTGGAGATGTGACAGTGTTTTCCCCTGGGATCCCAAACCCCACTAGGGCCAAAGTTACCGACATCCTTCCGAATATGTTGAGGTTTGCCCTCCACCTGGTCACCCTTTCTGTGGCATCTCCGTTAGCACAGAGCCTGGCTTTGGACTGGGGGTGGGTGCTCAGAGGCCTAGCGTGCGCAGAGGAGGCCTGGAGGCAAACGCATGTGACCCGGATGGAAGAAAGTAAGGAATAAATATATATTTGTGAGGGTTTTATACCTTTGGATTTATCTTTTTGCTCAAGTTCAGATTTGGTGAATATTAGGGTTGGTAATAACCCATTTCCATAAAGTGGGCCCGACTCTGCCCTCTCTCTCTTCAGTTTAGTTCCTCGTGCCTGCACAAAGAACTCACTTTGTCCTCACTGAGCTGGCTCTCTGTACCTCCAAAATCTCTCTCCCTTTAACAGTCAATCCAACGGATATTCCAAAGTGTTACCAAACATATAAGCCTCCTGTCCAAATGTACTTCCACAAAGCAGTGTAGCCTCTTCACCCCCACCTCTCTGTAGTGTCAGCCCTAAGAGAAAAAAAGTGCCTTGGGTGCCCAGCCATGTCGTATCTGTGTGCCCTCTGGGGCACATCCAGGAAACCTCCCTCACACCGGGGAAGTGGGTAAGGCCAGTATGGGTTGCTACCTCAAACTATTACTTGTATACTGAGTACCCCGTTTTGCACTAACAACGGCCTCAGAACAGACCAATAATCAGCAGCCGGAGAGAATCAAAAGTCATTTTTGTAGCCCAGGAGCTGGCTTTCTGTATCATTATGATTTTAAATTACCACCATGTTACCAAGGGTAACAGCACCTACCATTTGGTGATTCTCTGTGCTGTGCCAAGCGCTTTTCATCTTTATCAACCCAAACTCTCACAAGAAGGCATAAGACAAGACCTGCAGTCTCTTGTTTCGCAAACGAGGCAGCCGAGTTGTGAACCGACTACTTTGCGTGGCATTCCTCAGCGAGCGCCAGAGTCAGGCCGAGATGCGGGCTTGCTGGCCCTGAGCCCACGTCTTTGGCTGCTCCCGGCCTGGTCCCTCCCTTCCCCCGCTCCTCTGTGGCATCGATGGCATCAGCCTTGGACCCGTGAACGCTCCCACCCTGGGACAAAGGGTCCCGGCTACCCTTGAATCTTGGCTTAGCTTCCCCTGGGGGTTGGGTGGAAACGGGGAAATGATAAAGCTTTAGAACCTAAAACTTAGAAAAGGCAAAAAAGGTACAACATAAGAGTAAACAGAAATGGGGGCGCCTGGGTGGCTCAGTCGTTAAGCGTCTGCCTTCGGCTCAGGTCATGGTCCCAGGGTCCTGGGATCGAGCCCCGCATCGGGCTCCCTGCTCTGCGGGGAGCCTGCTTCTCCCTCTCCCACTCCCCCTGCTCGTGTTCCCTCTCTCGCTGTGTCTCTCTCTGTCAAATAGATAAATAAAATCTTTAAAAAAAAAAAGAGTAAACAGAAATGGAAATAATTCCAGGTGAGGGGTCAGAAAGAAACTACTTGGATGGTGATTATATTGAGATATCTTCATTTCACTCTTCCTCTGTTATTTTAGAAGACCACCGGTCAAAATGGAATAGAAAAGTACTACAATTCCTTACTGAGTATAACTAATTTAATAGGAACATAGTCTATTTTCTACTTAGACACTAAGCTGAGTCTTTTAAAACATACACGTCTTCTCAAAGCCCACCACAGATGAAGTCAAATTCAAGGCCCAGCCATGGCCAACAAGGCTTGGTGCAGTCGGGCTCTGGCCAAGTATCTGACCTCTGCTCATGTCACATCCCCATGTTTCACCTTGTGCTATCCATGCGGGCCTCCTGCTTTCCTCAAACAGATTGGCCTCAGGGCCTTTGCACTTGTAATTTCCTCTCCGGCACAGTTTTCCCCCAGACATTCTTGTGGGCCTCTCTCACTGCACTTCTGTCTCTGCTATAACACAGCACGTCAGCAAGGCCCACTGTGAGCTGCTCATCTAAAGCATCACCCAAGCTCCCTGCACACACACACATGCACACACACTCATGCACCCTTATCCACACCTTCACATACTCGCTCTCTCATATACACGTACACATTCATATCCTTGTGCACATCCACACACCTGCTTCCACACATTCTCATATGCACATACTCACCACTCCCTCTCTCACACACACCCACACTTGCACACACTTCACACACACTCCTGCACATGCACACTTGCACCCACACTCTCACCCACTCACACATATGCTCACTCATATTCACACACTCACCCTCACACACTCTCATGCACACGCGTGTACTCATTCACAGTGTGGGCACTTTTTATCCTCTTTCTGGCTTCTACTTTTCTTAATAACCCTTTTACTAACTGACATTTATTTATTTTACTTATTTTTTTGTTGTCTGTCTTCCCCTGTTGGAAATGAAGCTCCATGAGGCCAGGGTCCTTACCCTTTTTGTAATCAGCACTGTATCTCCAGTGCCTTAAATAGCATCAAACGCATAGTAAGGGCTTAATTAACTTTTTTTGAATAAATGTATACATTTAAGTCATCAAAAAAAAAAAAAAATGCTTTCTACGTCCACCACTGCATGCAACTCAGTATACTTTCATCCGAAAATCCATGGAGGGAAAAGTCAGAAAGGCATGGAAAAGTCAGAAAGGCATGGAAAAGTCAGAAAGGCATAAAGCCTGCACCTTCTAATATAGAACAGCTGTACTGATCCTGGGTTCTTCAAACCGTGACGAACCCCATCTGTCCAGTGGCATGAAAAAGTCTCTAGTTCAGGTGAACGGCACTTGGTGAACTTAGGCTTCCCAGAAGAATCTGCAGAATAAACAGAAAAGGCAAAGCATGAAATCAGGAAGGTCAGGTATGGTCCTAATAAAACTCATATGTAAAGTGGTAAAGAAGAACCATTTCCTCCAGAGACACTGTTTTCCTGGGTCACAGTTTAGGAGCTCGTTGTAATGCCAGTTATTTCTCTGTCAGCCCTCGATTCCAGGGACAAACTGTTCTGTCTTCGTGTCAAACATTATTTTTAGGGCCTGTTTAAGAAACCAGAACTAGAGGTAGGGTTTATTTGGAAGGTGACCCCAGGAACAGGAAGTGAGGGGCCAGGGAGAGTGGAAAGGGGAGGGAGGACAGCTAACAACGTGTGTCATCCAGTGGGTTCCCACGGTGGCCAGCCAGGGCCCCACCTCCACAGAGGCCTCTCGGAGAAGCTGTAGAGCATGGAGTGTGTCCTAGAGAAGGAGGGGAGGCTGCGGTGTATATCCCCCAACCCCCGCTCTCCACTGCTTGAGGGCTGCCCTGGAGGTGTTCATGCCCATGAACTTCTAGGGCACACCCGCACAAGGGCTGAAGATCCTGCCTGGCTTGACAGAAGCCTGGACAGGCTCCCGAAGTGGACGTGGCAATGTGCACGATGGCGGCCGTGCACCACAGATGCATGCACTCGCATCAGGTGGGACAAAGGGACGTGGCCTGGGACCGCAGCATCCACTACAGGGCATTTCCTCTTTTTATAGATTTTTTTTTTTTTTATAAAAAGCCACTTAGGTCTGCATTCTTTAAAAAGAATTCATTAGGTACATTCATTAGGTAGATGATGACTGTACATTCATTAGGTAGATGATGACCAAAAAACTTCTGCATACTTATGTGTCAACTCAAATTTGAGAAGTGGTGATTGCCTCCTATGTGTTAGGATATTAGCCCAAACGCCTCTGCATCTATGAAATCTGCAGCAGACAAGTCTGAGGCAAAACTCATTTTTTGTATATCAATTCTCATTGTTCTCTGAGTTCCATGGCCATTTTGGAGATGGCCAAGTTTCTTTTTTTTCCCTCCTCATATGATTAGTCTTCCATTAGATTTGAAACTTAATATATTTGTTCTCTGATCTAAAGCTCTCATCCCTGGGCAATAGGGAGTCTCTCAATTTTAAAGGAGTCTTATGAATACTTTAAAACATAATTTAGAAATAAACAGCATGCAACCAAACACATAAAAATCCCTGATTCTAAGTTCCAGGTTCATATCTGCTGTTCTGAACCAAAACATGCCTCTTTTTCCCTTTGTCAGCAAAATCATAATGAATGGGATACTATAAACCTTCTAAATGAATCCATCATTCAGCCATCCATTCAACAAATACGAAACATCTATCTTGTGCCAGGCCCTCTTCCAAGAGTAGAGCAGGAAACAAAACTGCTAACATTCTGGTCCTTGTGGGGTTTCCCTTTCAGTGGGGGCTGGGGAGGGGGGAATCCCACGTAGAAAGATGAGCAGGGTAAGAAGGTAAGGGGCTGGGAAATGGAGACCCCATCCTCCTTCCACTGATACCCATATGAATGCAGCGAAGAAGCTCAGGCTGGGGAAATGTGTCCTCATTTTAGAACATCTGCTGCCCCAAAGAGTCTGGCCACAAGAAAATGAATCTTCAGGAAATCCTGAGTTGCAGATAGGTCCTTTGCCCTGAGAACACATGTTGGGGGTGGTAGAATGTCTTTCTTAATGAAATTCCATGGTCATATGGTTGTAAGAGATATTCCTTTTCCTGTATTAACTAAGCGATTGACAAGAGTTTCAGGGCATGGATAGGATCTGCTTGGTACCAAGGGCAGATGCTCAGCCCCCTCTAGGTGGTCAGCACCTACGAACCTCTCTGAGAGCACTGAAATGTAGGGGCCTGTATGATCTGCTACAAATGAATATAGTGAAAGAGGTGTGTGTTTTGTTAAGTAAGCACCTACTATACAGTAGAGTACCTGGAAATATTTCTTTTTCTATTAGCTGAAGAACTGAAAAGGTTATTTGCAGATCCTCCCAGAAAATAAGTGATTAATAAAACATATTTAAGCCACAACTATTTTTAATGCTTGCAGGTTTGAGGAGAGTATTGCAGATTCTGCCTACTCCTCTGCATAGAAGTTTAAGAAGAGGAAATGCGCTGGGTTACAAATTCAGAGATTTGTGTTTGAGTTATGGCTCTGATACTCTTCAGCCCTGATCTTCCCAAGCCGTTTGCGCCTCAGTCTCCTCAATAGAGAGGCTGGAAGAGATGAGATTCAAGCTACTTTACAACTTCACGTTTACAATAAACGATGTATATCATCATTAATAATAATGTACACAATGAAAACATAATTTTGGCCTTTAAGCCGAAACAACCAGAGAACACCAAAAGCAAACACCATTCAGGTTCTCATATTCTCTGTGCAACAAGCCTACCACACAATGGCAAGAATAGTAAAACCCAACCCAAAAACTTGAGACAGAAAAGGAAAAAAAAAATTTTGCTAGCTGGGGGAAAAAAAAATTAATTTGAAACACATTTTTCTTGCTTAAACTTAGTATGCCTGTTTATTCTGTTACGTTTTAACTCCCGATGTACAGAAAGCCCCCTATTATCTCCTCATTCTAAATAAGAAATGGGAAATTCATGGTTCATAGTTGTGGTGCTAATGTGATGAAGTGTGTGCCCATACAGGAACTCTGATACAGACGTAGTGCAGCCAAGCTATTTTTAATTTGTCTTTTTTGATTGTATTTTTCACTGCGTACCCTCCTTTCCCTACCTTCCTCCTTTCTTTCTCTTTCCTTGCACTCTCTTCTCCTTCCTTCCTTCTTCCTTTCACGTCTGGGTATGTGCTGTTAAGTGCTGTAGCAGACAGACTCTTCAGGTGGCCCCAATGATCCCTGTTTCCTGTTGTTTGTAAGATTTTGTATATCATCTCCTTGAATAATTTGCTAATGTAATCTAATCTAACCTACAGAATATGGTAGATTTGAGGGGATGTCATATCTGTGATTAGGCTACAAAGACTGTGACTTCCGTCTTGCCAGCAGATTCTCATTCTTGTTGGTTTTGGTGAAGCAAGCTGCCGTGTTGGTGGAAACCACATGATTAAGGACTGAGAGTGGCCTCTGACCAATAACTAGCAAGTCTAACAACCCTTGAAGAATGGAATCCTGCCAACAACCATGGAATTTGATCCTTCCCCAGTCCAGCCTTCAGGTGAGACCACAGCCCTGGCTGACACTTTGATTACAGCCTTGTGAGAGAGTGTGAAGCAGAGGTCCCAGAAGCTGGGTTAATTCAGAGGAAGGGCAGGGAATAATATTAACTGAATGCTGTTTATACAGAACAAATGAATCCAATATATCAGAACTTGAAAGCGGTGTTCAACAATGGCATAAGCCACTTTTCTTAGCAAATGGAATGTGTCACAATGAGAGTGGGAAAGTACATAACTTCTTTGTTGGAGGCAAGAAGAACTGCAGTGTAGCTGGCTGCTTAGCTCCTTCTCAGTCACCTCCTGCTTCAGCTATTACGACTGTGGCTGAAGATAGCTGGCATTCCTAAAGTTCGCCTCCTTAGCATCTTGTTGAGGTTTCCCAAGTCTGAGAGGTACTGGCCTTAAAATGAGGACCTCTCTAATTATGTCTGAATATCCTAGTAGAAGCTTGTTTTATATTTCACTTAAAGACAACAAATGGCTACCATACATTCTCAGGTCCTCTCTGATGAGCCACAAACAATAATTTTTGAACTAGTAATAATTCCTGCTCTCTCATGATTTTTAGCGTAAACCTAGAGACAGTATAGTTCAATATCCATTTACAGCAAGTCTAAAAAGAAAGCCACACTTGACAAGAGAGCCTCGCTTTGGCCCTAAATTAATTCTCACTAGGAGAAATGAGTGTTCTAACTCAAGTGGTCCCACATTCTGAAAAAATGTTAATATCAACACCGATCAGCACTCAAAATCATGACAATAGATTTGGGATTCATTTTTATTTTCTCTTTGGAGTCTTCATTTTGAAAATGAGGATTTTGACTTGCAACTACATATTTATTTTAGTTATTAATACCATGTTATATACCTCACCTTCCATATTATATCATGTTGAATACTTTACATATATTGTCTCCTTAATACTGACAATAATTCCAGAAGGCGGGCATTATGTCCACTTAGAAATGGGTGAAAAACTGGAGTTGAGAGAAGTGAGTGGTGTTTATACTGCAGTAGGTAGGAGAGATGGGATTAAAATACAGGTCCATGTGATTTCAAGCCTAATTTCAGCACTGGCAAAAAATAGTAGCTTTTGTGTTAGGCAATTTTCTCTTGCTTCTCAAAAAATTCCCAGAAGGGAAAAATGACAAGCTCAGATGTGCCCTTAATTCAATTCTCAGAAATGAGTAAGCTGACAAGCCCTAAGAGCAGCATTTCCTAATTGTAATTGCACATTGGAATCAACAGGGGAGCTTTAAAAGACACTGATGCCTTGGCCTGCTGCCAGAGACTTGAGTCAATTTGTCTGGGGTGCAGCCTGGGTGTCATGATTTTTAGAAGTTCCCCAGGTGCTTGCAATGTGTGGCACAGGTTGAGAGCCACTGGTGTAGAGAAATAAATTATAGGTAAGTACTGAAAAGTTGGCTTTCCACATTATTAGCTTGTCTGATCAGTTCTAGCAGAGCTTTGTATCAAGAGTGACACTTGGGGGCGCCTGGGTGGCTCAGTTGGTTAAGCGACTGCCTTCGGCTCAGGTCATGATCCTGGAGTCCCGGGATCGAGTCCCATATCGGGCTCCTTGCTTAGCAGGGGGTCTGCTTCTCCCTCTGATCCTCCCCCCTCTCATGTGCTCTCTCTCTCTCATTCTCTCTCTCAAATAAATAAATAAAATCTTTAAAAAAAAAAAA
>NC_138375.1:30820719-30923432 GCF_054177405.1 Leptonychotes weddellii | reverse complement strand
CGGGAGGGGAAGAATGAAGCGGGGGAAATCGGAGGGGTGGACGAACCATGAGAGACGATGGACTCTGAAAAACAAACTGAGGGTTCTAGAGGGGAGGGGGGTGGGAGGATGGGTTGGCCTGGTGGTGGGTATTGAGGAGGGCACGTTCTGCATGGAGCACTGGGTGTTATGCACAAACAATGAATCATGGAACACTTCAGCTAGAACTAATGATGTAATGTATGGGGATTAACATAAGAATAAAAAAAAAAAAAAAGAGAATAAGCCAGATGCTTATTCCTATAATTAAAGCTTTTCACATGAACATTCATAAGCAAGAGAATTACTGGAAAATGTATTCACTATTTTGAATTCTACAGAAGAATGAGGAATGGCCAAAAAATAAAAGGTTGACATGGGTCTGGAGTAAATAGTCTGACATTCTGAGGCAAGCACAAGGGGATTTTCCTTTCTGGATGAGGAGTTTCCATGGCTCTCCTGGTTTTCTTCTATGTTGGCTCCCTTTTCTTTGTAGAGCTTGGTTGAGGGTCATAATCAACTGTCTGTGTAAACTCTGCTACAGAAGATATATACCCTTCCCATAGGCCAGTGTTTCCAAAGTGTGGTCCTAGGAGTCTCATCTGCCTAAACCAGGACCACCTGGACAAACATCCACATTCCTGGGCTTCACCCCAGATCTACCGAATCAAAATCTCCGGGAGGAGCTTAGGAATCACTATTTTTTATTCTCCTTGTTGATTTATATACTTTTAGGTCTCAGTTCTCAGGCAAAATGTGCTGTCTGGTAAGTGGAAAAGCAGAAAAGACAAGATCAGAGGTTCCCCTTACTGGTCTGAGATCATTAGGAGCTCATCTTTGAAAGACTATTTCCACGTTATGAACTTCTTAAGATGTAAAACTTCCAGCTCATAAAGAAAATGAAACATTAGAATTAGATACATTTAAGGAGAGATTGTAAATCTTCATTTTGAAAAGGACAATTTGTTTCAGGTCTTCTGGGATGGGCCTTTGCCTACATGGAGGGTAGGGTACTGAGACAGATCCAGCTAATACTGTGTGCAACTGTGTTCCAGAAACACATACATTTAATGCTCAAAACAACCAGAGAAGACAGTTTGTAGATGGGAAATGCAAAACTCTGAGAGCTTAAACATCCATTTGTACCAGATCTCTGAAATTCACAACCAGTGCATGTTCAACTGCTCTTGTGTGACTACCCTTGTAGTTCTAAAAGTCAGGGTACCCCTGGCAAACAGATGAGAAAAAAGCTAAACCATAGAGGAAATAGGAAAAAAGAAGGAAAGCCTAGCTTTTTTAACCAAAAAAAGAATATGCAGGCATTCCTTTTGACCATTTTATAGAACTACAATAACTCACAACAGAGGGGAGTATAGGAATCTTTCTAGACAGATGACTTAGCACCCCTGAAGTTATAGGTCAACAAACAGGAAATATTCACTTGGTTTGAACTAGAACACAGAGTTCCTGTCTTAGAAATTTTATAGGACTGTCAACAGTGACAAGTGGTCGGATCAGCTGTTGAGTTTCAGATCTTCCGTGGACAGAGCAGGCTTAAAATCCCTGAAGCATGGTTCAGCACTCATTTAAGAAGCCATAGTTCTCAATTAGAAGTCACAGCTGCCACTTCCTATATCAACCAAAATTTCTTGGGTGGTCTTTCACCATACTGTAATTATTAATGTAACTTATTTGTGGGCTCAGACAGGTCTTAGCACAGAGCAGCATGGTTTTTATGCACTGAGCCAATACAGCTGCCATTAGACTGGTTAACTTGCCCATGATGTAATTGCACAAGCTTGGTATTACTTTTTCTCTTGTTTCGTACTGGGGTTTTTTTGATCAATGAATCAGAACGAGCTGAAAAAACCTGAAGTTTAGAACAAGACAAGGGTGGTAGAAGGAGCTGAGGCTTTGGGGTCACTGTGCCCTGAGTTTGAATCTTTGCTTATTTGATTTTAGGAAAATAATATCTTTTCTTATAGTTTGAGTTTCCTCAAGTTCATTGAACTGGGAATAGTAAGAGTAATCTTACTGAATTATTATGAGATTGAACTCTAAGAAGTGCCTGCTTAATAAATGTTTATCATCTTTCACCCAGGGAACTTGGCAACCATAATTCATATCCTAAAGTTGATGTAAATGTATTTATTATGACAAGAACTAACATATATTGGGTATGGCCATCTGTCAGACCCTGTCCTCAGAGATTTTGGTGTATTATCTCATTCAGTCCTTTTAACCAATTTATGAGATGGGGACTGATGGTATCCCATCATAAAGATGGGAAGCACCATGCCCAGGATGTCTCATTTTAAATCCTACGCTCTCAACCTCTTAGATAGAGATATATAGATATACTTCCCATTATTCTAGAAGAAGAGTTCCACATCAAGAAGATATAAGGAGATGGCATAGCAGGTAATGAGTGAGAGTGCATGAGTTAGGATGCCTGGGTTTGAATCATAGCTCTGCACTTCTCAGCTGTGTGCATTTTGGCAAGTCACTTAGCCTCCCTCTGCCTTCATCTCCTCATCTGTTAAATAAGGATAACAGTAGGATCATTATGATGACTACTAATGATTTAAGATATGTCAAGTGCTTAGAACAGCACATGGTAATGTAAACACTATTGTAATAATAAAGTATGATGAGATGTAAGTCTTCTTACATGATGCATGTCTTCAACATGAACTGAAAAAAAAATTTTTTTTTCTTGCCCCTTTCAATGATTACAAACCTTCCTTACAATTCTGCATCTAATAATAGCTTTGTTAATGCTTTATAAAACATAACACCTCAACTTCCTTTTAACACAATAATCCATTCTACCTCTTTGTGATGTGAGCAGTACTAAAACCCACTTACGTTGGTGAAATCATAGGGTAAGAAAAAGAGAAGAAATAAAAACATGGTCTTTAAAAGTAGGTGCTCATCAGACCAGAAACCAGTCTGACGCTCTAGCCACACCCACCCCATGCAATCTGTCATTTTGAAAACTCACACTGTAGCACTCTCATCACTTTTAAAGATATGTTTCATTTTTCAAGGTCAAAAATTCAAGTTCAGGATCTGACGTTTGAAAGTTCAGAATTCCCTATAGTTGTCACAACTACCTGTGATACAAAATCTAGTATTTTCAATTCATTTGTTTGGTAGAAGGAGTGGGATGTGTGCAACATTTTCCTTAATTTTTGCAGCAGGGAGTTTACCACATTCTAATTCTGAACTTTTCTTTGGCTCCCAAATCTTGGTTTATGATTTATAATTTGAAAGCTATACATCAGCACAGTTATACAATAAAGTAGGATCTTTTTGGAAGATCCTAAATAAAAATAAACACAATTCAATAATGCCCCAAATAGTTTAATGAACAGCTCATTTTATAGAATTTAAAACAGTGCCCTTTTTCTTTTGTACTTTTTTTGGCTAATTTTTTTAACCAGGAGTTTAATTCAAAGGTGAGACAAATATACCATCAGGTTTAAAACCACATTTAAAAAAATATTTGTACTGGGTGTTGTATGTAAGTGATGAATTGCTAGATTCTACACCTGACACTAATATTACACTGTATGTTAACTGGAATCTAAATAAAAACTTGAAGCTACAAAAAAATATTTGTACTGGGACATAATGCTGAGGTTGAGAATATAGCAGAAGTCTCCAAACGAAATCAGTTAAGACAACTTTCCCTTATAATAAAAAACTACCATCCATCTTCTGGATTGATAATATCAGTCTGGAAAATATTTTCGAGTAAACAGCTTTATTGTGCAGATGTGACTGAGAGAATAGGCGGAAGGAGAGGAGCAGAGAGAAAAAGCTGGAAACAGTTCAACAATACTCTACGAAGTATGTGTCCCATTTCTCACTGCCCCAGGAGACACTCTGGTGTAGCTGTGAGAGATGCCCATTTCTTGGTCCATGTGTGTCCACTAACAGGCTCCTGGCCTGTTCTTCTCAATACCTTACTGATAAATGGCTGCCACACACCAAGGTTTCAGGCTCATTCTCAATACAGGGTATCCACTCAAAACCTGGTCCCACCTTGAGAATCTGAAAGTCCTCTAACCCCTTTGGGATGTGCAAGATGTTGGGAAGGAAAGAGAAAGACTACAGATGTGGCTGAGTGGAGACTGAAGATTACTTGGGACCAAACCTGTCAGATGTGAACCAGGCACACCTTAAGGGAACCTGTGAGCCATGCGGCTTCTTTGGCATCCCATTATGGGAAGCCCAAGGCTTGTGACATGTGTGAAAACTCCCAGATTCATTCTAGAGGTCCTTAATACCCAAGTGGGACCCTTTTTATTAAGGACAGAGAAACCAGGCAAACCCTATTCTCACGATCTCTTTCCCTCTTTGACAATCCCAGCAAAGTCCCCATGGAACAGATTAGATTAAGTTCAACTTATTTTAATGAAAACCTTTAACCATATAAAAATCACCTTAGAGTTTGTAGATGTAAGCTGACAGTGGCTACTTACACTCATGAACTTACAACGCTTGGAAAGCTGTTCAAGATAAAGGCCATATTCACCTATTTGGGGAATTTGGTTCAGAGTCCCAAAAGGACAACCACAATTACAGTAATCATGTCCTTCATAAAGACTTCCATATGCTGTATATGTTTTTATTGTATTTACTAATCTCACAGATTTTATTTCAATTATTAGTACGTGATTACAAAGTAATAAAACTTATCAGTTTAATCATTATGCCAGCACTCATATATTTAAAAACATTATCTTTAAAAGTGAGTAGCCTGGGAAGTTTTAAATCAATCCCAATGAGGTTGTTACTACTCAAAGGATTTTTAAAACTCTTCCTTGGGAATTATCTTTTGAGTTAAATTAATTCATGAGCCACCTAAGAAAATCAGTCTTATTACTTTTTAGTCCTAACCAATCTAACTTAATAATACAGTGAAAGTTTTTGGAGCAAGTAATTTCATTATCTGGAACTGGCTGGTACTGACATTTTCCTGTCCTTGCTTGCAATTTCCCCAGGCAAATACAGATAACTGGGGTAGTAAATATAATGGAGGCATTTAAGTGTCACTATTGCTCTCTGTAATATTATCCCCAGTAAATTTATGCCCTCTTGTATGACTCTGAATAACATCATGGTGCAAGGAAAATGGGGACAAAGAGCCCTCAATAAATTGTAAGCACTTCAGATGCAAGGGATGTATCTTCTTTCTTTCTAACTCTAGGCTCCCTCCCATCCACTTCCTGGGTCACTTAAAATAACTTAATGCTTGTAATAGGTGCTCAGTAAATACTCCCAATTCGCTAGTAGGTTGAAGGTTGGAATCTACCTTTCTAATTTATTCTTCCAACTGAAACCTATATTTCTTCAAGGAAAGGACTCTGGTTCCTGCCCTGGATGGCTGGCTTACCACCAAAATAAACAGGATTTTCAGAACATTCTGTTTTCTCAATCTGTCTCCATCTGTCTTTGACTCTTTATAGCAGTCAAATAAAATCCTTGTATTGGGCTACTTTATTTTCAAAAAGTCTGTAGAAATTGCCCTACTCCATGTCCAGGATCATGCTTTTCAGATTTAATTATTTTAACTAGTTCTGATAAATCATTTCATCTCCTTTAGTGACTCTGGCTGTTCTTTTTGTGCTCGAGAAGGTTGCTTATCCAGAGTAGGAAATAAGGCCCAAGGGAGTAGACCATAATTTTCCAGATGTCTGTTTTCAAGAGCCCTTCAAAGAGAACCAGCCCTTTGGCTTTGCCTCCTCTTAAATGGGGTTTTATGGCTCTGTATTACTTTGCAAATACCAAGGGCCCTGCACCTTATGACTTTGATCATTTCCTCTTTTGCTGAATAGTAATCTTCAGTTTATTTTCCCCAAGTTCATTAGTTAAGGTATTTTGTTTATTTTAAATTAGTTATTATTATTTTTACAAATTCTCCTTATTCCATTTATAAAATTCCAAATTTTAAATCCTTTTTAAAAAAGCATTCTGTAGGACCTCTGATCTTGGGTTTGATATATTTATACACTTTTCATTTGTGTTAATGACATGTTAATGACTTCCCACACCACTGTATTTTCAGAGCTGGATAATAAAATGAAAGGGAACGAACATCATGCTTTGTGGACACTTTCAAGCAAGAGAGCGTACAAAGTAGGTTGTATTTATCCTTGTTTACAGATCAGCAGCTTGAGGCTCTGAGGTTAAGTGACTTGTCCAAAATCCCACAGCTACTAAGTAGCAGAGTGAGGCTTCAAGCCACGCCAGTCTGGCTTCGGCTACACTTCTGAAAGGGCTACTCCTCTGAGACTCGGTTTTCAAATACTCTCTCACTTGAAGGAACTTTTAGGAACATCACGTGTGCTTTCTGAACCTCTCAGACAAAAAAGAGTATCGTTACTGAGTCCAGGAACAACAAATATCGGTCAGGCAGGTTTAAGAGACAAGATCCTGAAAGCCAGAGGTATTATGGTTTGTCATAGTTTGCTGAGGACACTAGCAAGTAAGCTAAGAGAAACAAGCCAAATCTGCAGGCAGTGAAAATGGCATATCTATTTCTATTTCTCTTCCTCCTTATCATTGTTATAATCCATTTAGAACATTCATAGACCAAGAGAGTGGGGAAGACAAGGCTAAGTGAAACCTCAGCTTTCTGATGTTTATTAACAAAGGAGGGTGAGGAGTCCGTTTGCAGGCTTGGGGCAAAGAGACGAATAAGGCTCTAGGAAAAGCCGGGAGTAGAGATGAAGCCAAGAAGACAAATTATTTTCTCTTTCATCCTCCAGTACGTACACACACACACACACACACACACTCTCTCTCTCTCTCTCTCTCCTTGCCCTGCCAGCCATGTCCCTCTTCACTAGAGAAAATAACCAGACCTAGTCACATGACTGAGATTCTTTGCCACTCTATTTCACTGTTTGGAGAAACCCATAATTTCCTCTCCTTTGAGAGTAAACCTGAGAACTCATGATTTACAGAGTCCTAGAACGCTTGCAAGGAATGTGCACATCGTTGTCATACCTGATCCTTGTAAAGGTGAGAGGGTAAATATCAATATTTCCATTTTTAAAAAGAGAGAAAATAGGCTTCAAGACTTTTGTATGGTAGAGCAGGAACTCCAGGCCAGGTTTTCTGACTACGCTCTTTCTACTTTACTCTTGTTGCTGGAAATCTCTGGTCTTTAAAAACTTAAAGAAAAAATTTTAAATTGAGATACTTTATGCGTAGTGAAAAGCACAAATTTAAGTTTACATTTCAATGACTTGACAAATACACACAGTGTCATCCACACCCCAGTCAAGGACAGAATGCTGTCTTTTAAAATTTATGGTAGCATAAAATCTTGGACCATTGGGTAAGCCTATTAAAGAGGGGGAAAAAGCCATATTCAGGGAAACAAAACTTTAGGCACTTGATATACCTGTGTGAAGTCCTTTTGCCTGGAGAGAAGCTGAGCCTAGGAAATCAGCTCGAGTGCTGATTTTTCTAACTGAGCCCCTTGTGATTTTGTTCAGGTTTCCTGCAACTTGGTAAGCTTCTCTGCTCTACTTTACATTTTCACATAAGATCTCCTAGGAACATGTGAAACTAAAGAGAAGCATCAGATTTCCCTTTCATTTTTACTTAGGGTTTTGATTTTATTATAGTATTAATATCACACTGCAAAGCTCTTGTTTGCAGTTGCCTAATTAGTCTCATTCATAATGAAAAAAGGACCATAATCCCATCTTAAACTTTGCACAGTGCAGCTCAGGGTTTTCCATTCAGATGGTTCTCAACCGTAATGTTATAATTATACCATTTTCTCAGCAGCATCCCCCACTATAATTACAGTCAAAGCTAAGATGATGTTTATAGTGTACCAAAGAAGATGGAATTGTTTCATTTTAAGTGATTCATTTACCTCCTTTTTTGGTAACAGAAATGTGTGGTAATGGAAGAGTCATGGTCTTAATATACTGCTCTGAACAACAATTTTGGATGCCAAGAAGCCAAAAAAGAAAATAAAAACCCCAAACCCAGTATGAGAAAGTATGGGAGACATGAGTCCCGGTGTGGTTGCCACAATGACTCCTAATTTAAAAATCTAGGAGGGGTCAGGTAATGGAGACTAGCATGCTAGTGGCCACTGGGGGACCTCCAGGATGTCCCCACTTGATTTACCTTGCTGCAAGGCATCCCCAAGCATGCCAAGTCAGTTTGCGGGACCAACACTGTGGCAATATTTTCTATCTAGGCTCCGAGGCTAGATGATAAGGACTCATCCAAGCACAGACAATTCCTGTCCTGCAGGACCATTCATTCATTCATAGCCACTATGGGCCACTTCTAGGTGCCAGGTACATGGCAAGGAACAAAGCAAAAATCTCTGTTCTCATGGCACTTGACTGTAATGTATTTTAAACCTGTCTTTTCCTTATTTACCTGGGTGAATGAAAAGAAAGCTTTTACTTTTACTATGAGGGATGTAGACTTATCCCTATTAGCTTACATGCCGGGACCTCACCCAGTCAGGTATAGACTGAAAGCCACCATTTTCTCAATATATGGGCATGGAGCCAGTCTGGCCAGGAGAGAAATGGGAAATGAGTGGAACATGCTGGGGTTATGTTTGCTGGGTTCATTTGTCATCAGCTATGAGACCACACCTGTCAACTCTGTGACACTGATAGAGGCAGAGATAGACACTTCATTCCCAGTGCACCACTCACTTGCTTGTCCAAAGCCTCTGGTTTACAATGTTTCATAAAACCTTGACATTCTTTGCCTTGTCCTGTTCTGTGGAACCTTATACGTGCAGGAGGAACAGAAGATTAACATAGTGGTCAACCATAAAGGATGACTTGGTGGGAAGACATATCTAGGTACATGGTTTGTGGTTATATGTTAGGAATTATTTCTCGAGTGTATGGGGTTTTGTTCTTTTTCTTTTTAGAATAGGCCAAGTAGGGAACACATTTTGATAGCTTTTAGGCCAACAAGCAGATGCATATGGTACAAGTGATCCTCTGTTTGGTTCTGAGACATCCAAGAGCTGAGCCTAGGGCTCCTAGAGATCAGTCAGCAACAGTAAGGGAACTGAAGAGTCTTGGAGATGAAATTCTGTTATTTTTGGTTATCACCTGGATTCCCTCTAGTTCATATGAACATGAATGACTGTGCACTGCTCTCAGCCTCTAGGCTCCTGACTTGGGACACTGGGGCAGAGGTGAGTGGGGAGAAAGCAGGCCATGTGGCACAGACAAGGGCACGGGTGGCCATATTCCAAATGTTCTCTGTAGGCTTATAAATGGCAAGCCTTCAAGCTGTAGCTTCAAGAGCAAATAGCTAGAAAGTAGAAATGAGAAAAATACTCCATTTTGAAAACAGCAACTAATTGGTTCTTTCTTCTCTTCTCTCTTTTTGGTTTGTGACTTAATCAAAAGCCTATTGGTTATCTTTCTGACTTCTTGTTTTATGAGGGGTGAGAGGCTAAAGCGTGGGGGCAGAATGTAAACGGTCCGCAGCCATATCATCCTGGAGGCTCTACTGGGACACAGCAGTGTTCACTACAACGTGACTTCAGTCCTAGGAAAATGCTGGCACCAATGTGAGACCTAGAGCAGAGCTCGTGTGCAAGCAATATCATCACGTTAGATCAGAGCAGCAATGGAATCTCTTGAAATTGAGATCAAATAGGACTTAGAACCATAGGCTTAAATTTCTAGCCAAGCCATTTATTTTTCTTTGCCAAATGAAACCAAGGATGCCTTTCAGCGTCAACCCTCAGGACCACACCCTGCAGCATAATACATTAATGTCTAGTTAGCCAGAACGCAAACCTTCTCTGGTTGTCCTAGAGAAATCCTCTAAACTGCTGTGTTCATGGAAGGGCTTTCCCACTTTTCAGAGCTAGCACTCTGGTTCACTAGAGTTCACTAATCCTCACTAGTAAGGCTAATTTCATGGTTTCACTGGGAATGTGAATTGTCTTTACTAGGGGATGGGGATTGAGACTGTTCATGAGGGATTACTCTACTTTTAATATGGAATTTGCAAATACACACAAAAATGGAGAGCAAGAGGGGCACCTGGGTGGCTCAGTCAGTTAAGTGTCTGGCTTCGGCTCAGGTCATGATCTCAGGGTCCTGGGATCCAGCCCTAGATTGGGCTCCCTGCTCAGTGGGGAGCCTGCTTCTCCCTCTCCCTCTCCCTCTGTGCTCTCTCTCTCTTTCAAATAAATAAATAAAATCTTTAAAAAAATTCATTATAGAAAAAAATAGAGAGCATGGCTTAAGGAACCATGTAAAATAATAATAACAATAGTGAAACCATATGTTTATTATTAGTAATAATAATAAACCATACTTTACTTATCTACTTATCTGTTGTTTTTTTTTAGCCATCTGCTTTCACCCATAACTACCTACATGTTTCTTTCTTTTTTTTTTTTAATATTTTATTTATTTATTTGACAGAGAGACAGTGAGAGGGAACACAAGCAGGGGGAGTGGGAGAGGGAGAAGCAGGCTTCCCGCTGAGCAGAGAGCCCGATGTGGGGCTCGATCCCAGGACCCTGGGATCATGACCTGAGCCAAAGGCAGACGCTTAACGACTGAGCCACCCAGGTGCCCCTACATGTTTATTTCTAAAAGGACTCTCTCATTAAAAAAAAATATTATTATACCTAACAAATTAATAATGATCCCTCAATATCATTAAATACCCAGTCTGTGCTCAAATTTCTAAAAATATCTTAAAAATTGTCTTTTGACATTTGTTTGAATTAGAATGTAAACTAGGCCCACATAATGTCTCTTAAATTTGTTCAAATCTATGACATTTCCTCTCTCTTCTTTTTATTATGTGATTTTTTTTTTGGTTGAAAATAATTTCCTTTAGCTTATTGCATTCTTAGAGTCATTTAAAATGTTCCTCTATCCCTCTTATTTTCCATAAATAGGCAGTAAGACCTAGAGACTTAATTTGATTCAGTTCAACCCTCACAGAAAGAATCCATCATGGGTGGTGCTGCAAACTCCTGTATCAGGGACATATAATATCAGATGATGGTAAGATTGATCTGGGTTCAAAGTGTTGTCAGCCTGATTCACGAAGAATAGAGTTCACCTAAATATTTTATCATTCACTGATGACCTTGCCTAAATCCACTATGTCATTAGGGGTTCTAAACTGATTTTCCTAATCCTACCATTTCATCTGGATTTATTAGCTAGAATGTGTGTGTGTGTGTGTGTGTGTGTGTGTGTGTTTATAGTCTATACATATATATAGGCTTCTTTATTGCAGAATTACATATATATATATGGACATTCTATATATATATAGGCAGAATTATATATATATATTTATTAGCTAGAATGTCTCTCTCTATATAGGCTTTTCATATAATTGTTGTCTATATATAGAGAGAGACAACAAGAAGAAAACATCTTTTCTTCACCAACTATTCAGTTACCCTGAAATGCAATTCATACAAAAATTCAAGGTAATTGCTTATTTCCCTTGATGTATCAATTTTTAGAATGAGTACATACCCTAGTAACCTCCAAAGGTGACCATTTAAAAATAATATCACTATAAACTTACTGAAGAATCATATTTTGATGCTATTGTTGAGAGACTGGAATTATAGGAATAAAAATGATGAAGTCATTTCTCCTTTTTCAGGTGTTCTGGGCTGTTTTCAGGGAAAAAAAAGCACATTGTGTAATCTTGGCCACCTTTCCCTTTCCATCCCCCCTTTCTCCACTCTATCATCCTAATATTTTAGCAGGATCCCTCTGAAAATAGCAGAAGGCAAGCTTAGAGACCAGATGACATCTAAAAATCCAAGCATATATACGAACTCTCTAGGGAACCGCCTGTGGATATTCACTGAAGGATGCACTCATACTCGGAGAGGGATCAGTACACTCTAAATGGGTGCACAAGCGCATAGACTCATAGGCTAGTGCCGTAGCGTGCCCAAATCACTGAGCATCGTTGCAGAAGTGCCACAAGCACTTCAGCTTGTGCTCCTTTGAACACCAGTGGCCAATGAAGCTATAATAGATAATCCCTTGAAAAGAAGTTCCCTGGTCAACTATTTTCAGGAAGTGTTATGGGTTTTTTGTTTTGTTTTGTTTTGTTTCTTCCTTTCTCTGGGACAATCAGAATGCACCCAAGCAGATTAGAGAATCTGAGTAATTCTGCAATAAAGAAGCCTGTTTAATTTTGCATGGCCTAGCATTTTCTAAGCACTGGAGAAATGGTGGGCTCAAACATTAAGGGCAGAGTTCTTTGCAGAGTGTGCAAAGAATCATTTTTGGGGGCGATTTTATTTTTATTATGTATGTGTAGTGGGTTAAATTTTATCCCTCAAAGATATGCCCAGATCCTAATCCTTAGTACCTATGAATGTGATCTTTGCTGGGAAAAAGGGTCTTTGTAGGTGTAATTAAGTAAGGATCTCAGAATGAGATTATCTTAGGTTAGGGCTCTAAATTCAGTGATGGGTGTCCTTATAAGAGATAGGAAAAGAGAACAGACACAGAGACATAGGGAGAGGCCTTGTGAAGTTGGAGGCAGAGAATGGAGTGATACATCTACAAACTGAGGACCATCAAGGATTGTCAGCAGTTTCCAGAACCTAGGAGACAGACATGGAACAGATTCTTCCTCAGAGCCTCCAGAAGGAACAAACGCTGTTGACACCTTGATTTTGGACTTCTGGCCTCCACAACTGTGAGAGAAGAAGGTTCTGTTATTATAAGCCACTAGGGTTATGGTAATTTGTTCCATCAGTCTTAGGACTGAACTCCATCAATGCAGGTCTGAGGTAGAACTCTGGTATTTATATTTACTGAAAATGTCCACAGATGATTCTGATGCACACACGCATCAAGAACCACCACTTTAGGATCTTAGCGGCTGAAGGGTTAGTCATCTGCTTATATTGACATCCTATTAGGATTTTAGGCTTTGGCTGTGGCTCTGGATGCACCAACGAAGCCTCCAGCCCTTTATCTCCAGGTCTCTCTTTTTTTCAAGAAAGTCGCACCGAGGAAAATACTGGGCCGTCCTTTAAGAGGTACAATGGAACTATCACAGGTGGTGATGATGGTCAAGGCTGGGCAAGTAGTAGGAGGGAATTCTGGGCTCAAAGAGGAGAGCAAAACCAGCTTTTGTCAAATGAGTCCTACAGATCTCACTTGAAGGGCATTCTCATTTTGCAGCCCAAACAAGGCCAAGCTTCCCTCCTTTTGGTAATTGAGAAATCTTGGTCTCCTAAGACTTCTGATCGTTGGGCTCAGTTTCCTTCTTTCCCTCAGCTGCCTGAGAAGGCTGCTTCTTTCATTCCAGATTCTGTCCATCTGGAAATATTTTATTTCTTTTCCTAGTTGTTCTCTTTTCAGCAGCCTCGCTGCCCCAGGTAACTTTTTGATAGACTTCTCTCTCAGGCTTTTGGTCTCTCCAAAAGGAGCTGGAGAGGTCTCTCTAGTCCTGTCAGTCATTGATGACTAACAACAAGGTATCTCCTCTTATAAATACCTCAGCAAGGAGAGGTCTACAAGGCACGAAGACATCTGGTTTTCTGATTTCACATCTTTTCACACTGAGGCTGACTATCCCCTAGGAGATTATTTTGTCATGATTTAACCAAGATTATTCAGTCAAAAACTGAATTTGGGGGGAGGTACCAAAGAAAAATGTCATCTAGTTCAAAATGTTTGCCTTCCTTCAACATTCCTCCTCTTTCTGTTCCACAGACCTGTAGCTCCAAGGCTCAGAGGCAGCCACCGGTCAGCTGTAGCACGAGTCAACGGGGCTGTCATAGGCCAGCCTGAGGACCTCACCAATCCCCCCCCCTCCCCTCTAAAACCCTGTTTGTTTCTCAGAGTCCGTAGTCTCTCATGGTTCATCTCTCCCTCCGATTTCCCCCCCCTTCATTTTCCCCTTCCTTCTCCTAATGTCCTCCATGCTATTCCTTATGTTCCACAAATAAGTGAAACCATATGATAATTGACTTTCTCTCCTTGACTTATTTCACTTAGCATAATCTTTTTGTAGGACCTTCTTGTCTGCTTTTCCCGATGAGAAAGAAAAGTGGCAGAGGAGGAAGATGCATCTACTGCTCTCAGGTTTGAGGAAACAATTATGTTACTCCTTTGTGTTAGTCTGTGTGTGTGTGTGTTGCGTGGGGCTGGGGTGGTGGGAAGCCAAACTCAAATATCATGAAATCTACACTAACATCTCTCCCCGTGCTTCCCTTCTGCATTTGCTCTTAAGTAATTCCTGGGACGCCATATGATAAGCATTTAACAAATATTAAGCTCCCATTTTGTGCAAAGCCCTGTCTAAATTGTGAAGAAAGGGGCAGAGTATATAAAGACAAGGAAGACTATCTTCTTGCCCTCAAAAAGTTTTCAATCTAGAAGGGAAGACACCAGGTGTACACAAGCCATTTGAGTTTAATGCAAAAGATGCACAACTTCAAAAGCTTTTAGAATTCAGAAAAAAAGAAGCTTCAGTCACAGAAAGGATGCTATCCAGGTGTTTCTCCATTGCTTTGGGGTTTGCCCCGCGGGAGCTTTGTGGTGACAGGTGCACAAAGCCGTACGTGCTGACAACAGAGAGCACAGATGGGCTCTCCTGCAAATATCTGCTTTCACATTAATCCAAATTTGGAGTTTAAAAATTATATTTATTAAGGAATGGTAAGAGAGAATAAAGAAGCATTCAAGGCTGCTTTTCCATAACACGTGGAAAACCAGAACCCGCAGCGGTAAACACACGGACACCACTTGAGAACAACCTCGAGGCCTCATGAAGGCTGTGCATCTGAATCATAACATCTGTGGTGACGCGGTGAGGTTTCAGGTTGATGAGTCTCTTACGTTACACCATCTCCTAACAGGAGAGTCTTCTGTCTTTATTCTTCAGCATGAATTCAGTGGCAGCTGTTTATAAAAGACTTACAGACCTGCAAGGTCAAGTCTGTCCTCACACTAGAACCATGTGATCTGCTGACTGTAACTCTTCCTAAGATAAATATTATGTGAAAATGATGATGCATGCAGACAGCTGAGCTGCAGATGATTGCCTATTCCGTCCATCACCAAGCATTTACAGATGCTCAGCATTCATTTGATGGCGCACCAATATCAATGCTGCCACCACTTCCAATCTTCATCATCATCATCATCAACGCACGAGTCCATGTTGATCAGCAGATACTGTTAATCTTACTTTACAATACAGGGTATTTCAGAATTGACTGTGAAGTAAATTTGTAAAGTGAATCCTGCATTCCCATTAGTGTCAGTTACTGAATAGGAAATAATTTTTTATGGGAGATTAAAAGATAAGAAGCAATACAAACATGATGACTAGTTGATTCCCAGAGCAGCCTAGACAATCTGAAACAAATAGGCACGTTTATTTACAAAAACAAGTATCTAGTCTGAGGACCATAGTTCGCTAACCCCTAGTTTAAATAACTGCTGACCTCTAAAGAAAATAGCTTATTTCGAATCACAGATTGCAAATGACATGCAAATCAGTTTCTTATAAATCATACATTTTAAAAAGCCCTTTGAAAGTTGCATAACTTCTTTTCTAAGTGATAAGTTTTTTATTTAGTAATTAATCACCTCTTGAGTTACTTTTGGTTTCAATATATATTATTTCATATTGCATATATTTGCCATGAAGCATGCTCTTACTTGAACTACTATTTAATGGCACCTATGTTTGAATTCCATAAATCTTTATAAATGTGTATTGACTGCTTTCACCATGTATAGATTAATTTGTATATTTTAAAATCAGTGCACACTTACATAATGAATTCAAGTTTTTTTCCTCAGTGCACACATGCACATTATCTGAAAAAAACTGTTCACCACAAGTAGGAGCTGGTGTGGGCCCAGTTCAGGGGTTCTTTCCCTAGAGAGACTCCTGTGTGCAGAAACCAGAGCTCCCTTGGGAGCAGTGGTTACGGGGCTGGTTTTGAAAAATCTAGCAGTGAATCAGAAGGCTGCAGGCTAGGAGGACTCAAAGGTCACAACCAACGTTGCTGGGACGCTTTAACTTTCTAGAGTCTACAAAGCGGTCCCCACCCACCAAGGTCACCAAGGGTGAAAGAACGTTTATCTTGGATTTCATCCTTGAAAAATGTGTGTTATGCTTCCGAAGAGAAATAAAACTAGGCACTGGGTATATGGAGCACAAAAAGGCCCACAGGAACTTTTAGGGGGATTGCTTAATCATCCTTCTAAGACTTAAAAAAAAATTACTTGCTTCTAAGATCAAGGCTTTTAGAGGCCTATGCCCACAGATTTCTAAATATTTTCTTATTGTTTGGACTCCAAAAGAAATAAAAGACCTTGACATATGTCTACAATCAACAAGGAGCTGCAGGTACTTGAGCTGTGGGCTTATTTTCCACCCCAGAGGTTTCACTACCACTGGCTTAAGCATATGCACAGCGAAGAGTTCTCTTGTAAATTAAGTGGTAAATATATACTTACCACTGACACTGATTAGGGCTTAGCAAATTGCTGGGAGTTGAAGGAGGATAAAAAATTTAAGGCCTAATATTTATCTTACAAAGAATCCTCACCTCCCAACAATTACATGTGAAAACAGGACCATGTATGATCATAATAACAGGACACTCAGACCTGAAAACTAATGGTAGGCATTATCTGGGTATTTCAGGCTGGAAAAAAGTCACTGCCAGGGCCATATTTTGTGGTAATTGAGCACTGTTATTTGAATTTTCACTAATATGCATTATCCATGCTTTATTTTGCTTCTCTAGGGACAGGTACAAAGCACTGGACTTACTCTCCTGTTGGTCGGTTAAGATGCTTACGAAAGCTGTTTTCTCGGTACCTCCATTTCTTCTTGCGTAAAGTGCATAATTCTACCTGCCTTCCTCCTACTTCAGAGAAGCTAGGAAGGGGGGAGATAGTCTCTGTAGGATGCTTAGCAGTATCTGGAGATCAGTGCAGTGAGTCAGGAAGGGTTACCACTAGTCCGGTGCAAGAGAGAGCCAACATAAACACTGTTTCTTAAAAGGGATCACAATAATCTGTGTTTACTTACTGAATCAGTTACTGAATTATTTATAAACAGTAGCCTGTCAAAAATTCAATGTCAGCTTCCATGTCTGAACTGCTCTCTAAAGCATGTCCAAAGCTCAAATTCTTTGTTACAAAGAAACGCTGCACACTCTAAGATACGCACCCTCACAGCACATACACACTCCCCTGGTGGTGCGTTTATTTTAGCTGTATTGTCAGCTAATGAGCCCTTAAGGCTGAAAAGATCTGATGAAGACGGATCCTCGGGGCGCCTGGGTGGCTCAGTCGGTTAAGTGTCTGCCTTCAGCTCAGGTCATGATCCCGGGGTCCTGGGATCAAGCCCCTCATTGGGCTCCCTGCTCGGCGGGAAGTCTGCTTCTCCCTCTCCCATTCCCCCTGCTTGTGCGCTCTTTTTCTCTCTCTCACTGTCAAATAAATAAATAATATCTTAAAAAAAAAAAAGACGGATCCTCAAAGCTGAGGAGGTAGCTCGGCTCAGATGGGGCAGTGATGTGTAATAGGGCAGGAGTGGGGCCACTATTACCTCAGCAGCTGACACGCCAACAGGATACACAGTGGTGGTACAGAGATGTCCTGTGACAGATCCCAAGGCTAGACCATGACCCTAGGCTCCATGACCTCAAGTCAAGGTTCTATGGAAGGCTTTCTGGGAAAGACGGTATGTGTTTATAGTAACAGAGAAGAGAAATATCTCTTCCTGTATACCTTTAGCCCTCTCCCTTCATAAATGCCTGCTAAAGGGCACGGAGGTGCTCTGTGCTGGCCAAAGAGTATTATGATATTGGGGGAAACCTGGCTTTTTTATTTTTTATTTTTTTACTTTTGTTTGTGTGTACAAAACCCAACAACTATTCATTAAGCACTTGGCATGTGCCAGGTACATCCCAGATATTGTGGGATACAAGGATGTATAAGATAAAGCCCCTCCCCCTGATGATAGTAGTCTATTCCAAGGGAATAGAAAGCAGACCAAAGAACCCATAAGGTTGAAACAAATGACATGATATTAAGGTCCAACATACAATTGAGTACAGGACATTTCACCCAGTTCAATCCTAGTACTTGTTGGAATAAACTAAGAGCCATGAGAAAATACAATAAACATCACGGGCCAGGTACTATTCTAACTCTTTTAAATATATCAACATTTTTAATTCTCACAACAACTGTGAGGTAGGTACTATTAGCATCCCTATTTTATTTAAAAATTTTTTTTATTTTATAAGGATTTTATTTGACAGAGAGAGACAGAGACAGCATGAGCACAAGCAGGGGGAGTGGAAGGCAGAGAGAGAAGCAGGCTTCCCACTGAGCAGGGAGCCCAACATGGGACTTGGTCCCAGGACCCTGGGATCATGACCTGAGCCAGAGGCAGACACTTCACCAATGGAGCCACCCAGGCACCCAGCATCTCTATTTTAGAGATAAACACACAAAACAAAACAGAACCAAGGTACAGATAGCTTATACAACTCGGGAAAGTTCATTCAGGAAGTATGTGGTAGATCTGGGACTACAACGGTCTGTCTTGCTATCAGAGTGAGTTCTTTCTACAGAGATTCCAAAATGAAAGTACTCATCCTCTGATGGGATAAAGTGACATTTGAAATATGCCTTAAAGACAAAATCCATGGAGCATATTCCCGATTCAGAGGAAAGAAGAGGGAATTTCTGGCAAAGGGGTCCGTGGGAAAGGATATGATGAAGCAGGAAATGCAGGGACATAGACATGGGTGTCCACGGTATACAAGAGAGATAAGGCTAGAAAATCATGGAGGATCCATGTCATGGACCTTCTTGAATGCCAGGGAGAGGAGTTTGTTCATATCACAGAAAACTGGGGGTGCTCCTGAAGGTGATGGGGCAGAAGAGCCACTGCATCAGATGTAGGGGGGGAAGAATGAATATGGGAGCAGAGAGCAGGACATTGGAATAGAGAAAAACAGGAGGTAAGAAAGAGAAATGAGCAGGTAAAGACAGGAGTCCAGCTAAGAACAGAAGATAAGGATCTACAAAGGTGACAACTGCTCTATCAAATTTATGTCCCATAATCGTGTTTTTATTGAAAAGTAACTCATGATTGTGAAGGAAGTTGTTCGTGAACTTATTAGACTTTAAGCAGTTCATCTGTTGTGCCCATCTAAGAGGATAAGCTTTTGGAATCCTTTCAAAACGTAACTCTGATCTCAGTCATTGACGTTGGTGTTCACAATGCCTGTTTTCATAAAACCTTGGACTAACTTATGCTCCAAATGCCAGTCAGTGAGACTTCCATATTTTTTCCTTATTTTAATTTGAAGGGGAAATGTCACCGATCACAAAATTTACACTTTCAGAGTAAGATGCAGTAAATTCAGTGAAAAGGAATGACTTAAAAATGAGAGGAAAAAAAAGCCCTCAGAAAGATGTGCAAGACGTGTGTCTGTCAAGGCTGCTCAGCAGTAGAATTAGGTTTATGATTTGCACCTAAGGTCACTGGAACCTGGGGGCTGATGGTTACGGTTGTCCACACAGCTAGAACGTACTTACATCACCAGCTCCCTATAGGAAACCCATCGGGAGGAGACTTTGGGCTTCGTGATACAGAGGTGTTTGGCAGGCACATGGGTAGCGGTTCCAAATCTGGAGACAAAGTGCATCCTGTGTGACTGAGCAGTGAGGGGACAAAGAGGCGCACACTTGGGTCAGACTCTGGTCAGTGCATACCCCTTGTCTACTGTTGCCATACTGTAGCCTTTGCCTGGAAGGAAGCTGTCCTCAGAGTATAAACCACTTGATTCCCATGAGTCCTTTCCGCGCTGGAACACTTAGGGTGATGAATGTGTGATTAACACAGGTCGGGGGATCTGATGCTCTCTGCCGGCTCCAGCCAGCTAACAGCCTCCATGACAAGGGGTGTTTGTGGGACTTGCTAAGTGTGGGGAAGGTAACCAGGGAGCTATTAAGGCTGCTTCCATTTAATTTATTTATTTGCAATATCATTTATTCCTTACACTGTTCAAGGTACCATTTTAGGTCCTGTGAGTTACACAACTCTGAATAAGATACAGCTGTTCACAATCCAGATGGGAAGATAAGAGAAAAATGCAAATAACTCTACTGCAAAGCAGCATCTGATATATTCCTTAAAAGTGGTATAAAATTACATGATCTCTCTTAATGTCAAGCCTGGAGAAGGGAAGCACTGTCTCAGGCCAAGGGTCAAAGGGTCCTGGATGAGCTTTAAAGTATGGACAGGATTTATAGTTACAGAATGTGGTGTGAGGTGGAAGGAGGATTGTTCTGGAAGATGGGATGACATGAGCAAAGTCCTGGGGGGTACTAAGTAGCGTAGACTTACAAGCTGGGGTGAAGGATGTTGGATTTCAGTGTCTTGGGACAGGTTTGCAGTTTGAAATCTGGGTTGTTTAGAGCAGAGTGATATGCTGGGTTCTTAAAACTGCCACTGGCATACAAGAAAGGAAAGATGAGTAGGGGGGAGGAGAGGGGAGGGAGACAGTGACGAAGGGGTTACAGCAACAGCCCAAGAATAAAGTCAAGGGGCCTGCAGAGGTGGGGTGGCATTTATCTATGTTAGGTCAGCTCTGTCTAGAATTTTTTCTGAGAGGGTTGTAATATTTTTTCCTTCATGGGGGTTTTGCTTTGAATCTGAGAATTTAGAAAAGTGCACATAGGAAATGTCTGACTTATAACTGTGTAATGACAGGACATTTCATGTTGAACACTAGGTGTTTGTGTAAAATTATCTCCTGAGTGAGAACAGGAGCTCCCTGATGTTAGGACAATATCTTCCTCATTCCCTTCTTCCCCAGAGTGCAGAGCTTGTGCTGGGTGCACAGCAGAGAGTTAAATGCTTGTGAAACAGTGACAGTGTACAAGGTGAGGTGACGTGAGCACCAGCGTCTGTCACATCTCAATGAGATGCTCAGATGACAAAGGTGGCCATGTGTCCAAGCCTGTGCTCTGTGGAAAGTGAGTGCTGATAGACACACCCACCGACAGGGGTTATCCAATCAGTCTTGGGAGAGAGGGGAGCTAGCTTTTGATCAGGGGAAGCTGGAAGGACAGTATTCTTTTTTGTGTGGGCAGGTCAATATCTATGTGCTATATCACAGATAAGGGATAACTAGGATTCTTGTCTATCACAAAGACAGAAAATCAACATATGCCAAAGGACTTAGCAGGAATTTCTTCAACAGACCTGCCATACCCAGAGGTTGTATTACAACAAGTCCAATGCTTAGGTTCCTCTCCCCGTGACTTCACAAAGAAGATGGGAAGAACTGTACTCCCCTTCAGGGGAAAGTGAAGGGCAGTGTACTATGTTTGTGTGCGGAGGAGGGACCAATGTGGGATGCAACATGCACCATTAGTAGAACATTCTTCTCTTGTAAGTTTTAAATTTTAATTCCAGGATAGTTAGCACACAGTGTTATATTAGTTTCAGGTGTACAATATAGTGATTCAACAATTCTATACATAGTAAAACATTTTTAACTGATTCCTTTTCATTTCCTTGCAGAAACTAGGAATAAATCACGTCATCTGCTGTGTGAAGGCTTTGAAATATACTGGCTGGGATAACCCAAACATGACTAAAAAGCCACCCTTTTTATAACCTCTCATATTAATTAGGGAGCAGATGAACATGTCAGAGGCTTCTAAAACAGGAGGAGGGTTGTAAAGAGTTTGTGGCCTGGCACAACGGACAAGTGGATGCCACTTGCAAAAAAACAGCACTAACCTTCCCTTTGAGTCACCTCCAAGGATTTATATCTCATTTAGAAATCTACTCTGTAATTATGTCATAAAATCCAAATTATGGTTTCAAGACACCGGAATTGCCAATGAAACAGCAATGGCGTTAAGCTCAGTTAGGTGCACGGTCTTCCCTTCCTCTATTGTGTCATGGGGACTCCAGCATATACTTCAAATGATGAGAAAATCCTTCCCTGGAATTTAATTAAAGGCACCTATGACTGATGAGGATTTGTTTTAGGTCATGTGAGGAATTTAGAAGAAGCACAAAAAGTGGGCCTTGTCTTAAAGCTAAACATAATTACTTAATTCATGCGGCCCACACAGCTCATTGAGTTCTGCACATGGTACTAACACATACACTCAAATCCTGTGAAGTACACCTATCGTGGAGCACGGGACAAAGTTCTATGGGAGCACAGAGGCAGAACAAGTCTTTGGTCCTAGACGATTTAGAGAAGCTTCCCCACAGAGCTAATGCCTGAGTTTAGTCTTGGGGATGAGGAGGAGATTGTCAGAAGACAAGAGGGCGATGTGCAAAGGCATTTCAGGAAGAGATAGCTCGCATGAAGGCAGAGTTTTGGAGCATAAGATGATATGGTTGAAGGGACAAGTTTAACTGTCAATGCGATCACTAGGTATAGAAATATCTCAAAACAATAATGACAATGTAATACCCAATTTGTAAAAGGAGGCAGGTTCCTAAAGTCAATAAACTAATTGTTGGTCCACAATGTTATTTAATCTTTTTTTTCCCCTTCTCATTAATTTGGCTTTACTTAACCTCTAAGGATAAGCAAATTAGAGAAATAAAGAAGCAGCCTTGCAGTGAAGCTGAAAAAGACATCCTTTAAAAATATGTATTTTTTGCTTATTTGTGCAATTTCCATCAGTCATTCATCCGGGTACCAAATCTCAAATACAGCAAAGAAAGGATGGTAACTTGAATTACAGTAAAGCATGGACAAGATCACTGATGACAGAAAAAGAACTGAAATTCTTACTTGTCCCTGGGCCTGGATTAACTCTTTGCAGACTCTGGGATGGTCTGCCAAGGATAGCTGGTGTGGCTGGAACAGAGAGAGAAGAAAACCATTAGTCATCCCTGTAAAAATGGTCTGATGTGACCCTGTTACAATTTCACTTTCAAGTGACAAAATGTGACCTGGCCCAACCTCACAATAATTCTCTCCCTTGTTTTCCTTCTTTCTTTTTAAAATTAAAAGCACACCTACCCTCTAAAAAGAACTCATAAATATCAGAGCACACGGAAACCCAGTGTTAGTCACCTCTGGTCTCATGGCTAGACATGATCAGGAACAATGGAAAAATGCCTTCCTAGAACATTCGAGTCCAAGCTTGAGTCTTGCTTGTGAAAATGGAGAGGAACATAAATTCTTTTTTTTCAAAACCGTATTAAAAACAGTTTGGTCAAACAAGTTCATTCTTGGAAATAAACATGTGAGCAATCCCGGGAATGGGGAAGGGATGAGGGGAACTGAAAAGTTAGGTAGGACGGACACAGAACTTTGTGACGTGAGATAGGCAATGAGTCATCGATTCTAAAAGCGGTTATAATTCTATGGACACTACTGTTATGTTGTATTGAAAACAGGAAGAATGGAAAAGGATCAGTGTAGTTGTCATTGAACTGTTGAACAGGGTTGTTTTGCTACAAGAGTATGCAACTGTTATCTGGGCTTGGTGGAGAGGGGGTTTTTCTAGGATTCTACACCTTCTTAGAGGGGTGAAGTGGTTCAGGCTTACAATGAACTCTGAGCACCACCTGAAAGAGGGGAAACTGCTGATGCTCTCGGTCCTCAGTAGAAACCCACAGAAACAATGCTAAGACATCTTTCTCTGATTATGAAAAAAGGGCGAGGAACCAAACAAAGATGCACTGGGCAGGAAGCTGATCCATTCCTGTCCCCCTGAATTTCAGAGGCAGGTGGGTCCTGCCCACCCCCCCAGATCCACTTTTGAATGTGCTTTTCCACTAGCCCCTCCCACCTAGCTACCAGTAGGAAGCAGCTCTCAGGGCTGGTGTTCATGATAACAGAACCCAACAGATGAAGTTAAGAGCCTCTCATTAAACACTGCAGAATTCTAACCTTTGTAAGCTTTTCAGTCTGGGCATATTAGCGAGAGCATTTTTACAAGTGAGACTAGGTTTTGGGGGTTTTGGTGAGTTCATATTTTAAATTATGTATGAATATGAGTTCTGAAAGTATTTCTTTTTATTCTCTCTCTAAATTTCAATATTAGCTCATTTGCTGCCAAATGCAATAAAGAATTATGACAAAAAGCAAACAATACACATTTACCTAGAGTAGATAATGTATTACACATTGATTTTAATGTGCCCAGAAGGAAAATTGCATTTTATGGAAATCACCTCAAGGCTACTTGACTAGATGCCTTGATAGCCTAAGTCTTTATTATTACCATCATCTAGAACATGCCCCCCTCCAATTCCTTGCTACAAACCAGAGAACACTCTGTTTTATGACCCTTTGCCTGAAGTTGGGCACTAAAACATTATTCTCAGTTGAGGTTTGGCAAGTTTACATAATTTCTAACTATAAATCACCTGTTTCCCAGACAATTGTATACACCTTGAGAAACGTTTGATAGCTCAAAGGAAGAGTAAAATTAAGTCAATCATGGGATGCCATACGATCATATGTGTTATTTTGGTCAAAATTACTGGCAAGTGTGTCTCAATTTTCAGCTTAAAACTGGGAACACTTAATGGACACCATTTTCCAGGCACAGATCAGCAGCAAAGCTGACAAATCTCTCCAGAATGATGACTGAGATGGAATGTGGGGGTCAATTATGAGGCCCCAAGGGAGCATGCAGAGCCAAACCTCAGGCCCAGAAATGCCTGGGGAGTCCTCGCCACCCCTGACAGACCAGGATTTTGCTTTCCTTGCAGACAGGCATCTGGTGCTTTCCTCTTTATGGTATCAGCATTTGGTAACATTTTCATAAAGCAAAAAGTCGTCCTCAGCTAACACTCTCCACAGTATGTGATGAGTCGACATAAAAGGAACAAGGAAACACCTCAAGGAAACACCACAGATTTGCACCAGCCCCACAAGGGTGCTGTTTACAAAAGCAAAACACAATAAATAAAAGTGCCTTCGTAGCAAACAGAGGTGTCATGCTAAGTTGCCAATTTTAATTCGCGGCAAAGCTGTCCTTAATGTCCTTACAGACGTAAGCGCAGAGCAGTGAGGGAAAAACAAACACAGGGTGACAATAAGCAGTTAATGAAAACTCCGACATATTTATTATAGGAGCTTTTAAGCACCAGTGCCGCAAAATGGATTGGCTGGAGCCCCTGGCTTCGGCGAGCTCACAGTCTTCTGGGCAGAAATCCATATAGGAAGGAGTGGCCGTGCGATGGGGGGGCCCTTAACAAGTCTGGACAAGCTGCCTGGGGAAGGGGACTCCTTGAGACAGGTGCTGAACTTGGGATGAACAGGCAAGGGAGAGAAAGGGAAAGGCAGTTGGGGCCAAGGGAACCGCCACACAAAGGCCAAGGCGAGACACACCTGGGCAGGTGAAGAGCTCTAATCTGTCTGTGGAGAGTGGGGAGAGCGCAGCTGAGCTGGGGTGTGTGGGGTTGGGGGAGAAGTCAGGGGCACCTTGGGGATGGTCTTTCCAAAGAACTTCATTTTGAACCTGCAAACACTGGAGAACTCCTGCTCTCCAGTGCCCTGAGGTAGAGCTCCTCACGGTGGACCTGCCCACGAACAGGACTAACTACAGTCTAATCTTTCTTATTTGTGTCCAACCTGGTACTCAATTTCCCAACTATGGCAGGTAACTGAACCTGGTTCTCCATCTATAAAGTGACAGTATCTATATATGCAACATTTAAATCAGTTAGTACACACAATATACCAAATATATAAGTGCTTAGTAAATGTTATTCTTTTTTTTTGGAGGAAGGAGAGAGGGGGAGAGGGAGAATCTTATGCAGGCTCTACACCGAGTGCAGAGCCCGATGTGAGGCTCAGTCTCACCACCCTGAGATCATGACCTGAGCTGAAATCAAGAGTTGGATGCTTAACCGACTGAGCCACCCAGCGCCCCAATGTTAAATATTCTTATCATAGTTATTATTACTGTCAATTATTGCTAACCACTACCCTGAAAGCAAGGGCACATCTTTTCCCATGGAGACCTTGACAGTGTTTTCACACTAGACTGTGCGAGGCTAGGGCTTTATACCTATGAGGAGAGGATGCTGCCCTAAGCCCAGTGAGACCCCCCACCATTTACATGTACCGTGCAGGCTGTATGTAGGCAGTGGGACCCTGGGGAAGTGATTTCAGTGGCGTAGGGGATGCAAATCGACTTGTGTCAAAGATTCAGCCTGGGACTAAAGGCAGTCAATTCCAGTTCTTGTAAATTAGTGAATACTCCATCAGGAAGGGAACTAGAGTGAGAGGATCAATGTTCTGGGGAGTACTGTAATTTACTAGTTGGGCAGCAATGGCATTTAGAACCAGTCCCAAACAGACCATGCGAACACAAGTAAGTAAACCAGGGTACTGATTACAGCAACCAGTTTACATGATGAGACGTAACATAAAGGGCCTCACGTGGCGGCTGCCGTAAATTAAGCCTTGGTTAATGTTAGCTACTGTTATCACTACCAGGTTATGATAAGGATGACGATGTAAGTGCCATGAAATCTCTATCTCAAGACTTCCTCTGTGATCATCGTTTTGCAATACATCTATCAAATCATTATGTTGTACACCTTAAACTTACACAATGTTTTATGTCAATTTTATCTCAACAGAATTGGAAAAAAGAAATTCTTCTGAGAGCTTTTGCTTTCTCCTTCAGGCAGGTTAGTTGTTCTCCACCCAACAGCCCTGGATATTGCTTTTTTTTTAAAGTTTTTTTTAAAAAGATTTTATTTATTTATTTGACAGAGAGAGACACAGCAAGAGAGGGAACACAAGCAGGGGGGTGGGAGAGGGAGAAGCAGGCCTCCCGCTGAGCAGAGAGCCCGATGTGGGGCTCGATCCCAGGACCCTGGGATCATGACCTGAGCTGAAGGCAGACACTCAACAACTGAGCCACCCAAGTGCCCCACTTAATGTTCTTTTATCTTGATATCACATGCTTATCTTTGTAATACAAGCACTGATGGTCAAGTTAAAAAATGAGACGTGTTTAGAGCTCACGTTTATGGTTTGCTTAAAATGCACCAGGCACTATGCTTCTGGACTTTCCCATTTTACCTCCACAACGACCATCTGAAGTATTATTATGAGTTACATTTTATGGATGAGGGGTCGGAGGTTCAGACCAACTAACTAACTTGTCCTAGGCTACCCAGCAGTTACATGGTAGAAGCCAAAATTGAACTGGAGCCAGATTCTGACTGCACCCCACTCTACTGTTCCCCAAACTTGCCTGACCATCAAGAACCACAGCGGCATTTTGTTAAACATGTGGATTCCAAGGTCCTGTCTCAGATCTGTAGAATCTGAATCTCTAGGGAACTGGTTGATTGGTATATTGGCAAGATCCTGAGAATCTGTATGTTTATCCTCTATGCCCCATTCCCCAGCCAGGTGATGCTTATGACAAGACACATTTGAGAAATTCTTCCCTACACACTACTTTGTTGCTCTGCTCAGAGTCACTGTGTCCTTCTTTGGGGTTCCCCTGCTAGGACTCCCCACTGTATGCCCACAGCCAGTGCTCATGAGGGTGCACTCGCGAGAGCACAGGCTGATTTGTTTGAACACCGCAGATATCCTGGAAAGTTCCATTGATGGGGCCAGGTTGCTGAAGCTTTGGGCAGAAATACCCCTCAGGGGTCAATTCACGAGAAGCCAGGTAAGACTTGAGCCAGGCTGGCAGCCAGGATTTCTTTTGCTCTGTCATCCAGTGATGTTACACAGCAGGTCGTGGGGCTGCGATTATCTTCTCGGTCATGACTACACCTTGGCACACCAAGTCCCAGGCTGATGGCAGTGATAATTCTAAGCTGGAATTTCCTTTCCTATGTGGCTCACTGGATTAGCTGAATCCCCATTCGCAATTTCTCCCCTGAACTGAAGTATATTATATCGTACATGTTATGACTCTTGGCAGCTCTAAAGAAGACTGTGAAATCTGAACAGGAACTCTTTGGACCTTTGGAACAGACAATATTACCTCCCCAGAGCTCCATGAGGGAGTGCGCTTCTCCTAGACTGGAACAGTAAATCACAGGGCACATCACAGGGAGATAATTTAAACAAGCAAACAAAAAGAACCATGAAATAATGCGGGTGGTTTCAAACACCTTCTAATGCTAAAAAAGCTGCTTTACAGACAATATATAGCAATTTGGAAGAGAAACCAGCATCAGGAAAAGCCCCACGTGGCTGAAATAAATCTGCAGTGGTCATGTTTTGCTGTAAATATATTTTGACAGTAGCTGGGCCTCAAGGTAAGAATCAATGGTGCAGGGAAAGATCTTAAAGACCTTCTTTTCTCACAGGACAGCCCCTGGCTTCGTGGGCCCAATGCGGGAAGTTGCCTGATAATAACTTCAAGCTTCACATACTCCTTTCCTGTCTGGCAGTGGTCTCCTTGGTGAGCTTTTCTTTTTTAAAACCATCCTCCTGACACAAGCTTACGCACGTACTGAGGACATCTGCTTGTAATTAAAGGCGGATACTAGGGCCTGGCGTTTCCCACGTAGTCCTCTGGGTGATAAAGCCAGTTAAAGGTGCCGTGATTGAAGAACACGTCGGTGGTGGGTTGTTGTTGTTGTTGTTGCTGTTTCTAAGAACTAAAAGGAGCAATTAATATGAATGCTGGCTCTCGGCTGGCTTGCATCTTCCTTCGGCAAAGCTTCCCAGCAATTTCTCTGGCTTTCCCTTCCAACTGCTACAAGAACAGTTAAACACCCTGCCCAGCTAGCCGCTCCTAAAGCTGCTTTTCATTAATGGAAACAGCAGGGGTGTCAACACCAGGCGATGGGCAGGAAGCCAGCCCTTGTGCCATGTGATGGTCAGAGCCCAGAGCAGGCACAGCCAATGCTAAGAAGAGCAACCAGAATCCCAGGTTGGCTCTAGGCCAAGATCAATTCTAGGTAGGCCAGTCGGGGACATGGGGCTGAGAACAGAGGGACAGATAAAGAGAGTAGGTCAGACTGAGGCAGAGGGAGAAGGGCAGAAGTGTCTCTTCCCTTATAATGTTGTTTTAGATGTTTTTCATACCTGTGAATCCACTCATTACAGCAGTAGAGTCAGAATGATTTAATAAAGCCCAAAGCTCAGACGGTGACTCATAGATGGTGCTGGCATCTCTTCTCAACTTTGTATTCAACGGCATCACGTCATCAACTTGAAATCAGCCAGAGTGGGATTATTTACACAATAAAAGCTTTTTACACAAAGCTACAAATCAAGGCTCTCTGCCATCTAATCCTATGGAAATTCCATCCACCTTCCCAGCTCAGTTTGAGTGTATTCTCCTCCATCAGTGTTTATTTTCTCCCAACTGGAATCCATCTCTCCATCCTTTGTGTTTTTACAACACTTAAAAACAACAACAACACCTGGACCATGGCACTGTTTCCTGCTTACCATCTTAGTTATCTGACTTGTGCAGCGAATGATAAACTCCTTGCAGCTTGAAGGCAAGCACCATGTCTCATTCTCCTTTGGATTCGCCATCACATTAGCACAGTTCCCTAAATATATAGTGAGTGCCCCATACATATTCATGAAGTTATCGAATATCTCAGCAGGAACTCTTCCAACAAGGAAAGTTGGGAGGCATCTTGACTTTACTTATATTATTACTTTGAATTTGTCAGACATCTTGTGGCCCCTGGAGTCTGAATTTGCATAAAAGAAACACGTTACTAGATCCTGTGACGAATGTCCTCCTGGGACCGTGAATGCTCAAATTTGAGGCAGCGTCTGCAAAGTTTTAACCCATTTTCATGGTACCTAACTCCTTAACAGTATTCAGTGAGGGGAAAAAAAGAATGAAAATAAGACTGTTTAATTTTCTCACCTCCCTTCTGTCACCTGGATGGTGAATTTGCCTGGTTTTGCTTACAGCAGTAAGCCGGTCTTTTGATGGTATGGTGTACAGTACTTTTTGCCCATTTATGAGGCTGAGACTGGTAGTAGTGACTCTGAAGTCCTGGGAATTGATTGTTCTGGCAAATTTATGGATCTTCTTGTTTAGACCGGTTACTGTTTCAGAAGCAGAGCATGATAAGGGTGTCCTAAGAAAGCATATACATTGCCAGAAGTTTTAAGGTGTATTTTCCCCTCTCTGGACAAAGGCATCTCTCATAAACAGGTTGGTCTGGGTTCTTGCTTTCCAAGCTCTACTCGTCAATTTCCATGTGACATTTCTTGAACAAAATCCTATTCCCTTGAGAAGTAGGTATTTGTGAGCTAGAGAAAGCGATCTGCAGTTAGAACTGCAGTGCGGGACCCCTTACTGATGTGCCATGTGCTGTCCTAGACGCTGGGGATACCGTGGTGAAGAGAACAGAGAGAATTCTGCCTCTCGGGGCCCATGTTCTAGCGTGTGCAGGGGAAGACAGTAAACAGATAAACAAATAGATAATGCCAGGGAGGAGGGTGGGGTAGCAAGATGTGGCGAGAGTGGCTATCACAGACTTGAAAAGCAGCGTGGAAGAATATGGGCTCTGAGATGGATTGAGCAAGGAGGCCAGTGTGGCAGTGGAGAGAGGGAGTGGGGAGAAGAAGGATTTGAGGCTGCAGAAGGGCCAGGAGTCAGATCTTGCACAGTTTGCAGACCAGGGTAAGGACATAACGGCTCGCCATGACAGTTTCCATGATAGGAGCCCCAGTGAGCTGGAGCTGCTACCGCTGTCAGACCTGTCCCATTATGGTGTGTCCTCCCCACTTGAATCCCTTACTGTAATGGCTTGGAATTGGGAGGTGTTGGCATTCGGTTCTGAGACTATTTGGTGGATGGCTTTAATTCATTAATTACCCTTATCGTGCTGTACTTGACCTGGGTTACAGACATAAACCAGAGGGTCTTTCTGTTGTTGTTGTTCAGGATATATTTATTGAGCACCTATTATGCACACAAGGCACTATGCTGGGCACTGGGATATGGTGGTGAACAGACTAACACGGGCCTCAAGGTTCATTTCTCTCTATTAACCTAAATGGGTCCTTAGCCCCAGATCAATGCATCTGTTTGCCATCTGGAACATTCTTTTTTTTTTAAGATTTTATTTATTTATTTCACAGAGAGAGACACAGTGAGAGAGAGAACACAAGCAGGGGGAGTGGGAGAGGGAGAAGCAGGCTTCCCGCTGAGCAGGGAGCCCGATGCGGGGCTCGATCCCAGGACCCTGGGATCATGACCTGAGCCGAAGGCAGACGCTTAACGACTGAGCCACCCAGGTGCCCCCATCTGGAACATTCTTAATCCTAGGTCTTTGCTCACCTTCCATCATTCTTCTCGCTTTCTTCAGAATGGGGAGGAGATCCGAGGTAATTTCCATTTTTAGAGTGGGGATAATAATTCAGGAAATAATGTACATCTATTGCTTAACAGAATGTCTGGTACATAGTAAATATGTAAGTATTAGTAATTATGTACTACTGAGTATTATTGTGATTGCCTCTCAGTTGATGATATTTAGTATTTTTGCTACTTATCTGATAGTTACATATGTCCTATACTGTATCTTGCACTATTTAGTTTGCATGTGTTTATATTCTTGCCCCCTCAACTAGATCACAAGTCCCTTGAAAGTTGAAACCACATTTTATCCTTTCTAACCCTGCACACAGTAGGCCCTCAATAAATACCTGTAGTATGATGCCTACCTGGCCTTTTATTCTAACAACCCCTCCTTTTGATGTGTACCTATCAGATTTTAGGTATGTTAGTTAACAAAGAGTCTTAGTGGAACGTCATGTACATCTTATAGACATATTTGTTGCATTTGTATATAGTAAAAAAACAAAAACAAAACAACCCAGAAAACTTTGACGTAGCTTCGCTCAGATACTTGATTGAAAATGTTTAGATTCATTTTCTGAAGGCCAGTTTTGGAAAGAAATGGTTGGAACTCTGCTCTGTGGCTAACATGGGACCAGTTCCAAGAATTATTTTGCAGTGGAAAATGGAAGCTCTACCAAAAAGTGAATGGAGATGGATAAGGTGACAATCCACCATAGACAGGTATCTTGGCAGCAAGGTACCTGATGCTTAGTTTTTTGCACTTTGTCCTTTTCCTTGTGCCTTCTGTTGTTCTTGGCTCCACTGAGAGGCAAGCTTTATGGACACTGAAGCTTACCTCTAAATCTAACTTTAGTTAAGAGTTTCAAAATGGACCATTTAAATAGAGTCAAAACAGTCAATCAAATCACATAACATCAATTTAAAGTGGAAAATTATACTGGGTGTGAAAAAAATTTTTATGACACTTTTCTGGAAGGAATATGTTTACGCTGAAAAGTAGCTACATTTCTTTGTAGCTCTAGGGCAGGCAAAGTCTTACAAGTCTAGAATATAAGTTTTGTTTCTTTGAATTATGTTTAATGTGATGATGATATGACATAAGGAAAGGAAATCAAAAGCCTTATTGATAATCCACATGTGCCCCCTGCTCTGGCCATAGACGCCTTGCACAGTGTGTCTTTGTGTCGGCCCAAAGGGGCACCCTGCCCATAGGCTTTCTGGCGGGACAGGGACACTGTATGGCTTTAAGTGTTCCCTGATCGAATGTGGGAAAAGCAGCAGCTAGCCAAATTCTGAACAGAGTTTTTATTGTGCTGTGGCCAGGAGGTGAGGGGGTGGGAGAAGGACACAACTTCTGCCCCGCTCTACTTTCTGGTGGATATAAGTTAAAGGGACTGAGAGGGACACCTTTGGGTAGATGGGGCAAAGGAAGATCGGGGACTTTATAGAGTTCAAGTTTAGGATCTGCAGCAAATGCAAAAAGTACACATATATTTATACTATTCAATTTACATTTACATGTAGTTTACATTTATATTTAGCGAATGTCCTAGCAGAGCTGGTGCAACTTAAGAGCAACCAAAGTAACATATATGAACATTGAGATCCCAACCAAGTCTTATTTTACCAGCCCCCCGACCCTAAATTACAAAATCTGAACTGCCTAGTTTCTTTTCAATGGAAGGAGTATGTAGGGAAAAGGGATCTATAGAAGCTAGAAATGGTGGGGCCACCAACATCATTTCAAATGAAGACCCCCACTGGATGTTTCTCTTTCCTAAAGAATAACATCAAAAAATAAAAAACTCCTCTGGAAATGATACTCTATTTTTGGGTTCCTAGGAGTTGTCCTCCCAGAATCTTCTTCCTTATTCTTGGATCTTTTAAGCCCTGCCTGAATGACTGACTCTACTTCCAAGTTTCTTCTCCTTTGAATCCACTTCAGCTGTATTTCTAACCCTTTCCCTCCACTAAACCTGCTCTTATCAAATCTAAAGGTCTCTTCTCAGTCCTTAGATTACTCAATTTTTCAGATGCATTTGACTTAGTAAGACCATTGCCTTTTAAAGATATGCTCTTTGCCTAGCTTTCGTGATGCCACATTTGCTCCTTTTCCCTTTTATTTCACTGGCGGGCTCTTTCTTGGTCCCCTTTGTTGGCTTCTCTTCCTCTGTTTAACCCCTAAATATTATAGTGTTGTAGACTCTTTGCTTCCACAGCCTTTTTTTTCCCCCTGCAAGAGAAATCTCATCAAGTCTCATGGTTTTAAACATCGTCTATATGCTGATGGTTCCATGATGGTTTCTATCTTCGGCCTTAGCCTCTCCACTGAACTCCAGACTCCACTCAGCCTCTTTGGCATCTTCACTAGATTGTATCTCAATCAAAACACAGAACTCTTGAGTAATCCCTGACAAAACCTATCCCTTCTCAACCCTTCACTATCTCTGTAAACTATTTTCCATCTACCCTGGTACTTAAGCCAAAAACCTGCAAGTCATTTTTGTTTCTTCACTTTCCCTAACTCTTACCCCCTGATTCAACCCATCAGCAACTTATGTCAGTTCCATTTCAATCCAATTCTCTCCATCTCCTTTGCTATTTTTATAATCCAAGCTCCTAATCTCTCTTGCTTGGACTATCAGCTTCCTACCCAGTCTTCCCACCTCCCCTTTGTCACCCTTCAATTAACCACTAAAACATTTCACAGGGTGATCTTTTAAAACCATAAATCAGATCATGCTACTCTACTGTCTAAAATTCTTCAATGGTCTGGTGTGTACACAGACTAAAGTCCAAACTCCGTATAATGGCCACCAAGATCCCTTATGTAGTAAACATGGCTGGTTGCCTACCCAGACTGCCTTCTCCCTTCCTCTTTCCTAACAGAACCTTCATTTTGTTCATGTAGCCCTTTCTCTCCAAGCAGCTCATGTGCTTCAAGCCAACCCAATGGCTACTCCATAAGCAGGTATAATTCAATGGAGGGTCATTCCCATCCTCTTCTGAAGTTCAAGAAAGAGGATGTGGCCCAAAGGGACTCTTACTAAGTGGGTTATAGAAAATTGAAGGGAAAAAAAGTTACAGGATGGCATAATCTCCTCGCCTTATCTGTTTGACCCGAAGCCCAAAGATGAGGCTGATACATCTAAGACAGGAAAGACAAGAAAACTCTTGGAAAATAAATTTGGAGTCACTGGATTTAGTCAATCCAAAGCCTGCTCCACCTCTGGTTTTCTAATTATAGGAATGAGTTTTCTTATTCCTTAAGTCAGTTTGAATGATGCTTCCGTCACTTGCTCCTGATCCTCATTGATACATTCCAAGAGTAGCCCCTGCTTTCCTTTTTCACTTCTTGTACCAGTGGTCTTCTTGTCATTATGCCCCAGGCCTGAAACTTGCCCAGCTTATTCAGTCCCAGCTCTTGCTGTTCCTGTGTGGAAATGATCTGTGTGGGACTAGCTGAGGTCTCAGCTCAAATGGTATCCTCCCAGGGATGCTTTCTCTGACCAAATAAACTGTAAGAGGCATCCCCAGTCACTTGTGGGACAACACTGTTTTATTTTCTTCATAGCTTTTATTTATCTTTGTGTTATTTTATTCATTTGTATTCTTTGATTATTTTCCTATCTTTTCCCCATGAGAATATAAGGCCTGAAAAAGCAAGAATCTACTTTCCTGGCACAAAGTAAGCATTCTATAAATATTTGTTGAATGGATAAATACATGGATGAAGCCCTTGGCCCTGTAATAATGGGGACTTTATCTACTTCCTGCTTGTTACCATATCTGCAACAAATTTAAAAGCTGTAGGCTATGTGTTCTAGAGATGCACCTATAGATATTTTCCTGGAAACCCTATGACAATTTTTAAAAATTCGCAACAAATAAGTGGTTGCTAATTTTCTTAGCTGGGCATAGAGGGCTGTTAAGCAAGCAGAAGCTTTGAATGCAAATAGTTGGCAATCTAAAGAGTAGCTAGTATCTTTTCCCTATCTCCAGCAATGGAATCATGACTGTTTTCTTGGACTGTTAGGCTTAAAACTTTGGACTTGTCTACAATTCCTCCTTTTCCTATTAGTTGTCAGAACACACAACTGGTTCTTTACTTTATGGATTTCCTAGGCTCCTCCCTTCCTCTCTTTCCCACTTAGCACTTCCTTTTACCCATGCCTTACTCCAAAGCCTTGTGTTATCTCCGCCTGGATCAGGGATTCCAGTCCATTCTTTGTACTCTTGCTGGATTAATCTTCCTAAAATACCATTTGCATTCTGCCATGCCCCTGCTTATAGACTCAACCAGTACCCTCTGGCTTGCTGGATGAAGTCCAAGTTCTTCAGTTCAGCACTTAAAGCATATCTTCAGAAGCACTGCTTTACTCCTCCAACTTCTTTCTCACAACTTGCTAATGCAAACACAGGCCTCAGACAAGATAGCATCCTTACAATCATCAGCCTGTGTCCTCTTTTCTATCTTAACTTTTTTCTCTTTATTTTCTTCTGCTGAACGTTTCCATCCTTCCCTCCCCAAGCAAAATCTCCAACTCCCTGCAGAACACCCCTCCTTCCTAAAACCTCTCATAATTGGCTTAATTATGACAATTGTTAACATTTCACCCCTCCTCTTGAACTGGCCACTGAAGTTCTCCATCAGTAATTTTTCTTGAAAAGATCGCTGAGGAGGAACATGGGATGCAAACTATTTGTATACAGTTACTATCATTAGGTTGATCTCTCCAAACAGGAAAATATGACCCCAGTGTATGCAATAAATGGGTAGCATAACAGTGTTAGAGGACACAGACTTCCAGAAAAGTTCCTTAAGTCACATCAGAATGTGGACTATTTGGAATACTTATTTCCAATAATTAGAATCTACCTGAGGCTTCTAGGAAATAATTTACATTGTTTTCCCTCTTTGGACACTTTCTTACAGTAGATTGGCACAAATCAGTATGTTTTAGAAATATTAAAAGTTAAAGCCACGTAATTTTCTTTAATTAAAACCCACTAAGTCTATGATTATTTTTTTCAAATTTCTACTTCTAGAGTGTAGTTTTAGCAGGTAACCTCCTGTTTTTTCCATTTAACCACAATATCTATTTATTATTCAGAGCAGTGGCATGTATAATGGATGATATGTCCATATTTCTGAAAAGGTCTTCTCTAAACCCATTTCTTGATAATCACAAATATTGAGATGACAAACTGATTATGCATAATCATTTCAGCCAAGTCATTGCCTAAGTGCCTAGCTCTTTGCTAGGTTCTATGGGCTAAGGAAAAGTAGTTGAAGATATGACTCCTGGGCTTAGTACAGTCTAGATGGGGAGTAGAACTAACAGAGCAGATATAACAGAGGTCAATGTTTAGAACTTGTTGATGCACAAGGAGTTTGAGAAATAGGAGAGCAGCATAATCAGGAGCAACGTGATAACTGTTAATGTAAGTGATGGGACTGAAATTGATTTTGAAGGCTTGTAGAATGGAAGATACAGACAGACGGGCAGGTGAGGGAAATAACATGCCCCAGGGCAATGATAATTGGGCAAGACTGGCTTGTAGGTGCATTGCTAGGAACAGGTATGACCATAATGACAGGGGATGTGTCTGGGAGGAGATGGAGGAAAAGTTGGATATTCAGTATGGAGTCAGATAGCCTCAAAACACAGACTTGAAGAATCGGCAAATGAGAGCCACTGAGATTCTTGAGCTAGTGTGGTCGACAAAAGGGCTGTTTTAGGAAGCAGAGCTCCTCAGCTGCATGCCTGAGGGATTGAGGAATTTAAGGGGCTCTTGCAATGGCCTCAGAATGACCTCTGGGAGTACTAAGATCATATCCATTATTTTCTATTGTTCCTACTTGACAAAATCCACATGACTTGATTTCAATGTGAAAGTTTCCTTTTCGACATCTCCTGCCAAGTCTCCTAAGAACCACCCCCCTTGCTTCCTTCCTCCAGTGGATGATGACTCCCTCTTTAGTACCACTTTCATCCTCATGATCGCAAGTGTTAAAACATACAAATGATCATAAATTTGTGTCTCCTGAAACATCAAACCAGAAGTGTCCAAAAATTAACAAAAATGTTAATTTCTTGTTGAGAAATAAAAGTAAAATGTTATAAATTTCTACTGAATGTTCCCCACCTCCCTGCAAAGTGTGCTGTGTCAAATTCCCCCATCCTCTTGAGTTGGGGCTCCTTCAATGCCGTGTTGGGAAGGTTCTAGAAAAGGTTGGACACTTCTGCATAATAGATTAATCTCATTCTGATATTAAGGACTCAGTCTGTTCATTTTAAGGTAGGGCTGCTCTGACAGAAGAGGGAGTAGAAGGCCCAAGTCTCCCCTCAAGGTAGCGTTTATTTGCTTCCTCTGAAGAAACTTATGGGAAAAGCTTAAAAATTAAAAAATGAAACAAAATATCTGATTCAAGTTATAATATTTCAGAGGTTATCTGTACAAAAACCTGAAAATTTATGAGGTAATTATGACAGCAGAATAAAGCACTATTTCTACTTATTCATTAAATCGATAAATAATAACCGATAACTTATGAAAACTGCTATGTGACTGGTATGACCGAGAGCACTAAGGACACAAGTCTGACATATCTCTGCCCTCAAGAAGGTTACATTCTATGGCCACCCCATCTCAATAGTATCAATCTGGTTAAAAATGCTCAAGACAATATCTGCCTTGTGACTTCTCGAAAGTAACCTAATATCTTTATTGAGCAGAGAAATGAGATTATGATGATGAAAAAACCAGGGAATGAATAACCAAAATCTTAGTTAAATCTCCTTTACTTATAGAACTCAGTATTCAACCAACACAGCCATAAGTTGGATATAAAAACAGTTTCCAGGGAATAGGTGATGTATTAACTTAAGTAAATGTCAGAAGAGACAGCATCACGTACTGAATGCATATTTCTAACAAAGGTTCAAGTTTACATGGTGGGTTATTTATGCCTCCTCTACTCGTCTCTCGGTGAACAGTGGTGCATCAGTGTATGTGCACAAAAATATCCTTATTTTCTCCCTAGTATTTTTTGCTGTGGGGTTTAAAAATCTTAAGGGCATATTCTTGTAAACTGCCCAGGGGTGGATTTCATGCGCAGCAGGTATGAATTTTCTGCAAAGTCATCAGGGTATAAAGAATGCCACATTATTGTACTTCTCTAAAATTGACTTGAGTCTGACTCTGAGCAACCCCAACTCTTACCAAGTCGGTGGGATATTCAATTCAATTCCCCACTCCTGGGTCCAAGGAAGGTCTTTGGAAATCTTACTCAGAGATAAACATTTACAAAACCAAAATCCATGGTCTTTCTCTTTCTTCTCCTCAGGTCCCAACTCTCCTTAACTCCAAAGATGCTCCCCTCTCTCCCCAATATTTGTAAACAAACGTAGGAAGAAAAGTCCTGTTCTAGAGTTGCAAATTCTCTGGAGCCAAGAGAATATGAAGACTTGGCTGTCTTTTGGAATGGGAGCTGGAATAAAACACAAATCAATGCATCAAGAAATGTTCCTGTCACTTTGAAATGTTAAGTGGCCGGTGTTCACCTTTCTTCTTACTAAATGACTCAGAAGTGTTGAAAGGCTGCGATTTTGAGTCATTATTTCCTTGGAATTGTAACCTAGAATAGAGTAGTAATTTGTGCTTTGTGCAAAACTGTTCTCTATATCTTAGAGACATACATCACTAGTATGGTTTTTCCATTCTTCCCATTATTATTCCTCATTAGTTAATACTGCCTGATAGAATCACCATCTGACATTGCACTATTAAGGCAAAGTCCTTACAAATTCTTGGTCTCTATCCAAGGAACGTTTAAAAAATTGTTGAAAATCAAAGTTCCAGGAAAGAGTTTTATCTGTGGGGCTGTGTCTTGTGAAGGAACCAAAGAACAGCTAACAGTTGTGAGGAGTTGCCAATACTAATCCTCCATGTGTGGCAAATCACCTATCATTGTGAAAATTATTAATGTTATGACAAAATTAAATGGTTTTCCTAGCAGGCTTACTGGCAAAACATTTCTAAGAAATATTATGCTTGTAATTCTAGGTCAAACCAATGACACAGCTCATCTTCCCAGAGACTTAAGTGAAATGCCTACTTTTTTGAGTTTCTGTAAATCATAATACTATGGAAAGCCCACACTGATGATGTCTTTGCTCCAAAACTATTTTTACAATAGGACTTGGGGGCATTCATTCATCACTGACGCAGAAGAGTTAATTCTGTATGTGTTCCAGACTTTCTTTTTGGAAATTAAATAACCTAAATTTGATGATTTTCAATCAGCCTATCCTAAGGGAAGCAGATAAACCACTGTTTCTCTGGTATTTCAGAAATAGCCATATTAAAACCAATATACTAAGAATCTATAGACTCATTACCACTATTTGTGAATCTTAGTCAAGACATTCATGTTTTCATTCCATGTTTTCCCATTCCTGTTGCTTCCTTTACCTTTCTTATCTCTACCTTACCTCTAGCTCTTTGGTTTTTCATCATTCAGGATAATAATTTCTCATGACACCTAAGTACAAAATTTCCTTCTCCAACCAAAATATCAAAATAATAAAAAATAAATGATGTCTTTGCTGTATTTCACCTCCCTGGATTAGAACTTGGGCATTTTGAAAATTTTTAATTCACAACAGGCAGAAATGGGGCCATTATGTGGCTTCACTCTGCCCAGTGCCATGGGCACATAGATATTTAATATGGAACACTTCATACTATCTGTCATTTAATAACGACTTTCCATGGGCCAAGTACCATGTTAAGCAGTTTACCAAAATGATCTCATTTAATTCCTGAGAAAATCTCATGACACTATTATGCAAGTACACTTATCACCATCATTTTAAAGACATGACTAATGAGCACAGAGAAGGTAAGTAACTCACCCCAAGTCACAAGGTGCTAAGCAATGGAACTGAGATTTTAAGCCAGGCAGGGGCTCTAGAGCTCATATGCTTAAACCGTCCAGTCTAGTGGGTATTTCTTTGAGTGTTTCTACCTGTGGATCCTTTCACTTGAGTCATCTTTGGAATTCAACAAACAAAATGCAAATGAAAGTAACAAAGAAAAATAAAATCATTGAAAGCTAGAATTGGAGTGGACCTAATTGTTAAATAGGCCATTTTTATAGATTTTATAGATAAAATTTTTTAGATAAAATAATTTTACAGATAAAATAATTGGGTCCCTGAGTGGTTAAGGGACTGATCAAAACTAGACAACTAATTAGTTGAACTGAAAATATAATCTAGGTCTCCAGCCTTGTCTGGAAGGTCTCTTTCTACTGTGCCATGTACTTGCTCTTCCTCCTCTCTTCTTTTCTTCCCTGACGCCTTATCTATCATTCCTCTGCCATGTTATTCCTCTATTATTCTAGGCAAGGCTCAGGGCATTAAGATGTTTGAAATCATAAAGACAGAGTCTGAGTGATAAATAATAGTGCAGGATGAAACTGGCATATACTTTATATATTCCTTTTGATGATGCTTTATCTCTACTTAAAAGGTGTCCCAGGTTCTATGATAGATAACATTTTAATGAGAAGTAAAAAATAGAGAAACAGATTCAAATACACATATATATTGGACTAACTGGTTAAATGAGATTTTTTTCACTGTTCTGATACAGCCTTAATCTGGGCATTATGAAATTGCATGTGTGTGTGTGGCGGGGAGGATAGAGCTTGAGAAGGTGGGAGATAGTGATGTAATAGGGACAGAAATGAACTTCAAAAAAAAAAAAAAGAATGAATTTCAAAGTTGTTAAAAAGATGCTGGCAATGAGTACCTCTTGACAAGCAGATGAACAAAATGGTAAATTGCGTAGAATTTCTAGTATTTGCTGTAGAATGGGGACTTATGAATATAAGGTCAAATTTTAAAATATTTAAAAATTCTAGCAGATGTTAAAAGGCAATGTTAAATGTTACATGTTAAAAAATGTTTAGAGGCAAAAAAAAATAATTTGACATTGATTCATTTCAAATGAATGATGTCCTGACCCCTTGTTTCTGGGAGCTTTTGAGGTTGCAAAAACCAGTACTGAAGCTGGGTAAGCAACACTCTTATTTACTTGTTCTTTTAAAATACTGTGCATGGTCTCTTTAGTTCTAGGTGAGGGCTGGCATGCATCTTTTCAAGCTTTCTACTGTAAGCAAATTTTGGGGAAGTAAAATTAGGTATAATAACACTGAATTTAGGATGAGGAACATTCCCATACTAGAGTGTCAAGGCGCTACGATGTGAAAATTGCAGTTCTTGCCTTAATGAAACTCTGCCTGGGGTTGGAGTTTCCTGTAGGAAAGGAAATGATATCTTTAAAGTAGTCCTCATTGGGCGCCTGGGTGGCTCAGGTGGTTAAGCGACTGCCTTTGGCTCAGGTCATGATCCTGGAGTCCCAGGATCGAGTCCCGCATCGGGCTCCCTGCTCAGCGGGGGCTCTGCTTCTCCCTGACCCTCTTCCCTCTCGTGCTCTCTGTCTCTCATTCTTTCTCAAATAAATAAATAAAATCTTAAAAAAAAAAAGTAGTCCTCATTGAGGGGAAAGGTCTATATTAAATAAAAGTGTTTCTCTGAATAAACTTTGAAACGATGATCTGAGATGGTAGCCTACCAAAAATACATCATTCCTCCTCTCTGTACCCCTGGCTTCTGAGAAGCTAGGGAAAAAGACCACAAAAAATAATGACTGCAAAGTGTCTATCTATACTGCTATGCACTGATCTATAAGTCAGCAGGCTACTCATTTGTAAGGCGAGGTTGTGTTTGATCACACATGGTCATTTGAGACCGTAAAACCACCTGTGAAATTCTAGCAGCTAGCTGTGACTGCCTGCTGAAGAGCTGCTTCAAAAGAGTAACTGATTTAATACTTGGCCAGGTGTTCTTCCTAGAACTTGCTATCTATAACAGTGGATTTTCACATCAATGATAAACTTACCCGGAAGGAACCTACAGTGCATTCCCTCAATAGAAATGATCTCATCTGCTATAGATTTGCCTCTGGTTGAAGTTCCCAACTCTTTATCTTTGTGAACCGTATTTTCCAATTACAGTATGAAGTGTCCCTTTTCTTCCACAATTCAGATAAATGTCAGAAAGGGCAAAACTTGCAGAGAGTGGGACATTGTTCATTCATTCAACAAGTATTTGTTGGATGCTACCAGAGGGTGTTATCCTAAATACCATGCTAGATACAGAGAAAGAGATAAATCAGATATAATTTATCAAAACTTCAAACAGCTTATAGTCTGATAGGAAAGAGGAGACAAACACAAAAATATACTATAAGCTACAACATATACATTATGTATGCAAGGTGTACATAACATGGGGCCAAAAAAGAAAAAAAACAAAAAAAAAAACAAAAATGGTTGAGAGTCTGATGAAGAAACTCAGGTATGACTATGACTGACCATGGCAATACCTTGCAGATGATGAAATTTGTACATGCAGAGCCTAAGCTTTTTATGTAACTGTATCTCTATCCTCATTCAAGTTTCAGGTTAAATGCCATCTATCCTGTGACTTCTCTATCTAAAATAGAGCCCTCCTCAATTCTGTCAGAGCATCCTGTTCTTTTACTTCTGACACTCTTATGTGATTTACAAACATGCATTTGTCTACAGACCTATTTAGGATCTGTTGCTTCTCCACTAGATTCAGAGCTCCAAGAGGACATAAACTACATTTGTTTTGTTCCCTAACATATATAGGTAGCACTCAGCCTAGGCAAGGGTATAGTAAATATATGTTATGAATGAAATCTAACTGAAAAGAACAGTATGAGCAAAGAGAGAGCAGTAGATAAACAAGAATCATTTAGGAAATGGCAAGTATCTTTAAGCAGCTGAAATACAAGGTAAAGTGAGGTGGTGATTACGGTTGGAAGGTGGGCTGGGGCTAGACTGTGGGAGACTGAACTCCAAGCTAAGAAAATTTGGACTTTATTATGTAGATGCAATAGCCATATTTTTCCGACCATAAATTTTGATACATTGTACACTCATGGGCCAGTGGGCTCTCTGAAAAAGGACTGTTTCATAAAACCTGGGCTATAAGATCACATATGTAAAGACAAGGAGAAAGAATTGAAAATTCTTTGATAGAAGAAATGAGATGATAGTTGGAATATTGAGAATGAATCCGACAGTTAACGAAGGGCCTTCATCGATGTATTTCTTCATCTGAAAGATAAGACATCTCCAGATTTTGCTCGTCCAACCCATCGCTCCTGAAAGGCTTCGGGGCAGCTGTGGTGGCCTGGACATGCATCTCTCAGATCTCCTGCAGAAAGCTGTGCTCTGAAATCCCCCCAGCCAATGACTTAGCATGACAACGACACCAAGGCAGGTCCATTCCTGGGAGATGGGGGGGTTCCTCGGTCAGGTGACTTTGGCTTGAAGACTCCCCACTGACTGCCCAAACTTTCTTAGCATTGTACTGCGATCTAAGATCTTTCCTCCCTCCCTCCTTCCTTTCTTCTTTCCTTCCTCCACTTCTTCATTCCTTCCCTCATTTCTTTTCTTCTTCACAGGGGTTGGCCCTTTGGCCCTGCATTGTCATCTGACAGTTCGCCCAGTCTTGAGTTCCTTCTCCATTTTTCTTCACAGGCATTTCCTCTAAAATAAATCTCTTGCACCTCTGATCACCCAGTAAATCTTTTGCAGGACTGCATCTCAGAAAACCCAGACTATCATCGCAACCAAACCTTGCATTCCCAGTATCGCAGTAGCTTGAAAAAAATAAATGATTTCAACGGATCAGCCACTAGCAAGCTGCTGAGGAGACCCTAAAACGCTGTACCATGAACTTATGAGCCACTTAGCTTTGCTTCTTCTCCTAAGAATGAAGGGCATGCCCTGGGTAAAGAGCCTGGAAAGCCTTGAAATAAAAAAAAGTCTCAAGGGCTTAGAGGGGTTCAGATTCAGGTTAGAGTCATTGCCAACAGTACGCTTGCCAAGGAGGACCCAGAGGCTGGAAGAACATGGCTAATCTCAGCATCCGGAACCTTCTGTCTTCCTTTTCATTTTCCCCTTGAACATGCTATCCTCACATTTCTTTTATACTCTTGTGATTTCTGTCTGGTCTTCTTCCTTTAGAAATTTCCTTTCCCTTCTTTGACACATGAATAAAAAAAGAAGAAGAACTCCTATCACCCACTTATACAATTCTGCTTCCTACCACTCAAGGGCCTCCTGAGAGCCTTGGCTGTCAAGAGCCTTTCATGGTTCCTGGTTTTCTATTTAAAGCCATGTTCATATTTTAGTGACAGTCACTAAGGCCACTTCATCTTCTAAGGTTTTTCTTAGTTACTGGACCATTACTTCCCCCTTTTGTACACTCTACCAAATGACAGAAAACAAGTTATTAAGGTTGAAAAGGAGGTTGAAATTTCAAATGATATCTGATAAAGATTAATCTTGTGAAAGCAAGAGATGACTGTGTTCACAATAAACGAGAAATGAATCTGGCCAATTCTGTGTCCTCCTACCTTACTAATTTATTTCCTTCTTTGAACCTGTGACCTAGAACTCGTGTTTATGGAATCAGTCAGGATACTTCGTTCTTTACTCTAGTTCTTCTAAGAAGTTCCTTTGGGCCCACACCATTGGTTGGCTACCCAAAGTACCCTACCTATGTGCTCTAGATTGGGATTAGCTTGAACTAGTTAAGGTATCCGTATCCCATTCATCTTCACCAGATCCTGACCCTTCTGACATCCTTTTTAACAGGAGGTGGCAGGAGACTGAGTTCTGACTAAAGGAACTTAAAGTGGAAGTTGGCTAAAGACTTCCGATCTTGTTGGCTAAAGCCTTACAAAATGGACAGGTATGGGAGAAGAGCTTGCTGATCTTCAGGCCTTGAATATGTATGTGATGTGTGGAGCGACAGCTCCCATCTGGTCTTCACGCAGAGACAATCCTGAAGTCAGAAAGCTGACATAAAAGGGGTAGAGCAGAAAGCCAGGAAAAGTCTGAAATCTTGAGGAGATCCTTAAGCTGCCCAAGCAAACCTGAGATCACTTACTTCCGAACTTCTTTTCAGTAAGCAGTAAATGTCCATTTAGCTTGAGCCACTGTTAGTGGGATATTTTGTTACTTGTGCCAAAAATAATTTTTTTAAAAGATTTTATTTATTTTTGTGCACACATGAGAGAGAGTGAGCACACGAGACTTGGGGGGGTGCAGAGGGAGAAGCAGACTCCCCGCTGAGCAGGGAGCCCGATGAGGGACTCCATCCCAGGACTCTGGGATCATGACCTGAGGCGAAGGCAGACGCTTAACTGACTGAGCCATCCAGGTGCCCGAGCGCCAAAAATAATTTAAAGCCCTCTCCCTGCCTCTCTCTGTTTCTGGCAGAGACTGTGTTCTGCGGTGACAGCTCTGGTCATGTGGTTCCTCTCCTACTGCTCCAGTTAAACTCTTTGCATATGGCATCTCTGTCCTCCCAGGACCCAGGACTGATGACACGGATTTCTATACAAACTGAGTTTTATTTTTTGATTCCACAATCCTGGTTCAGAGTTCTCAAAAACAAGCAAGTTAAAAGCTGCTATAAAAAGTAAGGTAAGATGAGGTTCTAGGCATATAGATTTTCATGGAAACAAACAAACCCATTGTTTTCTGTGCTGGATAGTAGAAGTGAAGATAGAATTTGAGTATTAGCAATAGTCATAGGAAAAAAGTGCCAAATATGTGGTTCCATGCCCTATTTCATTACAATGTCACTTTTCTTTACACAGTATAACTTATCTCTGAAATTTACCTTTTTGGTTAGTTTAACTTGAGGGTTCAAAAATGAGGACTGAATGTTTTGTGCTTGCAGTACTATATTATTAACCAGTGGCTTTCAATCTTCCTTGACAGAAGTCCATAAAAAGAAGTATTTTACATTTGACCCATATGTATGTACATCAGTTATGTCTTTGTGTGTCACTAAACAATACTTACTACGAATGGCATAATCTTCCATGCTAAAGAGCACAATATAGGTCTTACTCTTCTGTTCTATGTTACCTCATTAAAAAATATTAGTTGAGCCTTACTAAATAAATTTCATGGCAGTCTGATGGTTGCTGCTTGCAGTGTAAAAACCACTGCTGAATACACATAACTTTTTAGTGAAAAGAATCTAAGTCCATGACATAAAAGTATGGTCTGGCAGAGAGGGTAACAAAAATACTAACCCAAATTTGTGCTGTTAATTTTTTTTTCACATTTAGTAATATAATTTAATAGCCACAATAACTCAGGAAGATAGATAAGGCTGTCATTTACATTCCTAGATGAGAAAACCAGGACTCCCAGAGATCAGATGACTGACTTGCTTCACGTCCTCACTAGCAAACAGGTGCGGAAATCTCCATCTTCTGACACCGACCCCTAAGTCTTTTGACTCTTCTAGGTTACCAGGAGGTAATTAAAATTAGCCCAAATTGTATTTGAGAAAGTCAATAATCTCAGTTGTAAATCAATAAAAAATATTTGCTTCTTTCACTTTGCCAGGAAATCTTCAAAGTAGATTCAGGTGTTGGGTATTTTCAATACTTGGAATTCTAAGGAGAAAGTAGTAAGTTCCTATCAACATCAAACCTCTGCGCTTCCCACCTTGATAAATGTTCTGTGCCTCTATCCTGCTCACACTGGAAGGAGCCTCTTCCTTGTCTCTCCAAATCCCACCCTCTTTCCATATGCAAATTAAGTCATTCTCTTTGGTCTTCCTGACTGACCCTTATCTCCTCTGACCCCTTTCAGTTTTCTGAATTCTACCAGCATTTACAAACTATCACGACATTTAGCAACTGATTCTGGTGCCTTGTTATTTTGCTTTTATCTTACTATGTGTCAATCTTTTCTTTCTGATTAGACTGTAAGCTCAGAGTAAGGATAACAAAGCCTTTTATGGCTGTATCTTTCTCAACCTTTAGCACAATATGGAACGCCTAGTTGGTGTGTTTAAGAAATTAACTATTAAAAAAATGCCAGACTTGTTTTTATACTGTTTTCTTCCCTCTTTCTTTTTATAGTTTGTAAATTTTCAGACAAGAGGTAGATTTTTGAGCTATAACTCCTATTAAAAACAACCCTTGACACAGTAAGTTTTCATTAAATGTTTAGGAAATGAATAAAAAGCTGAATAAAAGGGAGGAAAGATAAGAACCAGTGTAACCGAAATAGAAGCAGGTTCATTAGGATTTGAGATCCAAGGCAATTACATTACAAATATTTAATATAATACAAAATGATAATAAATCAGATTAGGTTTTAGCAATTAATGACATAATCCTATCAGGAATGGGAGAAGAGAGGAAAGTAGTAGGAAAACTCCATTTGCATTAATGCTTTACTGAGATTTTGGAAAATAAAAAACCTATGACGGTTTGGGACTGTAATTTCTTATTTGGGACAACTGCTTCAGAACCACTTAAAAAATATATCTATTATTGGGTCAAGGTCCCTAAAATCCCTCTTGCAATGAAGTGAGATTTTTTTCAAATGCTTGTGCCAACAATCTTCATGAATAGATTAAAATGAAATAAATAAAAGTAAAAAGTTACACCTGCAATTATACGAACCACAGTTGAAGACCTCTAATTACTCATTGTGTGGTGAACACAGTAGAGTTCTAGGTTTGGGGGATAGAAAAGGGAAAACATCAAAAGAAAGAAGATTCTGGTCCTTCTCAAGAAGCATTCTTTTCTGAGGTTAGAATAAGATATAATAAGAGTTGAGTCAGATTTCTGGACACAGAGTGGAAACAGTTTGATGATCTAATATGTGAAGATGAAAACAATTTCTGCAGTGACTGAATAAGTCAGTAAATGAGATACAAAGAGTATCATGGCATCATACTGCTCTCTTTAGGGCCAGAACTTGCTTGATTCTGAATCAGTCCAAAGAATTTAGGCACAGCCTTGGGTAACCTGTGGGACAGGGTCACACTGTGTGCATAGAGGCAGAGTTAATATTCATGTGTTGTCACTGGTATAACTCTGCTTGTGATGACCACTGTGGTTTGCCGCTCAGACCCCCTTCAATGAAGGACTTTGTTACTCCAGATGTTGGAGGTGCTGTAGGCCAATAGCCTTCAGTTCTCGGCCCCTTTGAGGGATTGCCTCAGCAGCAGAGGGTGGCCTCAATCAAAGGCAAGACCCTTCCCGCACTCGGTGAGTGACGCATGTGGGGGCCGAATGGCCCGGCCATCCTAGTCTCACGGGAAACAATTATGAAGGCCCATCCTGGCTCCAGAGTTCCTCATGGAGTCAGTTGAGGCTGTCACTTAGCCTGTTTTTAGCTCGGCTTCCCCTCTGCCCACTTCTGCTCCCTTTCTCTCTCTTCTACAGGTATTGATTGATTAAGTAGTGCCCTTAATAAACATCCTGTATGCTAATCTCCATCTCAGAGTCAGCTAGTCCTAGAGAACTCTACCCGTGACATAGGTTATTAACATATTGAAAATATTTCCATGCTGGTTGGTAAAAAGCTATCAACCCAAGCCCCTGAGCCCCACTCCCCAAACCGCCTCCTTAGCCCTTTCCCTGGGACTTTCTGGATCTTTCCATGATCTAGTAACTAAAGGGATAATGTCCAGCCTAACACAGTCATGTTCTAGGACTCTGTCTTGGTGCTTAGGCCTGGTTTCTTCAGACTGTATTTGACTGCTTGTGTGATACCTGTTTGTCAATCTCTTAAATACGACCTTGGCCTATTGAAATCAGTGGGTAGCACAAATGTCTGAAGCCATCTGGTAGAACAGTGGAGAATGTTTGCCCCATCTAAAAGGGGCAGAAACTACTTAGTTCCAGCCAATTGTTTTAAGAATGCAGGCCTAGGCTTGTCCAATTAGTAAAAGAAAAGCCAGAATAAGATATATTTGTTTTTGTTAAACTGTTCAAATTTTAAATGATACCAACCAATGTGACTTTATAAAAATGCTGCCCAGGTAAAATAAAACATGCCCATGAGCTAGATCTGGCCGATGGACATCAGTTTATGAGCTCTGTGACTCAAGATCTCTCTGGTTCACATGGCACTAGGAGGCCAATTTCAGTAGGATTTTTGGTATATGACTGGTTTTTCTAATCTCAGCCTGATCTGGTATCTGTGGAAATGTGGAAATACCTGCATTTTATGCAAGTCAGAAGGCCAGGCTAGGGTCAAGGAGCTTAGCTTGAAACCCACCTCAGATGGTCATAACTTTATTTTTTTAATTTAATTTTATTTTTAAGTAACCTCTACATCCAATGTGCAACTCGAACTTACAACCCCGAGATCAAGAGTCACATGCCCCAGTCATGACTTTCGACGAGGTATGTGACATTGACCAAATCTACACTAAAGCTATTGATCCCTTACAGGATAGCCTTGTCCACCGCCCCTGGAAGTGGTCATATAGAGAGCTCAATAACTCAGATTTATACTTTTGGGATTATAAAATTGAATGACCCAAAGCTTTGAAATCATGCCAGATAATCTGACTGTAAGTGAAGCAGCGCTTTCTTGAGAGGCTCCTGTCTACAGACACTTTTCATATTTTACATTCATATCTGTACAGTCAATTGATATCTATTTTCTTAAGTTTTTCTTTTTAAGATGTTCTCAAATAATGGGTCTTTTTTTTTTTTTAAGGTTTTAAGAGGCTTTGGCTCTGTGTATTTTTCCAAATTCTCAATCCAGATTTACAGGAATATATTTCCTGGAAATGACAGGACACAAAATTCTAAAATTATAGGCAGAAGATGGGTCTGATAAACTCAAGATGCAAGCATAAAGAGTTCTGGGGTTCATAGCCATTTATGTGCATCAAATTATCTTTAAAACCAAAGATCAGTGGACAGTTACTCAAATGATGAAAGATTAACTCTCTTGATTAAAGGTATATTGCTTTTCTAATTTACCTTTTGGAAAGGAGAATAACTTTAAATATGAAGACTACTGTTCTGGCATTGAGCAAATACTCTGTTTAAGAAAAGGTTAGGGCCAAGCCCTAAAATGCCCCAGTGTTGAAATCTCAGGCAAGAAGAAAGCCTCAAGTGGTACCCAGCAGCCTGTGCACTGACTTGGGAAATTTCACCATAATCCGCAGACGATGGAGTGGTGCCCAAGCACTTTTTTTTTTTTTTTTTAATTCTTACGAAAACACAGACCTGATTCTTTCAGTCCCTGCTTATTCTAAGGTCTTTCTGTTACTGAAAGAAAAAAACTCGGAACTCTTTAGCATGGCATAAAATGCCCTTGGCAACCTGGCCCCCAAACTCCTCTTCCCCTTTTATCTTTCCTTGCACTCTGGGCCAGGGAGCATTAGGGGGCCTCTTAACAAGGGCACTAATCCTCATCATGAGGGCTCCATCCTCATGACCCAATGACCTTCTTCCAAAGGCCCACCTCCTCCTACCATCACCTCAGGGATTAAGATTTCAACATACGAACTTTGGGGGCACACAAACATTCACACCATAGCAACCCACGACCCAGGTAGTTACCTGGACAATACTGAAACACTCCATGCTCCTTCATACTCCTACACTGTGTCTACCTTGCTTCTTCTGCCAGGGACACCCACTCTCTCATATTTCCCCTCCAGTGTCAGTGGTGAGTCTTTCTCTAGTCATCATTGAAGACCCAGTTCAGCCATATCTTCCTTGCTTCATTTTTCTTTGACCCGTTTCAGAACCATAATTACTTCATTTTTGCCTATTGCCTATCTTACATTTGAGTCTAGGTACCAAATGTTACCTAGACTGTCTCAAATTCCTTGGTGGAGTTCTCAGCAAATAGGTCACTGGGTTTCCTACTTGGTACTGGACATGGCAGGAGGAGAGCTGGTAATCATTCCAGTGTCTCCCTAACAATATCACTCTGCTCTCAGGGCCTCCTGGCACACCTCATGGAGTAGAACCATCCAGTACTTGCAAATGAAACTGACCGTTAACCGTGGCTACCAAGACCTGAAGCTAGGTAGGCCACTGAGGACAGCTCACTCTTCCTTCAGAATGACAGTTTCCCTGGCCATTGGAAGAGACCTGAGAATAATACTGTAGCATCTAATTAGTCTTTTCTCAACCCTGGCATGGGAACCATGAATGCCAGTGTTGGCACCTTCCTTGGAAAGACAAAGTATTTCTTCTAGGTTGTCCTCACCTAGTGGTATGCTGGAATGAGCGCTTGCCAGCTCATGGACTGGTTGTCAAATTTGAAGGAATTGTGTGAGCTGGTTATTAAACACAGTCACTATTAAAAATTAAAATATATCAACTCACTGTGTCTCTCTCTGTCAAATAAATAAAATATTAAAAAAATTAAACATTATATTAAAAACAAATGTAATAAATACTTAAAACCAATCAGTTCATAATTATTGTACTACATTTAATTATTATCTATGATCTTGATGTCTCTTCTATCTATGGTGGAAATACCATTTCCAATGCCATTTTCAGTCATACTGGTGGCTGGACATTGGCCATTATGGGTGTATTTATGCTATGGAAATCAGCAAATACTACAAATCACCGCTGTCCCTTGCCCCCTGCCTTCCACCAAGAGCAGTTGTTAAACATTTACCAGCACCCCACTACAAAGAGTACTTGAGAGAACACAACCTGCACCCAGCCTGTTCTAACCATTTTCCACTGTGTCCTATGGTGACACCAGCGACCAGCCTCACAGGTCTTACAGGTTGAAATGGAACAGGTTACTAACAAAGTGGAGTGCAATGCTTAGGGGCCACCCTCTCCTTTAGGCTGGGACACTGAGATGAAGGACTAATTTGCTCAAGACTGATCTCCCTATAAGCTGGATCCCAAGAAAAGGAGTTGGTTTCCTGCAATGCTCTATGGAGGAGTTCTTGCCCAATGCTTAAGGCAATCAGTTCTATTTAAGCTGAAGGCTTGGACCTCAGACACTTGATCAGACCAAGAGAGAGGCTAGTGCTACCGGCAACCACAAACACTAAGCTAGCAGGATTAGGCTGGAGCTAAGGTTCTGACATACGTTTCAATTGTAACCTGGCTCTTGATCACACCAGGGGAGAAGCCAATGCTTCCCTCATCAGGTGACTTAAAAACCCCACAGTCAAGGGCCCTGACCCTGCAAGACTCTTTATGTGCTACCCCTGCTTTTGTGAGAAGGCCAAGCAGGGGTGCATACCTGCTTCTGCTGCTGTCTGCACGGGCTTCCCCAGTCACTGTGGCTCCGGGCTTTCTGCTGAGAATGCTACTTGTCCTTGTTTATAAGTCCCTCCCAAAGCAACTGATGCAGAGTTCATTTTATCTGTTGATTTACCTATCTGCTTCTCTTCATCTTCCTTAGAGGTAGGGACGCATTTCATTCATCAAACTCAACATTTCTGAAGCACCCATTATGTGCTATATGCTGTAGTAAGCTCTGTATACAGTAATGACTAAAGCAGACCTGGTGAAAAGTCCGTAAATAGTGCATTAATTTTAACTCAAGCCAGCTCCAAAAGCTGGCTGCAATTCACTGATTCTTCGTCATACTCTCATCTGCTTCTTCCTACTTGTGTTTAGACAGGCCTTTCTTCCATACGAACCCAGTGCAATTTTCTCCTAATTGGCCTCTCAGCTTTTACTTCTCTACCTTCTTATTTATTTCAGACACTGAAGTGAAAATCCTTCCTTAACAGGAAACTGATTCCACTTTTCCTTAGCTCCTATCCTTAGGGGCCTCTTCAGATGAATAAAAACGTAATAAGGCAATCAGCTGTGGTACTGCAGTCCGAAAGATCTCTTTACTGCCCTCAGGACATCACTCACTCAGCCTACAGCTGTATCTCTGTTAGAGCCAATCACTCACATGAAACAGCCTGGCGTGTCCAGCAACCCACTTCCTGTTCCTCCTGAGCTCCACTTAAGACCCATTTCACCCATGAAACCTTATACAGCTAACTCTGCTTGGTCTGCACCACGCTAAGTACTCCAACAATCCCTCTAAACTGGATCACATATCCCATTCATTCATTCAGTCATTCATTCCCCCTGGAGATTAAATACACAATAAGATGTATTTAAAAATATATGCAAAGAAAAATCAGAACAAAGGAAAAACAAGATCCAAAGGATAAGATAATGTCAGGGAAAATTTCATGTAGAAGTAATACCACTGGGCTCTGAATATTAAATATAAATTGGATTTTCAGTTCTTATCTTCCTGGTAACCAAAGCAGACCGTAGAGAGTGCAGTTACAAGAATTACAGTGGCCATGAGATAAAAACACACCGGATTCTGAGGAGAAGCAGAGTTTTTACTATACCATTTGGCATTTCTCCCACAGGTCATTATACCATTTCTCCCACGGATCGTTACCAAAGGGAACAATGTGCCCTATATAATTTCTAAGATTATGGTATAACATTTCATAGGGCTGCTTCTTATAAAATGAAAATCAGTGGAAGCAATTCTGCAGGGTAGGTAGTAAGAGAGTAGGCAATACCGAGAGGCTACTGAATCTATGCTGGTTTCTATCTGATCTATATTTTTAGGATTATTGCAGGAAGCATCATTAAATCAGAATTTAGCATCATTTATTAGTATTTATTTGGGGCCTTAGATGGTTAGTTTCTAGACGTTACGGAATGTGTCATGAATATATTCTATGTTGGTGGGTCCACACATCAAAACTATTATAATAATACTAAACCATCATGTCTTTCCCAAGTGTACTGTGGAGTTTCCCAGAGGCTATAGGATGATGAAGTCATCATTCTAATGGCTATGTTCTAAACATTTCTCAGTTTTAATCTCCAATACAGTAAATATCAATATAACTCCTATAAACAACTTTGGTGTCCTCCATAATTTGGAATAATATATATAAAGGGGCTCTGAGACACAAAAGTCAGACTTGCTGTTCCACTATGTTGGTTACTTACAAAGTAAGTATAGAAAACTGTTAAAAGCTTACAGTGGGTGTGCTTTAGAACCTACTGTTACTAAAGTGATCATTCTTTTTTTTTTTTTAAAGATTTTATTTATTTATTTGACAGAGAGAGAGAGAACACAAGTAGGCAGACGGGCAGGCAGAGGGAGAGGGAGAAGCAGGCCCTCTGCTGACCAGGGAGCCTGATGTGGGGCTCGATCCCAGGACCCAGGATCATGACCTAAGCCGAAGGCAGACGCTTCACTGACTGAGCCACCCAGGCGCCCCTAAAGTGATTATTCTGAAGGGAGTCTATAGTTGGCACTGCTGCCTCAGTGGCTAGGGGAAAAACATCACTTTATCTAAACACAGCAACGGGTCATGACACCCTTTTTTTCTTTTCCTTTTTTTTTTTAAATCATTTTAAAGTTTTTATTTTAACTCCAGTAATTCCACACATCACCCAGTGCTCATCATGACAAGTATACTCCTTCATCTCCATCCCCTATTTCACCCATCCCCCCACCCACCTCCTCTCTGCTAACCATCAGTTTGTTCTCTGTAATTAAGAGTCTGTTTCTTGTTTTGTCTCTCTGTTTTTTTCCCTTTGCTTGTTTCGTTTAAATTCCATATAGGAGTGAAATCATATGATATTTGTCTTTCTCTGACTGACTTATTTCGCTTAACATTAAACTCTCCAGTTCTATCCACGTCATTGCAAATGGCAAGATTTCATCCTTTGCTATGGCTGAATAATATTCCATTGTGTGTGTATACACACACACACACCCCCCCCACACCTTCCTTATCCATTCATCAAGCAATGGACACTTGGGCTGCTTCCGTTATCTTGGCTACTGTAAATAATGCTGTTACAAACATACAGGTGCATGTATCCCTTTGACTTAGCATTTTTGTATTCTTTGGGTAAATACCCAGAGGTGCAACTGCTGAATCATAGGGTCTTTTTGAGGAAACTCGATATTGTTTTTCATAATGGCTGCAGCAGTTTACATTCCCACCAACAGTGTAAGAGGGTTCCCCTTTCTCCACATCCTCGCCAACACCTGCTGTTTCCAGTGTTGTTGATTTTAGTCATTCTGAGAGGTGTGAGGTGATATCGCATTGTAATTCTGATTCACATTTCCCTGATAAGTGATGATAAACATCTTTTCATGTGTCCGTTGGCCATCCGTGTGTCTTCTTTGGAGAAATGTCTGTTCATGTGGTCATGACATTATTTTAATAATATATAAAATGCAGTCTTAGGATTTTAAGGAAAATGAAAAAAAAAAGCATGTAAGAAGTACAAAAAATGATGAAAGGTTTAGGGTTATTTAATCCAAAACTGATTCATAAACTAGGGACTGCATTCACTTATGTGGGAGAGAGAGCAAACACAGAGAAGGGAGTTACCTGGATCCACAGATCCATGTCACCTTCAAGGCCCATCTAATACTTCAGTAAATAAAGTTACAGCCAAGACATGCGAGGGCTATAGGAGTTGACACTAAATGGAGATCACATTTGAAAAGTCTGGGAACTTCTGATTTAGAAGCCAAGAAGGCTAATGTGATAGAATCCACATAGATTTTCATGAGCAAAATGCTGACAAAATGTTGCCAAAATTCTGGCAACGCAAATATGTTTACCATTCATGAAGAGCCACATAGGTTAAATACACAGGAAAACTCTGATGGCAAGGATTTCCAATAGAAACAGGTGGGCTGGGGATTGCAAGGGTTTTTTTTTTTTTTTTTTTTAATGTTCTAAGGATGATTCAGGTACAGTCTTGGGTGGTGGCTGGGAGGAGGGAAGCTGAACTAGACTGTTCTAAGTAACTTTACTGTCCTGTGCCCTTTTCATCCTTAAACTTCAAAGTACTCTAAGAAACCAGCAGCTGAATTCCTAATTAGGAGGATCCATCACTATCCCAAAGCCTCAAGAATGGTTATTAGCCTACTCAATTCAAAAGAGGAAGTGGGGTTTGGATCGAATGTCTGCAGTCACCATCTATTTCCAGCTAAGGGGATTCCCCCACAAGTGGAAAATGTGTGTGATGATCTCTTGGGGCCTCACTTTAAATCCCAGGCCCACGCACTATGTTCTAGCGCACTGCGTTCAGAAATAACTCCAGCAGGGCCACTCCTTTGGTGGCCCAGTAAATACAGGTGGGCTACTTTACAAGCTAGCTCTACCAATGTAAAGTCTGGGATCCAGTTAGGAAAGGAAGAGTGAGGTAACAGTGCCTTATGTTTCTTCAGCTGCCCAGTGCTATACCTATATATCTGTATATAGATATATAATGTTTACCAAATCAGTTGAATGTGTTTGTTTATGCAAAAATAGTTACTTTGACATCCATGTTTATATAAAGAGATAGCTTCCCTTGGCTTAACCCCCTCACATCCTTGGGGAAACAGAGAAAGCAAAGTAAAGCAAAAACAAAACTATACTGACTCATTAAATAAGCATTTGCTAGTTGCCTACTCTACACAAAGCACTTTACTAGCTGCTGTGTGGACCTCAGGACACGGTACCTGACACAAGGCATTTGTATCCAAGAGAATGACAACAGGGAATCATGCCGTTGAAAATTTAAATCCAATATTGATTTCTATCAATGTTTTTACAGTGTCTATTGCTTTGTAAAAATAGATAATGCTTGCATAATTAACTAGCTAAATTTTAGTAAGAATGATGTCCCCCCCACCCCCAATCAGGCTTTGCTTCTCAACTACAAATCTGTAACAGAACTTTGAGGGTAGAGGCCAGGTTTTCCACTGCAAACTGCTTGGCGTTCATGGAAAATCTTAGAAATCATTTCCCTTTTACCATCGCCTACTGGAGGGCAGCTACTACCCTTATTAAGCAGACTAAGGTATCTCTATCAGTCCATCCAGCTTGTATTACTTCGAATTTGGTTAACAGAAGTTTTCTGAGGTTTTATAAATCTGTAGGGAAGGATGTAAAGGAGGCTCTTCAGTTCAGTTGGGGCCTTGGTCTCACAACCTGAAATAAAATGCTAGCCTCCCCCACCCCCGCCATTCTCCAAAAAGCCTTCTTTTTTTTATTTTCACCGACTTTAATGAATTTTGGCAAAGGTGTGAAGATAAATGTTTTCTAAGACATGAGTGAATGCTGCATCTTTAAAAAGAAAATAATAGGAAGCTGGGTTAGGCATTCACCCAGAAAGCACGACTTGAACAGCTAAGGAAAGAATCCCCTGGATCCCTGAAATGTCCATACCATCTGGTGCAGGAAAACAGAAACTGCAACATTAGAGATTTATTCATTTGGGTGAGTCATGGTCCCCTATTAAAATGCTCTGCTCATACCCCTTATCATATTCAGAATACTCAACAGGTTATGCCTCCGTGTAAATTATTTTATCTGATTCTTTCCATGGGCCATCAGTTTGGGAAACACGTAACGAGGTTTTGAGGTAAGGCTAAGGTAGGGACCTCTTTTGGGAGGGCAGGCCTGGTTAGGGATGGCAAAGGGATGCCCTGGCAGCAAGGATAATGGGAGGGTGCTGAGCCGGGCAGGAGACTGGAGAGACTCTCAAAAGAGACAGGTGTGCAGGCCTTGAGATGATGAAAACAACTGTGCCAAGGGAACCCTGGGCTCCCTAGCTAGCATGTCCATGGTTTGGTGCAACAGCTCTTGATGTGCTTGCCCCACCCCGGGGGGTTAACGGTGGACACCGAGGGATAGCAGGAAAGACCCATTCTCATTCCTCATCTTCCCTCCCTTCAGCTGCAGCGAAAAGAACATCTCACTTGTAGTAAACATGAAGCCGTTTAAAAGGCAAAGATCCTACCCACTGGTTCTGAAGGAGAAAACCTAACCCGAGAAATGACAGAACAAGGTCCATGAGAGCCCTTTGCCTTGTACAGGGTCAAACGTTCACTTGGTGAACCAGGCAGCTGCCGCTGATTTGACCTAATGCGGAAAGCGTCTGCCCCATTTCAGGGCCTTCTAAGTGCTGTCAACAGCCCGCACGGATCCTACAGACAACCCCGGACAATGTTACGGCTGTTTCCTCGCCTGCCAAAACCCCTTCAACTTGCAGGGCTCCCTGCATTCTTTTAAATCAGGGCTGGGAGCTAGCGCTGACGGGGGATGATTCAGCTCAAGTGTTTTTCATTTTGATTACAGAACTGTAGATTTGCCTAATGTGGAATGCTTCTACAGAGTGCCCCTGGAGACACCGTGAGGTGGGTGGCCAACGGGGAGTTCTCTTCCGCTCAGATTTTACTGAGCTGAACTGGAAAACAAGTTTCGAGGCTTACATCAGGGAAATCCACTGTGGTCCCTGCAACACACCCACAGCAGTATAAAGAAATCCAACACGGAGGGCAGGGAGTCCTTTTACTCCTGCCCTCCTGGGAGCAAGCGGCTGTCAGTTCGTCAGTTCTAGGTATGGGTTCGCTAGGTTTCTTCTTCTTCCTTCTCCTTCTTTTTTAAAATTTTATTTATGTATTTGAGAGAGAGAGAGCACACGCAGGGAGAGAGGCAGAGGGCGAGACAAGCAGGCTCCCTGAGGAGCAAGGAGCCCAATTCGGGGCTCGATCCCAGGACCCTGGGTTCATGACTTGAGCCAAAGGCGGACGCTTAACTGACTGAGCCACCTAGGCGCCCCCTCTATGTTTCTGATGCTGCAAATCTTTAAGTTACCTGTTGGGATGTCAGTAACACGCCCCTATTGTTATGAGTAACACTGATTCTTAATATGAAAATTGCCTATTTTAGATGCTGGTTTATAGTCACATTCCCCACAGTAGAATTTAAGCAGCAGAAACCCAGGTACAACTTTGTAATAGAAACATTTTAACATTCTATAGTTGGTTTGCAATCTCAATATGTGGCAAAACCTGATGAACTGTGGGTGCGTTTAGGGAGACAGTAGCTCTTGAATATCGAATGGATTTGTGTTTCCACATCCTTGACCACATCCCTATCACACTGCCAACACAGCAGTCTTCCCATACCACACACTAGTCTTACGTTATAAACTTTCCCCACAGAAACACGTTTTCCTTTCTGATTTTAATTTTAAGCCTCTTCAAATGGTTACAGATAGACACTTCTGGAATCTGTCTTTTTATTATTTTGAAACATTATGTGTCAAAGTAGAGGTTGTCTGTAGCTTATTACTTCGGTTGGTTGTGTGTTCAGAATAGAAAAGCATATCCATATGTGGACTGGCCCAGCTGTTGCTGAGGTTAGAGACTGACTGCTTCTCGCTCATTTTCACCTTCTCATTTTGTCTCCCTCAGCATCCTAGTTCCACCAACAAGGACATCAGGCACGCAGCATGCTCCCAATAAACATTTATAAATGAATGAATGAATGAATGAAGTAATTGATTAATGTTGCCTTTCCCTTCCCCATCTTCCCAATGACCTGCTGATTCCTAGGGTCCCCGAGCCATTTCACACATGTTTTCACCTCCAGCTGGCCCTCTCTGGCTCTGATGTTCTTACCTCCATTTCTCTCCATCTGAACTTAATGGTCTTGGGTTTCACTGGGTCTTGCCAAGTAATGGAACCAAATTTGGTGATTTGCCATGTTTAGTTCGGGGTTTTGAAACTTGTTACTTACTCTAAGAATAATAACTCAAAGCAATCTTCTCCACCTTAAATTAAACCTCATGCATGGGTAGCTTATCAGTTATCTCACACGTAGTACAAACGACTTTTAAATATTCAGAATGCACTGAAAGACAGAATTAAAAAAAACCTACACAAGTACATATGTGCAGGCATACATGTATGTGAACACACACACACGGAGAAAGAGAGGAAAGAGACACTATAGACTATTTTTTAAGATGATGTAATAATCCACAGTCCAGAACTTTTACACTTAAATGCTAAAACTATAAGCTGAGATATATTTTGTCTCATCTCACAAAATGCTAAAATAATATGAAAACAACAAGAAAAGATGACAACTCTGAGAAGAAAGGGAAAGCAAACGCAAACTGCTGAGTTTTCTTCTTAGTCAAGGGTAATAACATGAAGACTGAAGAGTACAGAATAAATGTAGTTAATAAAACCCCCAAGTCTAAAGTCAATGGGACAATAAGCACAATCTCAAACCAACGATGACTTCAAACATTTGAGATCAGATGAGTTTGATCCCAGATCCTGGGAACATGAAATGGACCAATAAACTCCTGATTATTTGGGAGGAGTTTTGGAGGACAAAAACAGAAGATAACACAATGTTTGAATAGGCTTAATAGGTTGATTCTTAAAGCTATACCTTTAATCTCAGTCTCCTGCAACATTCTGGAATGAATTATTAGATGGTTTCTGAGTACCTAGAGAGGAAACAATAGGTCACCAACATGGATTCACTAAGAACAAATCATTATAGGAAATGTACTTCATTTCCTCTCATGGAAGACTTATCTGATTGTTGTTAGAGGAGTGTTGCTCATCTCATGTTTCTCATTTTCAGTGAGACCAGTGATGTAGTCTCTCATGATATGTTGTAAGTGGAATATATTACTGTGGCCTGAATAATTATAAAGATAAGTGAATTCACTGACAGTTAAACAAATGACCCAAGAAGTTAATTAGAGAATCCTGAACAGCCCGGGGCACAATCTTTAAGGGTAGGTTACGAGGTTTTGAATTTGGTTTTGTATAAAAGCTTTGGTAGAAGGCCAAAAGAAAAAAAGGCATGCATACAGATTTACCAAATCCATAAATGAAAGAAAATTGGTTATGCTGTCATGGAGGAAAAAGGAAGAGCAGAATTTCCAATCTAAAAGATCTCATTAGATGCCATTAATGGGCTAAAATGAACTAAAATTCTCTAAAATTAATTTGGAGAAGATCTAAAAGTCCTGAGTCTGAATTTGAAATTCTCCTGCAAAAGGACAGGGCACTCCTTTTTTTTGTTTTTGCTTTTTAAAGATTTTATTTATTTATTAGAGAGAGAGACAGCAAGAGAGGGAACACAAGCAGAGGGAGTGGAAGAGGGAGAAGCAGGCTTCCTGCCGAGCAGGGAGCCCGACGTGGGGCTCGATCCCAGGGCCCTGGGATCATGACCTGAGCCAAAGGCAGACGCTTAACGACTGAGCCACCCAGGCGCCCTAGGACAGGGCACTCCTTATCACCATGTGCCACTCCTGACCTCCAGCTGGCGGCTTGTGCTATCATAGAAGCCTCCCTGACACCCCCGGACACTGCATCAATATGATCCTGACTCAAGGCATCATCTCGATTTTGAAGACGAGATTCAAAGAAGACAGAAAATTATTACTATTTTAAGCATATACACTGCAACACTGAACATCTTAGTCTCCCTGACGCAGCCCTCTTTGGCAAAGAAGAAATCCTGGCAAGGAGAAAAGACAGGTTCATACCCTTCCTGGAAGACTGGCGCTGAGCCAAGGGGTTGCTCTTCCTGGGAGAGTATAACTCACAGTAAGGGGCAGACAGGTAACCACAAAGCATGATGGAGATGGTGGTGGGCTTGGGTGGGGAGAAGAGGCAATGGTGGATGGGGAATATGGTCCACCTCCAGGGGAAGGCATGCTGGCCCTTGTCTAAGCGCATCATCTTTAGTTAGTTGTGGTTTCCATGTCCTGGGAAGGGGTTTGTAAGAACAAGTCAAGTCTCTGTTTCTTTAAAAAAAAAAAAAAAAACAGCAGCAAAAGCTATCCCCCAAAGTTCATTTTCCCAAAACAGAGAGAAGGGAGCAAAACCTTTGCCCCTGAACAGGAAGACCAGGCAGTTGTGTTTGCACAAGTTTCCCAGGGAGGAAGAAGGAGGGATCTGGACCGGTGATAAGATCACAGCTTCCAGCCTGAGTGGCCTTCCCTGACCCTCTGGTCTTGGGAGTTCTGGACCCAGAATTCAGGTCCCTTCTGGGTTTGACAAGGGAAAAATAAAATAAAGCCAAAAACAGAAAGGGGGAAAAAAAAGAAAACTTTCCCAAGTGACTGATCTCTGCTTCCCCTCATTCCTTCTGTCTTTAGTCCATCCATCCCCTGCTGTAATTTGGAGGAGAAAACACTTTGGTAAGATCCCTAATATTCTCATTTCTGTGGCATCCCAGCCTTGGAGACCATTCTCAGAAAAGCATAACACCTTCATGGGATTTGTTTCCTGCTTTTGTTTTATATTTATTTGTTTTCAAATTACATATGTTTTTCAATATATTCTAAATAAAAGGAATCCTGCTTAAGAATTTGGCTTACTGGGCTTAAAAATAAGCCCAGGCAGAGTTCATTTTATCCAGAAGGGCCATTTTTTTTTTTTTTTTTAGTGTGCATCACCTTGGGGTTCAGTATTAGAAATGGTGAGACTGACCTCAAGTATTCGATAACAACTCAATATTTTGCCTCTCTACCTTTTTCCTCTTTCCATGTTATTTATAAATCATTTTTTCCAACAAACTTATCTGCTATACCCAGTGCCATGTGTTTGGGCTTTTTTTAGCCATACATTTTGCACCTTCATTCAGCTTTGGCTGTAATCCCAGGCCTCGGGCTCAGATGTGCTTCATGGCCTGGCACGAAGGGCCCTTTGAGGTCAGTGGGGCCTTGTTAGGAGGGGTGAAGAGCAGGGAGCCTGGAAAGACACGCCAAAGGCACTGAAGGCCCGAGGGGACAAGCTGCTCTTAGATTTTGACTTCCATTATGTTTTCATGCAAAAGGTTGGTGAAGACAGGTGGGCTTTGCATAGTGAACTCACCTAAAAGTGTACATGACATTCCTTTTACGTTCATCCTTTAGATCCCAGAGTTCAACTGTCCTATACTATGACTGAGCCAACTTCCATCTACCTGTACAAAGAGATCCATCCATTAAAAAGTTAAGCCCATTTCTTAAGAAATAAGCTTCCTGATTCATAAAGCCTGTTACTACTGGACACATGTATACTTGGCTCTCAGAAAGCTTGGCGCCCTCCAAAGAACACATCTCTTCTCTTCTTCTAAACATTTTCGCTGAAAATTCTAAAGTTGTGAGGAAGAGAAATAGGAGGCAGAGGTGGTTTGGGAGGTAAGCAAAGTGGGAGCAGGGAAGGCAGAGGAAGAACAAAAGATCCCACCAAACCGAATGACTTCTGAGCTCTTTTTCTGTAGTTTTATACCAATAATAGCTTATATCTATTGACCATTTTTGTGCCAAATAGGCTTGAAAGTTCTTCACACAGATCAAATCATTTAATCCTCACAATAAGCCTGTATGCTAGGCACCATTATCCCCTTTTACATATTGAGGAAACTGAGGCACAAAGTAGTGAAAGTGGTAGAGACAGGATTCAGATCCAGTCTATTCTCTGAACCACTCTGGTTTATCGCCTCCATGTTCTACGGATGCCTATGATACTGGGCAGGTTAACACTGGAGGCTCAGATGGCGTTCTCTGCCTTTCAACCTTACTCACTCCACCCCTCCCGCCTTCCAAGTTTGTTACAAAGATTACATTTGTACATTTATTTAGTACTTTATTCATCAATAAAATAAAGATATGGTTATTCCTCAGAATCCTGAAACTTCAAATGGTCGAAATTTGGGGGACGAAGTTTTTTAAATTTTGATTTTTGTTCAAAGTAAGCTATGACAACAGTAAAAAACTGAAAAAGTGTGCAGCGAAAGGGGTATAAGGGTGTGTGGCTATAGTTCTTACACCCTGCAAGCTTACCAGTGTTGAGCTGTAGGAAGGAAGCACAGGAACTTGCATGGAACATTCCAGAACTAGGGTCGGATAATGACTGACTGCCTGAAACTCATCCTTCAGCTATCAAGTCAGATGTGCCCTACACCCGAAAACTCTCTCTCTCTCTCTCACACACACAATTAAATGAAAAACAGTATGTCATTATTTACATACGCATTTTTGTTTTATAAAAGGCTTAATCTAGGATTCCGTTAACCATGCTATGCCAGGGTAGTGCTTCTGTATAGTTTATTTATGAACCTGAAAAATCATAAGAGAGAAAACCGAATTGAGGAAATCATCGCATTGGAGTTCCTATCAGAAAGGAAGGCAAGCAGCTTTCATGCAACCCCATGCAAAAGCCGATCCAACCGACAGCTACTGAATTTTGATTAACATGGTTTTCATTTAACTATTCATGGGTTTCAGTGTTGCACAAGACTGTTTAATTGAGCCACACACGTCAGGTTATCCTGGGTTTACAAGGGCAACTGAGGCTCACAGTTTATTTACCTCGCCAAGGTAGCAAAGTTTAAAAATGGCAGGAGGGCAGGGAACCGGAATCCATATCCTAATTACTATTCTTTCCATGCTACACTGTTCACACACAGGGTACAGCGTGGGTCTAGGACTTGAAGAAAATTCTCTTAGCTACACGAGTCTGTATTTTCCATCATTACAGGGAAAAAAGGCAGTTCAGGGGTGTGTGTGTGTGTGTGTGTGTGTGTGTGTGTGTGTGTGCATGCATGCATGCACAGGTGTGTACACATTCCAGTTAAGAAGTTATATAGGTTGTACGACAATATTCCAATAATAATGGTCATCTGTGATGGTAAGAAAAATACCAGCCAAATGAAATCTTATATTATTTGTGTTCCTTAAGAAAAAACTATATTAATAAAAGTCACTTACCAAGACATTAACAATCAAGGATAAAAGAAGAGTGAAAAACCACCACCACAAAAGGGGTAAACTCATGCTGGTCAAGTAACCATGAAGGATCCCGTGGGGGATGAGATACGTGCATGCACACACACACACACACACACACAGTGTGAATCAGTGTTTGGCCTAGGAGTTCTGTCTGCTAGTTCATATAGATAACTACTTAGTTTCCTCAAAGCCTGCAGGAGTATATGGCATCTACCATGTGATATCTAGTCTCAGCTTTGCATTTGCTGTTCTCACCTCCTACCCAAACTTCCTCACCTGTCAAGTTCTCTGCTAAAAGATTCTGGATGCAAGAGTACTACAAATGAGGTATGGGGATCATGCAGAGACACGCTGATTATTAAACATTCATTAAAGAAAACCTGAATGATTTTTACTATGAATATAGTACCAGGAGACTTAATTTCACTTCCCATGAAAGTTATTATTTCTTTATTACTCACTAGAGGATGAAACAATCACCCTGCATGGAAGCAGTTGGCCATACATTCCAGAGTTCTAGTTCTGGCTTGGCCCCCGGCTGAGTGACATACCACAGTCTTCTCAAACTCTCTTGACCTCAGAACCTCCTGGGTAAAAGAGGGCTACTTCAGGTACCTCACAGGATCTCGGAGGGACACAAGGTACACATATCGCCTAAGTGTCCATTACACTGTTAATGCTGAGTTCACGTCAGTGCCTTTCACCTGGTGACTGGAAGCTTCTAAACTGTAATGATTAAAAAAAAAAACCAAAACTTTCATTTATTGCAAGATTTGGAAAACCCAAAGGATGGGGGAAGTAGGGATGAACTACCTTCTTTTGCAAGAGGTGGAATTTGGGTAAATGATAGAAGAAATGGGGAGGAAGAGGCAAAAACATCCCAAGGATCATCTTTTGCAAGTAGATTTCTGAAACCTGGGAAAAAACCCATAAAGAGATGGTGGGGTTACTATAGAGCTCTGCTCTAAATGTAAGATGTGTGCAAACAGTGTCCAAACAGTTTTAGGCTAGCCTAATGATTCCTCTCATACCTGTGGTCTGTGGACAACCCCATGGGGACCTGCACTGACCCCTGTGAGCTCACCCGCTCAGACTTCTCAACTGCTGGTGCTCCCATTTAAATATTTTGCTGCTTGTCAGCACCTCCACTAGAGGGCAGCAGGTGGAAAGAAGCGATGTCAACGTGGATTAATGTGGACGCTTGGCAATAACAGCTGTGGGGGGGGGGGTTCCAAGCGCTGGGGGTACAAGGGGACAAGTTAACTGAGTGGAAAAGATGAGAGCCTGCGTAATTAGTGGTTTTCCGTTTCTAAGTGAAGCCAGGGATGGCAGGAGAAGGAGTTCAGCATTAGTAGGAAGTTGGAGCAAGGTTTCCCAAACCCGTAATCTTTAGACGCATGTTCGAATTTTCCTAAAACAAACAGAAACATATAACATGCAAGCAAATTTCACATCACTCCAGATCTTCTGCCTCAGAAGCTCGAGGTAGGGAGCTTATGAATCTGTATCTTTCAAAAACTTCCCAGCTTATTCTGAGTAGCAGCCAAGACTGGTTCCCTAAGGATGTCTGAGGTCCCTTCCAACTCTCAGAAGACTAATTTCACTAACAACAAATACGCCTAAGGCAACCTTCCAAATAATGGTAAACCTGTCTATCCCTCTGTCCTTAGAGAAAGAAAGGACAGAAGTAACCGAAACCTCTAGCCTGGACCGCCTTTCATGGTTTGCAGAGTCCTATCATAGACACCTTCTCCCTTAACCCTCGAATCCTCACAATAAGCCTGTAGATAGGAGGATTTAAAAACCCCATTTACAGTTAGGGAAACCAAGCTGCAGCAAGGCTGCCTTACGGTGGTAAGTCTAGAAGCCATGCCTGTTGACTACAGTTCATTCCACTCCATCATAGCAGGCTGTGCCTTTTCGGTTCTGTTCTTAACCTGGATTTGTAAACAATCTTTTCATCAGATGATTTAGTGGAACTCTAAGAATGATGGCCAAGTCCAAGTTACATGCAGAAGAGAAACAGAGACAAGACAGGAATAAGAGAAAGCTGGGATGGCAAGTCCAACAGACCATCTCTAACTGTGTCTTTTGGAGCTCCAGGAAGCAGAAGGAAAGCAGTCAGTGATAATCTGTGAGCAGTAAAGATGAAAGAGGGTGCGTGAATCAGGGCTCATTACTTCTGTGGTCGGCCTGCCCCATGAAAGAGCACAGTGATTTCGTAAGAGTCTGGTCTCAATCTGATTCATACCTCTCAAAGTCTTTCTGCTGTTGCCCTCTCTGCCAGGAGGGTGCCACTCTGCCTGCACTTTAAGACATTTCCAACTTTTCAGTGCCTCAAAATAGATTTTCGAGTAGATTCCACCAACTAGGTCTAATCTACGGAGGAATGCAAAATGGAGCGGAATCTTGCATGTTGGCCCTACTCTGCCAGTAACTGTTGGAATCTCGGGGAAGTTACTTAACCCTTTGGGCCTGGGCTTTCCCACCAATAACCAGAGGGTTGGTGCTGCAGCTTCTAGACAGACCATGAGGATAAGTTAAGTGTCGAATCATTTTGGACTGGTTTCTAACATTTAAGACCTAGGAGATTCATATAAAATTGCAGATCAACTTTGGGGTAAACCCCAGTGAGGAACAAATGGGGTGGTTTTCCATAGCCCCTTCTAACATACTAGACATTATCTATTACTCTTACAGTCTATCATCTGCCTCACCCACCCTCATGCTCTCTGCAAACACACACATACCCTGTAAAGAGAAACCCCAGGACAGCAGGAGTTTTTTATCTTTCTTACTCACGGAGGCACTCCAAGCACCTAGAACCGTGCCTGGTACATAGTAGATGCTCAAAAATATTTGTTTGAAGGAACTCGTGGCAACTTTATGAAAAGTATAGTTTTTTTCAGGTGAGGGAAGCAGAAGACAATCCTCTCAACCCAGAAATAAGACGTGAATATATCCAATAAATTCCTGATTTATAAATCCTAATACAGACTTGGTTTCCATGAGCTGCTAAGTAAGGACTATCAATATATAGTTATGCTTATACAGTGTGTTTGGTTTCTTATACATATAGCCACACTGAGATTAAAAAATAATGTCGGTCAAGTTTTCACAAGGATTCTGAATGTACCACAAGATGCACCCGCCAGGTGTTTGTCTCACCTGTAATGCTTAAACAAACAGCACGGCATGGTTATTCTAAAGGCATGTGACAGGTAGCTCAGTATGTGGAATGTTCTATATTAGTGTAACCTTAGATATGAAGATTGATTTCTCTGGTGGTAAAAGGCAGGTCTTAAGACCGATGAAATCTAATCTCACACCAATTATATTAATTTCAACAGCTGGCTTTGCAGTTACCACACTCTCCCATGCTTCTTTGAATAAATGCTCATGGATGGCTCCCTGTTCGCTCCACCAGCCTCTCATTCTCAAAGCGGTGGAGGGAGAAGTGACAGGACACATTTGCTGGAAGCAGTCAGATGTGACTGCACATTCACGGGGATTTGTTAGCCGATGTTGAAGTCGTTGCGTTCCTCATAAACAAGCATGAGTGACAGGCTTTAAGGGTGATCTTCCAAAACAAACGTGACTCATAACCATTAGTGAAGCCTATGCCACAGCTAACAACTCTTGTTCTAGCCGACCCACGAGGACCTCTGGAACGTGCAATAGGTGACTTTTCACAGGAGAGGTTGAGAGGGGGAAAATGCTGCAGCCTTTCATGCAAATGTGGCTCCACCAGGCACACCAGCTTTCATACGGAGTTCCCTGGTCCACGGCTATTTAATTTAGAACATCTTGGAATAAGTTTGGAAATTCTGGTACTTTTATGGTGGTCAACCCTAGCTCCTTGGTACTAGCAGGCGATTATTTAGGCAGAATTATTTCTATCTAAATATACAATGTCAGATTTAGAGGATAAAACAGGTGTTCATGACGCTGAGAATGTTTGCTTTTGAGTCAACAGACCGAAAATGATCAAGGTCCACTTGAAGAATATACTCAGGACGGAGCTTGCGGGTATTTCTTGCTAGTGCTTCTGACATTTGTGCTCTATTGAAGGAAAATCTGGGTTGGAGCTTTTGGCTTTATCATTTTTGTTTGATAGTTTGCTATCACTGGTTGATAAAAAAGATGAGTTGAGAAAAAGATGGGTTGAGTTGAGTTGATAAAAAAGATGAGTTGAGAAAAAGATGGGAAAACAGCAGGAGTCTGTGACTACTTCAATTCTTAAGTTGCTCATTTAAGGTTTCTTACCACTTTAAGAGTAGCCCTAAAAAAATGATAATACCTTCATCTGTGTTACATACAGACTGTCAGCCGGCACCTTAAATACTTCTGGCAAAACTGCATAAATTTATGACATTGTATGAAAAAGAATTAGTCAATTAGTAATTACTATCACAGAACTTCAGCTGTATAGTCCAGCTGGTTTTCTATGGTTTGGGTCAAACGCAGTCCTTTCTTTCCTGGGACTCCCACAATATTTTGTGCATATTATCTCCATACATTCCTTTTGGATGTCTCACATGACCTCTCTTTTTCCTTTAACCTCTCTGTTTACTTGGCAAACCCTAAAGCCTCTCAAGGTACATTTATTGGTGGCTTCCAGCACCTGGCCCCAAAATACCTTAGATGAATGAACATATGAGCCAGTGAAAACATAAGAGATGTACTGTAACCAAACGTGTAAATATTTTATTTTTAAAAGTACTTCAAAAAAAAAAAAAAAAGTACTTCAACATGCTTTATGTAATCTGACTCCCAGAACAATCCTGGGCATTGTCTGTTCAACAAACAATCACCAGATCTGGACCAGTGGTTCTCCACTGGGGGGCCATTTGCCCACCCCCCAGGGAATGCTTAGCCATGTCTGGAGACGTTGTGGTTGTTACAGCTGAGGGTGGGAATGCAGCTCCTACCACCTGCTGGGTAGAGGTCAAGGATGCTGGTAAACATGCTATGACGCATTGGATGCCTCCCACCACAAAAAAAATCATTTGGCCTAAAATGTCAATAGGCCAAGTTTGAGAAACCCTCATCTAGGCCCTCGGTCTCTGAAAACTAGTGTAACTCCTGTCCAACAATATTTTTCTGATTAAGTATATCCTATAAGAAGTTACTTAGTATACCACATAAAACTACCTCTTGCATTCAGTCATCTTCCTCAAAACATACAAACAACTAGCCAAAAAGCATGGGAAGAGCAAGTTCATGGTTTGAGTCCTAATTGCTGAGCCAGGAATGTTTGGTTTGCCAGCTCTGTTCTTTTAGAAAAAGCACTTGGGTGTAGTTAGTACCTGGATACTTCCATGCATTTCAAGAAGAATGAATTCAGAACATTTATAAGTTCAGCTGTTTCTTACAATGGCAAGTGAATTCCACCTTTTGCCTTTGAGAAAACCATACCTGAGTGCGTGGGAGTCAGCAGGAAGTGATGGTACTATGGAGAAATATAGAGGTAGCCAGAAATACACAATGGAGTATCTTTCTATGACTTGCATAAAGATTCCCTAACTTAGTAGGTGTAATAGAGTAACACATGTGGATCTTTAATAACTCAGTCTCCAGCAATAAACTACAGGTTTTGGTAAATATCAATTTCAACAATGCAGAAGACCATGGATCAGGGAGAACAGAGGAATCTTAGGGATCATATTACTCAGATTTTCTGCCTATTTTTATTTTTCTCAATTATTTATTCACATGAAATCATACCTGGAAACCCACTGTGTAAAATCAAAATGATTTATTATATGAAGCGTCTGTGTTTGAACAAGAATACGGCACCAGAGTGCCTTGGCAAGTTAGCTCCACACTCCCACATCTTAATCCCAGCCCTCTCTGACCTATTAATTCATCCTACTTTGGGATAATTAGACTTGGCATAGAGTACTTTCTGGAACATCAACCTAATTGTCCCTGTTCTTCCTCTTTTGAAGAAAAGGTAAACAAAGACAAGATTAGGCTTTACTGAACACCTAACTCTTAGAGGGAACCATGCCACCTCCTTAACACGCTATCTTGTTTAATTCTCATGGATAATTTTATGAGCAAAGATTATTATCTTTATTTTAAGATGAGAAACGGAAGTGCTGAGAAGATAATTTGCTGAGATTTGCAGACTTGAAACAGGTTGAGCTGAAATTCATACATGCATATGTTTGATTCCCGAAGTCTATATTTATGGTATATTACTTTGCCACGTGATAAAAACAGAATTGGTCGACTTATTTCACTTAGCATAATCCCCGGGTGATGGGTATTAAGGAGGGCACGTGTTGTGATGAGCACTGGGTGTTATATGCAACTAACGAACTGTTGAACACTGCATCAAAAACTAATGATGTACTGTAGGTTGGCTAACTGAACATAATAATAAAATAAATAAAAACAGAATTGGTTCAAGCCCTCCTCAAGATGATACATTTTAAAAACAAACATCTTGCCATTGCCCCTTCATCACCCTTAGACTGAACATCACTAGTTCCTTTCACAGGATCTCACATCTTCACCATTAAGTCTGATTTGTCCTGGTTTGTCAATATCCTTCTTAAATCTTGGTGTCTGCAAATCACCAGACTCTTCTAGATATGTTGTGGCCAGTGCAGAGTCCAGAGGACTGGCGCTTTCCTTGTTCTAGATCCTCCATTTCTTTTTCTAAATTTTTATTTTTTATTATTTTTATTTATTTGAGAGAGAGTGAGAAATCACGAGCAGGGGGAAGGGTAGAGGGAGAAGCAGACTCCCCACACTGAGCAGGGAGTCCGATGTGGGACTCAATCCCAGGACCCTGGGATCATGACTTGAGCCGAAGGCAGACCCTTAACCGACTGAGGCACCCAGGTGTCCCCACACCTTCCATTTCTAATAAAGCAGCCTGAGTTTCCTTTGGCAGCTACGTCAGAATAGGTTACCTATATCTGCAATGAACTAAATAACCAAGTCTTTTACAAAGGACTTGCTGTAAGCCAGGAATCTCACATCCTTCAATCATGAAGTTAATTTTCTTGAACCTAGACACAGGACTTTATATTTATCCCTATCAAATTTTATCTTGGTAGTTTTGGTCCCCTACTGTAGGCTGTCAAGATACTCTGAAGCCTACGTCTGTCATTCAGCACATTTGCTATCTTTAGCTTTACATTTGCAGATGTGATGAGCCTGCCTTCCTTGTCTGCACTCTAGTCACTTATTAAAAAAAAAAAAGCCCAGAAGAAGAAGGTCTGTCACAAAGGACTGAAGGTAGGGCTTAGTAGGAGGGAATCTGTTCCGGGGTACCACATCCATATCTAAGAAATAATAGAAAACATAATTTTGGAGTTGAAAGGGACAGATTAGATATTTTTTCTCTGAAAGTTCTATTAATAGACAAGTAGTTGAATTTAGAGAAATTAAGAGCTTTTGCCCAGAACCACAAAGCTGATTACTGATAGAACTAGATTCATAACCAAGGTTGCTGATTAATTAATGATACTTTTTTCCCCCATGACACCATTAGATAGGATCACTAATGGCCAAGAAGACATTCCAAATTTGGTTTAAATAGTTTCTTGATACAATTTTTCTTTTCTGACACCTTGCCCCTTTCTCCTAAGAAAGCAACATAAAAAGAAATTCCAGTGAACTGAAGGCTCTTGTTCTTATAAGCTCAGTTTCACCACCACTGACTTATAGGGACAAATCCTTTCAGAAAAATGGCATAAGAACAATGCTCATGCAAACATAAGTCCTATCTGCAAAATAGGGTATGTTTATCCTATGAAAGGTAAAACTTTGGGTAAGGAAGGGTAGATTTAGAAACAGGCAGAAGTATATGGCGTAATAGTGTCTGTGTGTAGTCTAACTCCAGAAACATGTTGGTAGAGAGAGGAGACAGATTCCCTTTACTTTGACAGCTTCTGCATTCATAAAGAATACGTGAACACCCGTGAATAATACAGAAGAGAAAACCCAGAGTTGATTTCATAAGCAGTCCTTGTACCTCTCTACAACGATGGGGGGAGAGCCATGTGGATAACAGGACTGGACAGCATGAGAGGGTTCAGTGACCCAGGAGGTACTTTTCACAGAGTTTTTTCCAAAGGAGAAGAGGCGGTTCCTGTCCCCATAAACTTTGGCTACTGATTTAGCCTCAGGAAGAGATGCCCATTTGTTTTGAGAAAATTACCCATACCTCATCAGCGGTTATATCAATTTATATATAAATATATAATTTATATTATATATGAAATAATTTATATTATGTATATTATATAAATAATTATAAATTTATTATAGAAATAATATATATTATATATTATGTAAATAATTTATATTATATATGAAATAGTGAGGTCCAACACTGAAAGTCCGAGTACTGCATTAAATGTAACGACCCTGAATCTAAAGGACTTACTGAAGTAGTTCCTGGAATCACCTCCTGTCTTTCTGACATAATATAACTATGGTTCTTTCATAGGCTGATCAGGTAAACCAGCAGCCTCCAGGAATGAGATGAGATTCCTACCAAGGTATTATAGTTAGTTAGCCACCAGGAGAATCCTAGTACACGAGGGGCAGTATAGTGCGTGCTCTGACTGGACTCTCACTTTTGCCCTCATTAGCTTTGTAAACTAGTTATGTAAGTATTCCTGGTGTCCTTCCCTAAGGGTAATAATGGAACTTCCTCTTAGCATTGCTGTGAAGAGTAACTGAGGTAACAAGTATAAGGTACTTAAACTGAAGCCACTCGGGGCGCCTGGGTGGCTCAGTCGGTTAAGCGTCTGACCCTTGATTTCGGCTCAGGTCATTATCTCAGGGTCGTGGGATCGAGCCCCACCCTGTGGTGCCCCAAGTCAGGCTCCATGCTCAGCATGGAGTCTGCTTGTCCCTCTCCCTCTGTTTCTCCCTCCATTTGTGCTCTGTCTCTCCCTCTCTCTCAAATAAATAAATAAAATCTTTAAAATATGGAGCCACTAAAATGCTTCTGTGTAATTATTGCAATGAATTTGTTTTAATTTGGTGTCTCCACATCCCTAGTTCACCTAGTGACTAGCCAGGGGACCCGGTCTCACTCCTCCTGACACTGTGTCTGCCACACAGCAAATGCTCAGTGTCATTGACTTGAACTGACTTGCCAGGTATCACTACCAGCATCAGAGTTAACTCACTACAGACCCACTTGCTGACTTGGTCAAATTTAATTTTATTAAAAATACAAGAACTAGAGCACTAAGGTTTTTTTTTAATCAAACTTCTACTCTGAACATTCATTGTAAAAATGATAAATACAGAAGTATCTCATTTAATAGAAGTCTATGCTACATTGGTTCTATTGTTGAAAACACCTTAAACATTAGAATCCTCTTCTCAACAGTTTTCCGAAGGCATTATTATAATTATCTTTAGCTTCCAAAACTTTGTTGTGCAACTGCACTGCTTCTTTTAGGCATATATTGTTACTCATAAATGGCAGAACTGCATTTCAAACCCAGTTCTGACAAAGTTCAAGATCAATACTCTGAAATCCCTAATCTGGACTGCCTCTCCTCATGATGAGGGAAGAAAGAAACAGGAGTCTGATACGATTGGTACAGAGACTTGCTTATGGACCTTTTCTCCCAAGCAGGTTCTCTGTAGGTTCTGCAGGTTGTAGGTTCTCCGTAGGTTCTCTGGGTATCAGCCAAGGCCACCTGATCAACCTCTCCTCTCCTCAGGGAGTTCCTCCCTGGGTTCCCTCAACCCTCTCACAGTCTAAGCTTTGGGCTGATTGCTGCTGCCTCAAGGAAGTGATAGCCAAGGCAGGATCACAGCACCAGAGGGACATCTTGCCAAAACAAATCAAATGCAAATCAAACTGGGCTCCTACCAGCTAACTACAGTTGGATACCCACTGTGGGCTGATAGGCAGCTGGTCTCATGAGAGGCTGGAGTTTCGGTCTTTTCCTTCTACCTTCTGCTCTGAGGCATCAGTTGACTTTCCCCACACCGGAGGCTCTGACTTTGGATTCATAGCAACCCGCTCCCAACCAACATGTTGGAGAAATCCCTAAATTCAACAGGGAAGAGTTCTACTCTAGATACATTTCATGCTAAAGAAAGTGCTTCATAGTCTATTTTTTCCTTAACATAAGTTTTTTTAGACCTAGGAATCCAAGTTTTTAGCACCCATCCATGGAAATCAGACAAGACAGGGCATACAGGGAGTAGCTACACTTTCGCCTTTCACATCCATAATGGCTATAATAAACATGAGTTTGACACACAGGTTACAGCCAGCGTAGGCACAGAAATTAATCTAGCTCTTCTATTCCTCGATCAGAGCTTTCCCAGGAAGTCAGGCTTAATATGACAGCAAAGGGTAGGAGAGTTAGTCAACTGTGCTTATGAAGTTCTGAGCAAACATCCAGAGAATATGGTGCCGGCATGACTCACATGGGCAGCTGGGCACAGTCATACACCAGTTTGTAAGCCCAGCCAGGGCTGTCAGAGGAGCATGGCCCCCTGGGGACTCTGCTGCATTCTACTCCTTGCTAGATCTGGCCAAACTGCCCTGATGTGGAGCAGGGCTCTTGGACGGACTCCTGCCCATTTCCCTGTTCTCCTGCTCCCACCACAACACATTCTTCCATCGCCAGCTATTGTCAAGAAAAGCATGGTGCCTTTTGCTCCAACCAAGGAAGCAGCTGGGTCAACGGCTGGGTAGAGGAGAAGGGAGGATATGTCCTAAATGTTACACAGCCACAAAATGGTCCTTTCCTTAAAAAATGACCTCTTATTTTTGGGGAGGCCAAGGCTCCCCCAAGTACAGAGTGGTCAGCATCACCAACTAAATATCCAATGATGTGAATCTGGTAATTCTTACACATAGCACATGGCTGTCCATAAGTCAAATGCTCTAAACATGATTTCTGGTTCCACAAATTTGCAAGGTTTTACTAAAAGGTCAGAGAATACAGAAAATACCAGTTTTTTCATATTCAGAGATCAAGAAACCAAGGATTTTAGCAATATAACTTTGATTTTTAATTTTGAGGGCTTTGTACTTCAAGATGGGTTCTCACTGGAAAACTGGAAAGACATGATATTTAAGGAAAGGAATGGGGAAACCTGATCCAGCTTTCCATATAATCTCTAATCAGAGTTTTTGTAATCCGAAGGTCAATGTCCAAAGGGGCAGAGAAAACTTGGATTTGGGATCTGCAGGTCTCATTATGCCTCTCTCTGTCTGTCAATATTTGAGGTGATTTAATCAGGTAGGTGGGGCACAGATGAATGTGGTATCAGAGGTTTGGTGCTGGGTGACTGGTTCTTTCAATGCAGGATATTAGCCAGTGGCTGGTGCATGGGGTACAGAGTTCAGTTACTTGGAAAAAGGTTGGCAAGACTTAGGAAGGGCATCGGGCTCTTAGGCATCAGTGCATAGAGCACAGTTCTGGCCTTGATGGCATCTGAAGTATAGAGCAGAAAAACGAGATCATTCCATCCACAGAGAAAGCCCACAAATCAGGGCTGAGGGTAGGGCACAGGGATGCTTGGGGCTTCTTGAGGCCACTAGTTCTAGCTTCCATAGCTACACGGCTATTTCCAGACCCCTCCCACTGGAAGGGGGTCCTAATTCAGTCCTCTGAGATAACAGAGCACTAGTAACAACTGCGGGCTGTGACTGGAGACGCGGCAGATCAGAATTTACATTCTGATTCATTCATTCACTCCACAGATCAATGAAGATCTACTCTATGTGTCAGAGTGCTGGAGGAGGGGGGATACAGGGACGAACAAAACTTCCTTTCTGGATGTTAAGGTTTAGTGAGTTTTAAATCCATGACACTTTATTACACAGGGTACGCAGGGGTCACTTTGCCAATCATTTGAAAACAATTAAATTGCCCATTTCAAGCTCGGTCCAGACTTTGTCACACAACTTGAAACACAGGTGTCATTACAACCTCATTTAAAGAGGGACGCAAAGCAAATGTCACTTCTCCTATGCCCTGAGCCCACCTCCTCCTCCCATCCCTTTGCCCAGCCTGTTGGTGAGAGATTCTACTAACAACATCCCGAAACATTTCCTCATGGTTGGGACATGATCCACTATGTTCTTCTAGCTGCAAACCTGCCAAGAAAAGGTAATGAAGATACTGTAATTAGTGAAGGCGAAGGCTCAAGGTCAGAAAGGTGTTGTATAAACAGAAACAGAGACTCCTGATAGATATATCTGGGGAAATCCTGTGGGTTCATTTGAACAGGTTTGAGAAATATGGACCAGAGAAAACTCTGATTTGCAGCTGACGCCGAAGAAGGGCTCCAAGCCCCTGGGCCCTGAAGTCTGTGCACTAACCACCAGCCAGGGCACCACAGAATCCGCTCTTTGTATGGTCACTGCATCAGATTTCAAAGTGTGTTTATGTTACACATCATTACCGCCTTTACGCTGCTCACTACAGATCACGAGGACGCTTCTCTTCGGGTTTGAGAATGATACTGTTGACAGCATTACGTAAACACCCAGGCAAGTGCCGGAAAAGCCCAAACGGGAGGGTGGAAGGTGAGGGTCGTAGCGGCTGGGGACCGCCTGACGACAAGTGAGAAGCACAGGATCTGGGTAAGCTGGCGGGTGTAAGCAGCAGGGGCGAGGCCTTAAAAGATGCCTTCGTTGATGGCTCTGAAATGCCCAACATTCTTTACCGTATAGAGAGTAAAGTTAAGGTTTAAACAGAATTAACTCCGGGAAAGTAACTCCTTGACTTAAATTCACAGTGAGGACAAAATCACTGGCCACAGGTTCTTCCCAAGAGGGTTTTCTAGGGAAAAGGTGCTGGGTGGTTGAGGGAGGCTGGGTCCCACGTCCTGGAGGGGGAACCCAGGCAGAGGCTGGAGGGGCGGCTCCCAGCTGGGGTGGACTCCTGTGACAGCCAAACCTGGGTGAGCCCCCAACCAGAGGCAGAAAACCCAGTGTGTCCGTGAACAGGAGCTCTGGCTACACATCATAGCCATCATGTCAACCTCGTTCCTGTCGACCCCGTAAGAGGAGCCCCAGTTTAGGCCACTGAACCTAAGTGGTGGGGAGACGTTGTGCATACCAAGACTGGTTCATGCCCAAAGAGTTGGAGTCCACGGTGGAAGACTAGAGGTGTAGTCAGTCACTGGCATGCGTGAATTAACATTCAAGGTTCACGTTCTTCTTTGGTGGTTCCAGTCCTTTCATTTACTAATTAGCTGAGGCACAAACCTACTCACTCACCCTACCAGCTGCTTTGCAGGGGTGAGTCACTTAGCTGCGTGTAAGCCTCACCGACCCCACAGATTCTGCCCAGTGCAAAGCTTCGCTGCTATCAACTTATCCAGCATATACTTTATTGCACTCCGTGAGGTAAGTACATAGCCCGGTGATGATACAATATCTGGGGGTGGTACGTTCCAGGCCTCAGGATAGAGTCATGAATGTCCAGAGATGGCACAGGGAGGGAGCCAGGCCTTTACTTCTCTGTGGACCCTCGGGGCACAGGGGCCTAAGCCATATGCCAGCCACACTGCGAAGGTGGGAAGACAGCCGTGGGACCCGAGCGAGGACGGGCAGGAGTGTTGGGAAATGGCCCACGGCTCCATCAGTCTCAGGACGTCTCCTCCCCTACAGAGCTGCTCCCTGCAAGGACCACTTCACTGCTAATAGGCTGAACTGTGTTCTGAGACTTCACGGTATTAAAAGTGAGTCACTGCTGATGTTGATAACGTTAACTACAAAGATGAGAACTTCGAAATGGATGGAGGAAGAAAGCTCTGACAGTTCCTGAAGTCAAAAACCCACACGTACTCGGGCTCCAAGTATGGGTGGTTCTGCCTCCTCAACATCTCTGTGATCCATCTATTTTTTACAATGGTCACATTTATATCATCTCTCTCCTGACCTATTACAATCCTCTTCCTCTACATTCATCTCTCTCAAATCCACGTTCATCCTATTGCCAGTATTATTTCCAAAGTGAAAACCTAACAGTATTATTACCCTGTTTAAAACTCTTTAATAACCCAAGGGGATCACAATTAAATTATGTTTACTCATCTGTCTTCTCTTCTGTAAACCATGGGCTCTCTAAAGGTAAGAACATAAATTTAAAATCCATCCTTGAATCCAGAAAAGTGCTCAGTAAAAACCTGATGAAAGACTGTTTTGTGTCACCATCTGCAGAGGTCTGTGCTCATCTCCTCCACTGGCAACATTCCAAAAGATAAGGCCAGGGGCTCCTCAACCTGGCTGACTATGCCCTGCTGAACTCCAGTGTCAAAGCGGTTTGTGATCCTGCGAGGACCCAGTGACACAGGGTTGCTGATGTACAGGGACTCAGGCCACGGCATGAGAACAGACTGAAAGATTTCTTCTTGTTCTTGGTGACAGTAAAGACTGCAGCGATCTAAAGGTCTATGGTGGGTTTTTTTTTTTCACTCCTGGTGTGAACAGAATGCCTAGAACTATTCCTTCTTGAAAACATGTAATAGGCACACCGTTTACTGTTTACCAACTACAACCATGAATCTAATACTTGCTTGATATGTATCTTCTATGTCTTGGCAACCTCCCAGGGCTCTGTGGAGACCCACTGGAAGGGGGTAAGGCTTATTTTTTTAAAAAATACAATGTTCCTTCCACTGGGTCATTATTTCCTATCTGTTAGCAATGAGAACAGAGGTGTCTTTTTTTTTCCCCACATAAGTGCTGTATCAGTTTGCACAGGTTTATAAAAAATGTTCAAAGAGATACCAAGAACATTATTTTGAGGATCCTGATTGCTTTAGGACATGGCATCGCACTCCTAGTATAAATTTTTACCTTGACTGATACAGAAGGATATAGTACCTTTTAATCTTTGGAGGGACTAACATTAAGGATGGAAGACAAAGAGAGAGCACCTATTAGAAGACTTGAACTAACACAGTGGTGCACATTTTGATGTTGAGTTCTCATTTAATTTCCCATGGGGCAATTAGATGTAATGAAAAATCCTCTCGGGGCCAGTTTATTTCTAACTGCTCATCTGCCCCAGCAAGAAAAACCCTGCCCCAGGATTCAAGTGCCAACCTGCCCTAGGCACACAGACCTGTCATCCTTTACCATCTCGTGGGAGACTCTACTCCAGGTCATACCTTCCAGATCCTTTATTCCGTGGTATCACCTCTTTCCCTGGCCAAACCGAATTCAAATGAATGGCTGGTAAAACTACAGTAGTGTTTTGTTTTGTTTTAAATCCTTACCTATATTTTCATTCTGCCTTATACAAGAGAGAACATAAAAAAAAAAAAAATTTGGCTACCATTCAGAACTGGCAGAGAAAGAACCGCATGGCCCCTGAATGCCATCTGAGATTCAAGCCGTGTTATGTCACGTGATCACTTTGGCAGAAGTCACCAGATAAATGCCAGAACTGGTAAACACACTCACATGTGTGCACGCTCATGTTCAAACATGTTCATCTACAGCTTCTTTTTTAAGATTTTATTCATTTATTTGAGAGAGAGAGAGATAGGGAGAGAGAGCGAGCACAAGCGGCGGGGGGGGGGGCGCGTGGGGGCGGGAGAGGGAGAAGCGGGCTCCCCGCTGAGTAGGGAGCCCGATGCGGGGCCCGATGCCAGGACCCTGGGATCATGACCTGAGCCGAAGGCAGACGCTTAACTGAGGCACCCAGGTGTCTCTCATCTACACCTTCTATGGACACATCATACTCATCCTTAACAACAGCAGGCATTTTAAGGTAGACCTCTGGAGTAGCCACATAATTCAAAAGAATTTGGGTTAGCCCACTAACTTAAAAAAAAAAAAAAGGAGGAGAAAAATGTTTTCCTTTGCTAAATTACTTATTATGTGTAAGTACTGGTAGGCTGCAGGATTTGTTTGCCGTAGGCCATTGCATTTTCTTATCTCTGCTACCCCCAAACAGACCAAGCAAACAAAAAACTATCAAAAAGCAAAACAGAAAGCAAACAGAAAACCAGTTAATGGTGTTGTTTTCTCCACTCTCCTTATGGAGTTAAAGGTTTATGTCAAAGCTAAAATGTCAAAGCAGCTGAAAGAGATGCTCTTTGCAGACTCTAGGTCTAAATGTAACTTGAGCTCTCGCCTTTAGCTGGGGACACATTTTTAATTTTCTTTAAAGATTTCCTTTGCCATACTTTTCATTTCACAGGTTTTTTAAATTCCTCAAGCCTTGCCCAGTGGAGTGAAAGCCACCTTAATGAAAAAAGTAGAGATTAAACCACCATGACTTTGGAACAGCCGAGGATCTCAGCTGTAATTCTTTGGCTCAGAACCAGGGTCTAAAACCAGCCATGGGAAAAGCTGCTGAAATGGAGCCTGCAATTCTCTCCATGTTTGACTTGCATAATGTTGACATTATAACACCAGAGAGACCCAAAAATATTTCAAACAATTATGACTTGTTTTCTAGAAATACTTTTAAATTGCTTTAAAAGATAAAATAACCTATTTTACCCCCCCCCTTTTTTTTTTACTCTGGTCGCCCTCAGCCGCTCACTACTACAGATTTATTTTTGGCTCAAAGGTCAGGGAGGACATCTTAAGGCACTACCTCTGCTGTTAAACTGTGTTTTCCAACATGAGTTGCCCAGGGAGTAGGGGAATCAGCTACTCTTAAAGCAACAACTGAATGTGGGGTCACAGCATGGGAGAAATAGTTTATTTCTTATGTTGATGCCCAAGCAAGGAAAAAAATCAAATAATCTTTTAAAGACAATCTTTTAAAAAGTCTCCCACCCCTTTATAAGCACAGTTTCCTTTTTTGGACAGAAAAATCCTTCTTCTCATTCTCTTTCATTACTCTTTCTTGTTCCAGTTATTTCTGCCATGAGACATACGTTTGAATATACTGAGACTTCTCCATGAGGAAGATGGCATAAAAAAGGAAGGAGAATTATAGAGACGGCAAAGGAACTCATGAGTTCTGAGTACATTATTCAACTATTTTCAGTTGTGTCTTCCTTCAAGCTTTGCCAAACGGTAATCACCCAGAGCGTGAGAGGTGAAATTTATTTGAAACCTGCAATTTCTGCTCTCAGAGAATATGATTCAGAGACCTTAATTCTGAGCTCTGGAAATAGGGGATGATATCCTTAGTCACGGACGAGCAGAGTGATCAGTAGGTTAATAACCAACCCTCCAGTGCAATTGCGATATCTCTCCCAGGACCAAGAGACCTGGCTTGCCTTCAGTATAAATGCCCTCAGCATGATTTGCAGCATTATTTTTGATGTATAAACATTAGACGCCAAAACTGTATTCCTCCTAAAACATCCACAGAAAGTCCTCCTAGCTTATGATTTTAAAGCTAAGACAAGTTTCCTATTTGCTGTTACTTAAAACTTACCTCTTTGAATTAAATCATCCAAAGAACTTACATTTAACAAATAAAGTTCAGTGTTATTTCAAAACACTGGGGGTGGGAATGGGAAAGCAGAACTCACCTTCACTCCCAGAAACAGCGTTGCCTGAGCCTGCCACTGCCAAGGTCAACAGCAGCTGCCAGAGATCCATACCTGTAGGACCTGCAATCACACAAAAAAGAATAAGATAAAGCCAACTAAAAGCAGACCATTATCACTGCATACTGTTTAAAAACTGGCTAAACCACGAATGAGCTGACATGCATGTCAGTTCTCAAAGGAGTCCTAGTACATCTTTCATTGCCCCAGAGTCTCGTATTGTTGTACTTTTCATGAGGGCAAACAGTAGGTTTATAATAAATTCTACTTCCCATGGGTGCTTGCCTCAGGAAATAACATGGACACTAGCGATTTTCACACCCTGGCCAACAGCCCTAGAAGCACCTCACCACAAGGTGCTTCAATAATAGGGCCAGTGTGGTTTCACTTTAACTTGATCTGGAAATAGAAAAACTCGTCAGCAGTATCACCAAGCATAGGGCCTTGAGCTGGACAGGCCATAAAAGGAAAAACACAACAACCCACTTGTAATAGGAAGACTTCTCCAGTGTGTTTCCCAGTGAATAAAAGAGCGCAACTAATACTCAGAAGAGTGTACTAATGAGCCATCATGGGGAGGTTTAGCTAGAAGACAGCAGAAAGGAGAAGGTGAGAAGCAAAAGACTACAAAACATCTCTGCTGCCTAGGTAGCCCTTCTTAGGATACCTGGTGTCCTGGGTTTTCTGTTTTAGGAGGAGTGTGGCTCTGAAAGACCAGGGAACATCCCAGACTCAGAGAAAGGTCAGTTCGCAGCCTTGCTAGCTATCTGGGATCCCCAGTGTGGCCACACCTGAATCCCTTCGGTTTGATGAGTAGGGGAGCAGATCATGCCTCAGCCAGCACGTGCCTTTACCTGGAGGAAATAAGCTGCTTTGGAATCAATAATCCAGGGGTCCACTTCTAGGATCTCTGAAGAGACATGTTTGGGCTGGTCTAAATTGAACTCAGCACACTGTCCTTTGGAGGCTGTTGCTACATCTAACAACTAAGGCCAACTCCTTTAAAGCTTAGCCATACGATTTCCATAAAATTACATTACTTACACATCACTCAGGCATACCTGATCATCGCCCTGGGCTCTCCTCCAGGGCCTCCCTCCGGCCTCATTTTCACTATTGTATATTCTTGACGATAATGAAAGAGCCCTTCTCGTTACCCCTAATCAGGCTGAAATGATGAACAAGAACATTTGTTCTCGTGGGTAATGGAATGAATGGTGTGGTCCCCGGTAATGGCCGTGTAATTCTGAATAGGCATCAAATGTGATATTTCATACTTTCATTTCTAGATAGTGGAGGGCCCATCATTTCTTTTTTTGTTCCAAATGATTTTATGTTCTTAAAAAATTCTAACAATACACATCTCTACATCAACTGAGTATCTTCCTGTGTCTGAATACGCATGTGCATGCGGAATGCCTAAAGAGCACCCTCAAACACTGCCCCCTGGAGTCACGGGCAGAACTGAGTGTGACACGGCACGTGAACGCACTTGGCCAATTATGAGAGTTCACACAAATGTGCGTTACAGTTATCGTAACATCCATGTTTTAAATTCCTGACCTGGAAGGCTCCGAGCTAATGGCCTTGCATCAGCCTCATCTACTTTGCAAATGCGAACCTTGGAGCATCTCTCCTTAGATCCTTTACTAGCAGGTGAATAGGCCATGTAATCCGAGCTTGAAGCCTCCAGCAGAAATACATAAAAAGGCTAAAAATAAATATGCTAAAGGCTGAAGATGCCATCCTGTTGTTAACTGGATATTTCCTTTTAAAATTTATTTAATTTTTTTTTTTTTTTAAGTCGGAAAAGCATGGAGGAACTGGGTTAGTTAGTGTTATATAGTGTTAGTTTTACTAGCAATCTCCCAATGCACTTAGTGTCAGGTGAAGAAACCTCCCTTGGCACTTGTTCTCTGGATATCAGGTTGTAACAGAATTCTAATTCCCAGGCAGGGTTTTTGGCTTCCCAACTGAATAAAGATATGAATAGGTTTGCATTGCTCAGACGGCTGCTTTCTCTGGTTTGGAAGTCGCCTCTTCAAATATTTCAAAGATACTTGGCAGATGCCCAAGACAAGTGAATTTTGCTTCAGATGAATAGTAGATGACTCCCTCCCATCCCAAACTTTTGAAAGTTGCTGTCTGCAAATGAATCAACAACCTACGATCCAAATGAGCAACAACCTATCTCCAGAGCACGTGTTCTATCTCATACAATGAGACAAACAAAAAGAATCTTAAAGCAAAATCAACCAGAAATCTGTTTGCACACTCCTACAGCAGAAAAGGAGGTATTTAAAACTGCCATTCTCCCAAATAGGAGCTGAGAACCATTCACTGCAGCACTGAGACTACTGCATACGGCCCTGGCCCGAGCTCCAACTAGGTAGCAGAGAAGAGGATGGAGAGGTGTGGTTGGATTCAGGAAGAGCTCATTGTTTCATCCAAGACTAAAGCTCTGCTTCCACGGTTGCGGGCTCAGTGGGGCTGACTGTCAAAGTAGTCCCCTAGTGAACTGTCCCCAGGGCCAGCACACAACCAGGCTGACGGACATTCTGTTCGATTTGACTGGAAGCTGCCCCCTTACGTTTTGCAGAACTCCCTATGGCAGCTTCTAGATAAGAGGATCCTTCTTTGTTAGGTGTTAGCTGGGAGAAAACGTCCCTAGGAGAGGAAAAAGTGCCAACATAAGAAGTGTGAAACTTCAGGGTCGTCTGTCGATAATGTGCCAGATGTGAGCAGGACAAAGTCCCATTATTCCCCTTCCCCAATATAAGTCTCTATATAGAGGCAGGTACTGTCCAGAGGAATCTATCAAATGTACCTTAGCCTACTGGGTTTTTAAGTTTGCAAGATTTTTCTAGGGAAAATACCTCTCTAAATTTCTACTGATATTTATGCATTCTTTGGCTATAGCCTCATGGCAAAATTTTCATTTGGGGTGGGACGGTGGTTGGGTAGGGGAGACAAGCTTCCATTCTTGCATAATGGAACTCACACCATTTCCACTTTCAAAGCCTGAGGCATTTTGCCTGCCCTCCCCCACCTTGTCCCTCCACCCCCAGCAACTTCCTCAAGGGAGAGCCAGCTGAAAAGCAGTGTAATCAGCTGGTGTGAGTTTTAATTCTGTAAACTGCCAAGGAGAGGAGACTCTAAATTATAGTTAGGCCTGTGATATACTGACTTTTATTCCTTGGCTATAAAACAGTACATAAACACATGAGAAGAGATGGAGATTAAACATAATATTTTTTCCAACATGTTATAACCAACTCCAGGCCAAGAAAGGAATTAGTTCAATTCTCTTTATTTTAAAATTAGCAAGAATTTGTTGAACTCCTAGAATTGTGCAGGGCACACTGGAGAATGCAAAAGCAATCAAAATCATGGTTCTTTACCTCAAGAATTAGGCAAGATAGGCAAATGAAATTGGGAAAAGAGGAAGCATACCTAAAAATGAAAGAAAGATCAGAGTGGGGGAAAAAAAATCAGCCACTGAACTGAGGGGCTTAAAATTAGAACTAAATGAGAGAGAAGATTGTGATAGGTAAGGAATAGTGAGGGAGGGGTGTGAACTTGCATTATGGGTAAAAACTCAGATGGTACAAATACAAAGGTATGGCTCTGGGTCTGATTAGTTCAGGGCAGTAGTTGGAGGTGAGAGAGAACAAGTTTCAAAATTATGATGAATAAAGGGGAATAACATTGGGTTGGTAAGGGAGGACTAGACCGAAACAGCAGTTCAACTCAGATATTTTTAAAAAGATAGATAGATAGATAGATAGACAGATAGATAGATAGATAGATTTATGTATGTATGTATGTATGTATGTATGTATGTAGTGTGAGCTCGGGGGAGGAGTAGAGGGAGAGGGAGAAAAATCCCCAAGCAGACACCCTGCTGAACTCAGAGTATGGGGAAGGGCAGAAGCTGGATCCCACTATCCCAGGACCCTGAGATCATGACCTGAGCCAAAATTAAGAGCCAGATGCTCAACCGACTGCGCCACCTGGGTGCCCCCGCAGTTCAACTCATATTAATCAGAAAGTCACTGGAAGTTTTGGGATAAGGACAGCATGTGCAAAGTGGATTTTTCTTAGGATAAATCTGCCCCTCATACTTTCTTAACTTGGTATCACTGAGAAATACCGACAAGATTTGGCGATGACTGGATACAGGAGATGATAAAGAAAACATGCCTATCACAAATGAATGAGTATATAGTATATGTGTGGATGAAAGATGGCACTATTGATAGAAATCAGGATTTTGGGATCTGAGTTGTTCAGGAATGAGAAGATTACAAGACTGTCTTGGGATATTTGGTATTAAAGTGATTTAATAGTGATTTAAAGACTTGTGGAAGTATAAGAAATGTCTGGTGGGAAGCTGAAGGTAGGAGACCAAAGACTGAAAGACAGAGGTAAGTCATTACTGGATTTCAGAGATTTACATAGAGATGATGAGTACCAGATGAATTTAATACTAAGACTAGGCTATTTCATGAAGAACCCCCACATTAACTTTATTAAAAGTAATATTAGGGGCACCTGGGTGGCTCGGTCGTTAAGCGTCTGCCTTCGGCTCAGGTCATGATCCCAGGGTCCTGGGATTGAGCCCTGCATCGGGCTCTCTGCTCGGCCGGGAGCCTGCTTCTCCCTCTCCCGCTCCCCCTGCTTGTGTTCCCTCTCTAGCTGTCTCTCTCTCTCTCTGTCAAATAAATAAAATAAAATCTTTAAAAAAAAAAAAGTAATATTATCAAGTATGTTAAGCCATTTAGGGGAAAATGTGCTCCTATCTGGTTTGTAATTTGGCAAAGACAAAAGGAACCACCACCTGAAGCCACCTAGACCCTCTGATTTGTATCAAGTATTTAAAAGGAAAGTGGTCAACAGCATCCCTAGAAGAATGACGTCAGCATATTAATATATAGATAGAATAATAAGATAGACTGAGGAACTTGTAGTTTACCTTAACAAAGGCAAAATACCAATATGGCAGCTGAATTGATAGAAATAATATTTCCCCAATTTTTTTGTTTTACTGATCTAGCTATCCTGATACCAAAAAAGTAAGAGCTGATTAAAAAATCCCCACAGAAGCAGAATTGTTTATATTGCAAAACCAAGACTCTAGTTAGATAACCTAATAAATGTGTACTTTCTGATGCAGGTGTTCATTACCAATGAAATATTGCAAAACCGAATCTAGTTGATTTCCCAGTGAAGCTGTTCTAAGAACTCGACTTTGAAAAAGAGGTGAATCCAAGTATTTGAAATGACCCATTCTAATTAGTACCAGGCATTTATTTGACTAGTTTGCATTTTTTCATGTTATTACTCACTTTTTATGGTGCTGGTCATTTGAAAATTGGTCAGATCCAAACTGCCTTAGGTTAATTTCTTTCTTTCCAATTAGTGAGAGAGAAAATGCTCACAGACATTACTGACATACCTACTTGCGCTGAGATTTTTCCCTTCTCAGGATCCAGTGGGGAATATAGGATGGAAAATTATTTTAAATGTGTAATGTATGAGGGAAAAAAAGGCCTTTGGGAGTAGTATATATAATAAATCGCCTTTTTAATAAAACATTTAAAGCATAGATCGTATGTACCTGCGCTGACCAGTTCAGTTATCATCCATCACCAGTGGCCACCGAGCACTGGAAATGTGGCTAATGCAACTGAGGAATTAAATAGGCTAAATTTTTATGTAATTTTAATTAAGCATTTAATTAAGTATATTCGAAACAGGTTTTGATAGGAATCTAGTTTCTCAGCTGTAGATTTTATTAAATCTAAATACAGATCAAGTCTCTCTGATGCAAATTTAGCATTCAAATTAAGATGTGCTGTAAGTGTAAAACATACATGGGTTTTGAGGGCTTGGTACAAAAAAGACATGCAAAATATTTCAATAAGGTCTATGTTTACTATAGGTTAAACTCATATTTTGGATTGCTGGGTTAAATAAACATATTATTGAAAACTAGCAATCCCTATTTCTTTTTATTTTTTAAAATGTGACCGGCAGGAAATTTAAAATCACACATGTGGCTTGCATTATATTTTATATTTCTCTTGACAACACTGATATATATATTTTATGGTTTGTATGTCTGTTCTTGCATTCAGAAACATTAAACTGTTACAGTGGGCATATACGTTTTTGTAACAGAAACAATAATACACAATTTTGTACTTCTAATGACATATAACATCTTTACAGTTACATTTTAAGAGGTCATCCCAAATGCAGAATGATGGGGACTGAAGAATTAGGCATGATTATATTTGGGTTTTTTTTAAGGGTACCCAGTATGCCTTTGTTTACCTTTAGAAGGGTGACAATTCATACTGTATCTCTTTGAGTCATAGACAGTGGTGCACTTATAAATGTGTAACAATTGTCTCTCTGGAATTAAAGAGAGAGAGAGAGAAGGACCATGACTGTAGCACTGACCAGTTTCTGTGGTGTAAATACCTCCACCAAGGCTGATTTTAAGTTACCAAGTCACCGAACCTGGATTCCCTGAAGTCAGTGAACGTGGATTCACAAGCCAGTTCAAACTGGATCCAGCACACCAGCAGCTGGGGAAGTGAATGATGCTATCTAGGCTGCATGTAGGTAACAGGTACAAAGATTAAGCAATCTGCTGACACTGATACAAGAGGTAAGAGACAGTACTACTGAGTGAACCCTGGATACCTGATTTCGCTTGATACCATCTGTACCACTGTTCGCTGATCATATTCAGTTAATGATCACTGACAGATATTTTCCCAAGTCTTTAGAAATTAACATCAGCCTCCACCATAAATGCCATCCTTGATCTTCATTTACAGACGGAGTGAGCTTGGGGTTAAGAGCATGTGTTCTGGAGTCAGAGAGAGCTAGGTTCAAATCCTAGCTTTACCAAACCTGTTCACTCTTCTCTAATATAAGGATGAGAATATTATTACCTTTTTCCTAGGAAAATCAGGAGGAGATTAAATGAGTTGATTTATTCAAAACATTTAGCATGCCCTCTGCATGTATCCAATAAATACATTATTAGAGTCTTTCTGATACCAGTAATAAATAGACTATGTTTGATAATGTTTCCAGGGGGTGGATGGGGAGTGGGGCCCTCATTTATATACCATGACATGGAAGCCTGGGAGGTGGTAAAGCAATCAGCAAATGGGTTCTTGGGTAGCCACAACATAGAAGACCCCTTCTTCAACCATGCACTTACATCACATAAGGGTCCAAGGAAAAGGAAGAAGCATCACAGTGTAACATGTGCGTCTCCCAGGCTAAGGTGGAAAGGCTGCTCAGTTTTGCTTAGGTGCAATTTTGCACCTTCAAAACGGAGGCCCGATTGTGGGAAAAAATCTAGAGGCTGATTTCACCCGTCATGACGATCTCATGCTGTTGTTACTGGGTCCGGATCATTTGTTTTGCGAATCATGGATTTCTAGAGCTGAAAATTGGGTAGATGAATTCCAGTGATGAGACACTTGGCTTGAAGCTAGGACTCTCCCTATGAGAATACAAAAGGCAGCTGGATTACAGGAATTTAAGTCTTCACCTCTTCCTCTCTGGAGAAGTGAAAAAAATACAGGCCTTTCAGCACTAAATGCTTAGTGCTGCTTCTATTTTGGTGTGCAGGGCTACCCTGCTGGGAGTGGACGTTCTCGGTACATGGGGCATTCTGTTCGAGGTCAGTATGACTCAGTGGCACTTTGCAATACCTCACTGCAGCGACTATCCTTGCGGATGACCGCCACTCACCCAGCTTGATTCATGTGGTGCACCCACCGATTCACAAGGCAGGAGTGACTCTCACGTGGAAGAGAAATCAATTGCGTAGGTGCTTATTTGAATGATATGTTCCTTTTTATGTCATCCTTTACATCACTGCACCTACCAAGTCATTTTTTTCCAAAACAGAATTTGAAAACACAAACTCCTTTCTGAATTTCTGCTGTTTCTCTCTTTTCACAAGTCGCTCTTTTTTAAATCTATTTTTTTTTATTACTGTGATAGATCATATAGAACATGGGGAATATGCTTTAAACAAAGTTAAAGATGTTGGAGTTTCTTTCAAACTCTCAGATGGAAATTGGCTTTGTTTTATGTAATTTAATAGAACATAGATAAGCTGTTGAAGACATGATCTCATAGAATGAAGTCTTCAAGCACAAACATTATTATCTTGATGAGATGATAATCTGACAATGATGAGTACAATAACTCATAGTGTGCTAAAAGGAGCTACTAGCAGATCCAGATAACATATAGAGCAAAGATTGGGAGAAACTTTTCTTTACTTTTATCAAGTCCAAAATGAACTTGTTCTTTTAAGGTAAACAAGTTGGGAAACCAAGAGTGAGGCAATGTGATCTTCTGGACGAAGCATTTCTAGAGAAGGCGTCAGCAATCCCATGCCCGGGGTGCCAGCCCAACATAGCCTGACCTGGTAACTCGGGCAGTCACTTAATCACCGTGGACTTCAGTTGCCCTGTCTGCACCCCACCCCAAGATTTTGTGATAAGCCGAATCCCATGCTGTGCGGTGTAATGAAATTTGCCATTCACTGAGAACTACTCCTGTCCTGATGTTGCCAGGCGTCTTGTCCTTTTCTTCTTTTAGCTGTGAGCAACTGGGGGCCGTAGGTGTGTTTCACTCACTCACTCACTAGATCCCCAACAACTAGCCTTGGGCCTGACACAGGGTAGATGCCTACTCTAAAATCTGCCCAATGAATAAGTCTGCCAGGAGTCTTGTTATTTCTCTCGACGTTTGCACAGACCCTGCAAAAGACAGCCTCATTTTCAAATTGAGAAAGTAAAAGTGTAGAGGAACTTTGAGAGGTTAAGTGAATCCCTCAGACAGTTAGAACCATGTTTGAGGTCTCCAAGGCCTGCCTTCCCCTTTCCATGCTTCTTCATAAATGTGAAACTAGGCTGACTAAGCACATGAGCAGGGGGCTACCAGTGAGGCAGGAAAAGCTATAGACAGTAAGAAAAAGAGAAGGAGTAAAGTTTGGATTTGAATTATGGACAGGGGCAGACACCACAGGATTTGCAGTGCTCCAGACCTGTCAAACACGGTAATAATTCATAAATGCTGACACAGCAGTTTCTTTAGGAGTATTGCTCAAGGGATATAATATTCACCTCTAGGCCTTAGAGTCTCCAAGAGCACCTGATCTACTTTCGGGTACTTAAGAGCTATGAAGTGTGCTCTTTCCATGACATGGGGGCATCCCCTGCCCCTGCCCTGCCTCCTCTAAGCCTATATATATAAATGGAAAGAAGTCTATTTGGCCAGACCGACTGGCTGCCAAATAGATGGCAGACACTGGGCAGATCAATGTCACGTCTCAGCTCCAGGAAGTGTATAATATACCACTTTACTCTTCGAGATCACAGGAGATGTCACAGCTGGACTTGGACCATTCATTGTTAACAGCTTGAATAGAAAATACCCTCAAAAACAGTGCTGTGTCACAGAAATATAATGTGAGACACAAGGGCCAGCCACATATGTACTTCTAAGTTTCCTGGTAACCACATTAAGAAAGAAATACATAAAATCTATTTTAATCATATATCTTATTCAACCCAATGTATCCAAAATATTATCATTGCCTCATATAGGTGATATGAAAAGTACTGAGATATTTTACACTCCTTTTTTCCTATGGAATCTTCGAACCTAGTCTGTATTTCACACAGCACATCACAACTGGCGCTAGCCAGACTTCAAGTGTTCCAGAGTCCCATGCAGCTAAGTGGCAACCACACGGCAGCATGTAGCTCTGGGACACTGAGAGACTGTGGATGTCCACGTGGCCAGCTCCCTGGCTAGGCCAGAACATGTCTGTGCTTATTGCTCATGAGCAAGTCAAGCTGCTGAGCAAGGACCTTTAAACAGTTATTTTGCAAGGTCTAATAGTTTCTTCAAGTCCTGGAAAGAAACAGTCTTGCTACTGAAGCAAGAGGCAGGATGTTCTAGGTCTCTCTCACATTCATTTTGCAGGTAATCACTGGGCACTGAAATCTACATAGAGTTAAACCATAAACCTTTTATTTGGGGCACAAATCTGGCACAGAGCACCAGATCTGTCATTAGTTATGAGACGTTCACCAAATCATTTCTCCTAGAGAAGGAGTCAGCAATCCCATGCCCAGGGTGCCAGCCCAATACGGCCTGACTCGGTAACTCGGGCAGTCACTTATCACCGCCTCAGCTTCCTTATCTCCAAAACAGAAAGTTTGGAGCGTATCAATAGTTCTCAGCCTTGACTGCAAATTAGAACCATGTGGGAAACTGGGAAAAAAAAAAATGACCTGGTTTTATAGATAAATCAGAATCTCTGTGGTGGGGCCTGAGTATTAATCCCTTAACATTTGTTATGAGATTTTAAAGTGCAGCAAGGGCTGAGAATCACTGACCTAGTACAAACCAAATGTGCTATGATTTTTCACTTTGTGAAAATAGTGCTCACACACCCCAGGGAGCCTTCCTCAGCTGAGTGGAAGGAGAGGAAAAAAAAAAACCCAATCTTTCCCATTTAGTCAACCAGTAAGGGTAATTTTTGCAATAGAGGACTTCCTATGCCAAGTGGATGAAATACTAAATATAAAGGTAGGAAAAGAAAATATTATCCCATGAAATGGCAAGATAAAGAGAATACACGTAATGGATGAAATCAGCCATTCACAGATAAGTTCACTCAAGTAATGACGAAACATTATTTCAAAGTGTTGCTCACGAGGTCCCCTCAAGATGACCATCTCTGGTTTTTCAATCAAACACCAATTTAGGTACTTCTCTGAAGGACCTCTGTAGATGTAATTAAGGTTACTAATCAACTGATTTTAAAATAGGGAGATTATCCTAGATTACCGAGGTGAGCCAATGTAATTAGCCTGTAAAAGCAGAAGTAATCAGTGAGATGTGGCAGAAGAGGAAGTCAGACAGATGAGAAATCTGAGAGGGATTTGATGTGCTGTTGCTGGAGGGGGCAGCAAAGAAAGCAGGAGATTAAGGCAGGCAGACTCTGGGAGCAAAAACTGGCTCCTAGCTGCCAGCCAGCAAGGAAACAGGGAAGACAGTCCTCTGACGTCAAGGAATTGAATTGGGTTAGCAACCTCAAGGAGCTTGGAAGCGAATTTATCCCCAGAGACTCCAGAAGGTAACAAAACCCTAAAAAATATTTTGATCTCAGCATTCTCTGAGCAGAGAATTCAGCTGAGCCATGCAAGCTGTGCCCAGACTTCTTACCTCATAACTGTGAGGTAATCAATGGGTGTTGTCACAAATCAATATATTTATGATAATTGGTTATGGAAGCAATAGAAAACTAATACAATCTCTAAAAGTCCATTATAGAGTCCAAGGTTGACTTCCTAAACATTAATCAGGAAGATTATTATCCAGTCACCATTGGAACATGTCCAACCGGAGAAGGGCTTTTTAGCAGAGCAAAGAAGTTTGTGACTTGACATCAAGACAGTATGGTCCTGGCACAAAACAGACACACAGATCAATGGAACAGAACAGAAAACCCAGAAATAGACCCACAACTCTATGGTCAATTAATCTTTAACAAAACAGGAAAGAATATCCAATGGAAAAAAATACAGTCTCTTCAACAAATGGTGTTGGAAAAACTGGACAGCAACATGCAGAAAAATGAATCTGGACCACTTTCTTACACCATACACAAAAATAAATTCAAAATGGATGAAAGACCTAAATGTGAGACAGGAAACCATTAAAATCTTAGAGGAGAACACAGGCAGCAACATCTGTGACCTCGGCTGCAACAACTTCTTGTCAGACACGTCTCCAAAGGCAAGGGAAACAAAAGCAAAAATGAACTACTGTGACTTCATCAAGATAAAAAGCTTCTGCACAGCAAAGGAAACAATTAACAAAACTAAAAGACAGCCTACAGAATGGGAGAAGATATTTGCAAATGACATATCTGATAAAGGGTTAGTATCCAAAATATATAAAGAACTTATCAAACTCAACACCCAAAAAACAAATAATCCAGTTAATAAATGGCAGAAGACATGAATAGACATTTTTCCAAAGAAGACATCCAGAAGGCTAACAGACGCATGAAAAGATGCTCAACATCACTCACCATCAGGGAAATATAAATCAAAACCATGATGAGATACCACCTCATACTTGTCAGAATGGCTAAAATTAACAACCCAGGAAACAAGAGATGTTGGTGAGGATGCAGAGAAAGGGGAACCCTCTTATACTATTCGTGGGAATGCAAACTGGTGCAGCCACTCTGGAAAACAGTATGGAGGTTCCTCAAAAAGTTAAAAATAGAGCTACCCTACAATCCAGCAATTGCACTACTATGTATTTACCTACCCAAAGGATACAAAAATACAGATTCAAAGGGGTACATGTGCCCCAATGTTTATAGCAGCATTATCAACCAGAGCCAAACTGTGGAAAGAGCCCAAGTGTCCATCAACTGATGAATGGATAAAGAATATGTGATACACACACACACACACACACACACACACAATGGAATATTAGTCATAAAAAGTAATGAACTCTTGCCATTTGCAATGATGTAGACGGAACTAGAGTGTATTATGCTAAGCAAAATAAGCCAGTCGGAGAAAGACAAATACCATATGATCTCACTCATATGTGGAATTTAGGGAACAAAACAGACGAACATAATGGAAGGGAAAAAAAAGAGAAAGAAAAAGGAGAGAGGGAAGCAAACTGTAAGAGACTCTTAATGATAGAGAACAAAGTGAGAGTTGATGGAGGGAGGTGGGTGGGTGATGGGCTAGATGGGTGATGGGTATTAAGAGGGCACTTGTTGTGATGAGCACCGGGTGTTATATTTAAGTGATGGATCACTAATTTCTATTCCTGAAACCAATATTATGCTATATGTTAACTAACTTGAATTTAAATAAAAATCTGGGAAAAAAAATAATTATGGGCAAAAAAAAAAAAAGAAATTTTGTGACTTGAGAGGCAATCTAGTCCAATCAATAAATGATGGATGAGAAATGCTAAGAAATTAGTAAATAATCTGTGACTTTGTCTCCTCCAACTGCCCCTGGCCAAGAGTGCTTTAATCAGCCCACAAGAATGTCTCAGTACAGAAACAGGTACAATAATCTCTCAGAGCCTGGTGATGCTCTCGCCTGAAGTCATTCAGTTCCCTCTATTCCAACTCTACCATTGCCAAATTACCTTCTGATTCTTATTTTGCTTTCTGGGTTTCCTCTCTTTCTAAAAAATACAATAACCAGCTGAAATGAAATTGCTTGACAGCTGAAATGGAGAATAAATGAATGAATTGGTATTCTGGTATATTGGTCCATCTCTTGAGTTTGGCTAGTATAAATTGGGCCCCTAGAGTCTGATCACCTCTGGGTCAATTGATGCAATTTTTTTTCTGAACACATAAATCTGGACATGAGATGATCCCAGGGAAAGTGAGAAAGACTGAGAGAACCTGTCTGAATCAGTTTGCTGGTCTTGTTTCTCATCTTAACCTCAGATCTAACCAGGGAATTAAACAGATGATGTGTCAATGGGAAGGTAAATCAAAACCAAGGTAAAAATCTACAACAGAATAGGATGGTGGGGGGCAGGTAAGGACAAGCAGCATGTGTTTTATGGAGGAAAAGGTGGTGTGGAAGGGGAAAGCACAGTCTATTTTTGTAACATGTCCTTATATCTAACATCTTGGCTCAGGAGAGCTTGTTTTCAGTCCTTTGAATTAAACATTCAATTCCCAGGAGCCTTATGTTTACCACCCAATGGGACCACCACAGCATAACTCAGGAAACTAAATTCAATGACCTGGCCATGTTTCTCCTAAATCATTTGGCTGGTGGATGATGACTGGAACAAGCAGGCTAAGCCAAACCGTGAATCATTTCACAGAGACTGTCCACCTACCAAAACATCAAAGAAACATCAATGCCTTTTCACTGTAATCTGTTGGAGTTCAATGATTTCACATCTTGTAGAATAGTAATACAATCAATATTCACCTTTCAAACTGAAAAGTGATTCAAAGGAATTGTTTGTATCCAATCACCTGTGATCATGTTACCAATGAAAACTTTACTTCCCAATGAGGAAGGAAAGCTCCAGGGAATCCCCAGGATGGCAGTTTACATGGAGCTTCATGTAAATGCTAAAGAACTAGACAGCAGGTTCCTCAGACACAGGGAATGATACCTCTGGATGCCCAGAAGGATCTGAAGTAACTCCTGTCTGGAGTGAAGTCAGCATCTCCTACCTGCCCCCAATCTCTGCCTCAGGAACAAACAGCCTCATCCCTCACAGTTCTTTATCTTGCTTGATGAGATTAGGGATTTGCAGTTACCTGAACTAGATACTTTGGTTATGCCATCCCTTCTCACAAGTAACTTGATGCTGTAATAAGAGAGTGATTCCACCTCAGGATTCTCTCTGGAATGTAGCTCCTCCTGCCCCAACCCTAGCCCCACTGCCTCTTCTCTGCCTTTTTTTTTTTTTTACACGTGAAACAGCCTCCTTCATGGTCTATCTTCCTTTACTTTCAAGTCTGCTGCCAGACAAATCACAAACCTACTTATGCTTAAAAATTATGCTCAAACATCACCACCTCCATGAAGCCTTCTACACTCCCCTGAAACATAAGTGCTCACTCTTCTGTGCCTCCACACTGATATTCTTTAACCTCTGCCATAAATCGTGTCAAAGTATTGACATCACAAGATGATGAACTGTTTGTGGAATAAATGAGTTCTCAGCCTTTTAATCAAAGTTAACAAGAAAGGCACACTAACCAACAGTCCGGCAGATGTTCCTGAAATAGAAGCTGAATTTTCCTCTGGGCTTTACAGCAAGAAGTGTTTAAATTTCCTTTTTCATTCAGTCATGGGTGCAAGCAGATCCTATTACACTAATTTGGTTAAAATCTGTCAGAGAAGGTAGGGTTGAAGGTGGAGTATGGTGAATTTCTTGGTCACTGCTTAGCATGTCTTAATCTCTAGCTTCTCAGTCTTGCTGCTCTCACTTATATACCGTGGCAAAACCCTCCCCAAATCAATTATATTCTCTCCTGTTCACTCTCTCTCTCACACACACACACACACACACACACACACTCGTGTATGCACATGCACGCACCCCTGGTACCAGAAGAGTAGATGAAAGCACACAACTCATTGCCTCACCTAACAGCCCCTCCCTGCCCCGCCCCCCCCACTGAACTTTGCCCAGAACTTCTTTGGGTTCTGCCAACTGAAGTGAAGGCCAGGCCTGGGCTGGAGCCTCGTGAGACCTATCACACCATCATAACAGAGCCAGCCGGACCAGAGGAGAAGGCAGCCAAACATTAGAATTTGACAAAGACCACGAGTTGGATAGGTTGAAGAGAGTGATGGGTGTAACTAACTCTAATCCCATGGCCTCTTTCAGGAGTGCCAGAATGACAGCTCCCAGAGGGCAGAGGCGTCCATCTGCTGTTTTCACTTGTTGTGCAAGCCTCCCAAGTGCCCAGGGTGTAGCACTTCGAATATTTGTTAAATGAAGGATGAATGAATTCCAAAACATTAGTGCCCATCGGAAATCTTAACATATTAACTGTAAATGTTTAACCATGGTATCAGCAGTACAAAGCAATAGACTAGAAAATGGTCAGTACCACCTACATACTAACTGGATATTTATCTCATTAATAGGATATTTTGGTTGACTGGGCAGGAGGATGCAACAATTAGATTATGGGTTTTTTTTCTTTTTAATTAGCTTGTAATAAAGGGAAGTAAGTCTCTCTATAAAAAAAAATCACAAGTCAACAAAAGGAGCAAAACATTAAGCATTTAGTGAATTATGTACACAAATAGCACAAGAAACAAAATGACTGCTTTCTAGCTCTGGAGCTTCGCCATATTTTTTGCTGCTCTTCACATGGTTAGAACAATCTTGATGGTTGCCATCACTGAGTGTGGCCAGAGTTATGATAAACGCAAGGCTACATGACTAACATTCCTGTGTGTGACCAACAATGCTGTCCATATATTCAATACAAGAAGGCTGCTCATGATTTATGGCCACAGCCAGAATTAGCAAGATCTTTTGTCAGTTAAGACTCCCTTCTGCCTGGCTGGCTTTCCTGTGTTTGTACACGATGAACTATTCTGTGACATGTCATCCATACAAAGTCCTGTAATATAAGAAACCCTCACAGGGGAACATTCATTTGAATAAGTTAATTAACAATAACTAGATATGAGTCTCACTGATTGTGAACTGGAAGTTAATTTATTTTGAAATCATATTTGGATATGTAGAAACAGCCTCACAGATGTCCCCAAAGCACATTTCCAAAGCTGAATTCAGGGGTTCAGAAACACATCATTCCTCAACCTGGTGCTCCCGCAGCGTTTGCAACACAAGCCAGAAACCAAGGAGTTACCTGGCTGTCCACCTTCTCGGCCCCCATTACATCTGTCAACATTATCTCTTCAGCAGCTTTTGAATTCATTTCAGCCCCGTTATCCTCTTTACTGCTACACCAAGTCCCTGCCACTCTGTCTCACTTGGAGGAATGTCCTCTTAACACCTACTAAGGCTCCCCCCCAATCTATTTTTCACACAAAAATTATGTTTTGAAACACAATTACGATTATGACACCCTTCTGAATAAAACGCAAATGACTTGCCTTGTCCACAGGATTCATTTCAGTCTATAAGGTGATCTCATAGTTACTAGTTGTGCTCAATAGTCACTCACTCTAGTTTCAATTAGTAATAGAATCCAGTCCAAGAAGACATTTCACAGCCAACCTTGCAGCGAACTCTGGTCACATGGCTCAGTTCTGGCTGGCAGGATGTGAGGAGAAGTGGCAAGTGCATCTTTCATGGAAATGCACGTCCCCTCTGCTTCCCCTTCTCCACTCTGCTGGCTTGGACGTTGATGTGCTGGATCACCAGATACACACAGGAGAGCTACCTAGATCTGAGGAACACTTCTGGAACTCGTTACAAAGTAGGATCATAGATAATGTGGGTTTGAACACTAGCAAAGAATCAACTAGCAGTGGTTTTCTGACCCAGCTCATTTTCACCTCTTTTTTTTAGGCTCAACTGTGAGAGTAGTGGGAAAGAGTAATCACACAGGACTTGTATAAAAACACAGGCTGACATTTTATCATTAATACTTACAAAGAAAGAAAACTTACCTGAATGCATAATATTCTGATAGGGCTTTTTTATGAGTCTGAAAAGCTAGGCCCTCCTTTATTTATTTATTTATTTATTTATTTATTTATTTATTTATTTATTTATTTATAATGAGTTATAAATCCTGTTAGTGTGCTGGAACCAGAAGTATTTTTTACTTTAGAACTTGTGAATGGTTTTATTTGGGGAGTGATTAAGGCCACAGAAAATGGCCATCCTAGTCAGATAAAAATATTTTGATCTAATAAGAAAACGGGTGACAATCTATCCCACCCCATCCCAAACGAAGTTTCCAAACCACAAGTTAATAAAAAGAGATAATACATACTGGTTATACAAAGAACAGGAAAGGGTAGGAAATTAGGAAAAGGAGCCTGGCCTCTTAGTGGGTTATATTTTTCCAGGTTTTGGCACCCAGCTTCCCCAAACCAAATTGTATACTAAGTAATATATTCTGAAATGGTGCTAGTGGGACAAGCATTAGGCTTTCTGCTTTAAACACAGTTTTATTCACAGACATTTCATATTTGTACCAAGAAGATGAGCTAAATCAAGAGTAGGAGTACATGGCGCTAGTTTGCAAAATGACTGTTTTTCCCGAAGCCAATTTTATTTTCCTGATTTTAAATGCACAATACTTATGTAGAAGCTTGGTAAGTATTAATGCAATGTAAAACAAATTATGAGTTCCTTTTCTGTCATTCTCTTTCCAATAGAATTTCTAAAGACAGTTGAAAACAGACCCTATACAAAAAGCTGTCTCTTCTTTTGTTTTTTCTTTTTCTTTTTCCATTTAATGTTAGTGTCTCTTAAGTACCTGTCAATTAGATTGTCACTTTTTCTAGGAAATTCAGCTTTTAGCAATTCTTTGTGGATTCAAATGAAATCAACCTGGCTTAGCTAATATGCACTGATTGGATTGAGAATAAGGTCCTAATACCAGTGGCTGACTAATAGGAAATACCTGACATTAAATGTTGGGTGACCCAAACAGATTTTATCAGCTTGAAGAAGTTGCAAGTAAGAGGATAGGGAGCTTGAGGATATTACAAAAGGGGACCCATGAAGGACCCATGATATATTGAGATAGAGAAACATGAGAATGGCTATGCACAGCAACAGATCTGATGTCATTATAGTAAATCCCATTACATGGAATTACATGGAAGCATCCTCTTCCTTGCTAGCTAAAAGAGCATAATACCCCGTCCAGCCACCCCCCCAAAAAACACAAAAACTGTGAATATAAAATTTAACGGCTGCGCTAATTAATATTCCCTCATATTCCTATTACTGGCCATTCAATACAGTGTTTTTCAAACTGTGAGTCACGACCTATTACAGTGTAGGATCATTTTAGTGGGTCAAACCCAGCTTTGTTTGTTGGCTTATTTAAACAAACAGAATGGTGCTATAAGGCTGAACGTTCACACTCCCTGCCCCAATTCATATGTTGAAACCTTGTCCTCAGTGTGATATTTGGAGGTGGGGCCTTGTAGGAGGCGATCAGGTAATGACTGGGATTAGTGCCCTTATAAATGTGGTCCCAGAGAACATCCTCTACCCTCCCACCATGTGAGGGCACGATGAAGACAGCTGTCCACGAGCCAGCAAGTGGGCCTTCACTAAAGATGGCAGCTGCTGACCTTGAGCACCTTGATCTTAGACTTCTCAGGCTCCAGCACTGTGAGAAATAAATTTCTGTTGTTTATAAACCACTCAGTCTATGGGATTTCTGTTCTAGCAGGCAGAACAGACTAAAACAAGAACATGTCAGTTTTTTGTTCAAGACCCTCAGATGGCATCCCATCTCACTTAGAGTAAATGCCAAAGAACAGACTAAATTTCTGTTGTTTATAAACCACTCAGTCTATGGGATTTCTGTTCTAGCAGGCAAACAGACTAATTTGAGACGGGAGGGGAGGGGACCAAGACAGTCTCTTCACATGAAACTTTGTGCTGGCCGACATGGCACTGTGGGTTTACACTCTGAACTTCGTCCTCTATGCCCACTACCAGCAATGGTAGGTTTATTTGTTTTTGTTTTTTTTTTAAACTAAGACAGTAGTACTGGAAAACGTGGAAGTGCAATTATAAGCCACGGAGGGCAGATTGAAGAGTTCCAACACACATATGATGGGAGTTCTAGAAGGAGAGAATTTAATTCGACTGCAAGAATCAGTTTTGGAAAAGGTTATTATTGATGATTTCATAAAATTAAAAGAACGGAATGAGTTTTCAGATTAAAAACCCACAGTAATCACTGAGGATTATAAATAAAAATAAATACACAATATTTAAATACACAATAGGGCATCAGGATAAAGAAAAACTCTTTACAGGGCCTTCAAATAAGAGGCAGATTATCCACTAAGGAATTCAAACAGGCCAGTAGAAGATTTTCCCTCAGGAACAACAAATGCCAAAACATAAATGAAAACCTTTCAGTGTTAAGAGAAATAACCATCCATTTAGAATCTGATATCTAGCTAACTGTCACTAAGTCTTGTGCTGGGCAGGGGACGGGGGGCATATAAAAACAGTTTACTATGTAAAGATTCTAACTTTTTTTCGAGAGAGAGTGAGTGAGTGTGAGTGGGGTTGGGGGGAAGGGAGAGAGGAAGAGGGAGAGAGAGAATCTCAGCAGGCTCCACGTTCAGCATGGAGTGAGTGATGGGGCTCGATCTCATGACCCTGAGATCATGACCTGAGCTGAAATCAAGAGTCAGACACTTAACTGACTGAGCCACCCAGGCACCCCACGAGTCTAATTTAAAAAATGACTAAAGGAACTATTTTTTGCAAGAAGACATGAATCATTTTAAATACACACTGAAAGTCTTTTTAAAAAAGTTCTCTCCCAACTATTCCAGTTATTATCCCTGTAGTTATTGATCCATTTCTCAGCTTTCCATTTAAAGCAAACTTCTCAAAGGAATTGCATTAGACTCTTATTTTCAATTCCTCTTTGTCCACCTTCCTAAACCCATTCAAACCAGGCCTTAACCTCCATCACCCAATGAAATAGCTTTTGTCCTGGCCACTAATGACTTCACATTGCTAAATCTAGTGGTTACTTCTTTTTTTTTT